>NC_045617.1:0-323125 GCF_009829155.1 Mustela erminea | reverse complement strand
CTTTGGGTGCTTCACACAAGCACAGTCATACAGAGCTTATCCTTTTGTGACCGGTTTATTTCATTCAGAATAATGACCTTGAAGCTCATCCATATTGTGGCATGTTGCAGAAGTCTGTTCCTTTTCAGGGCTAGGTTACATCTCCTTGCATGTTTATACCATATTTTCCAGGCATTCATCCATCAACAGATAACTTGTTGCTTCCATGCTATTGTGAACAATGCCGCTATGAACATGGTTATACAAATATCTCTTCAAGATCCTGCTTTCAATTCTTTTGAGTAAATACCAAAAGGCGAAAGTGCTGGATCATAAGGAAATTCTATTTTTAATTTTTTGAGGAGCCTCCATACTGCTTTCCTCAACAGCTGCATTATTTTACATCTCCAATAGGACACAAGAGGTCCAATGTCTCCACAACCTCACCAGCACTTGCTGTTTTCTGGTCTCTGATAATAACTATCCTAAGGGACGTGCAGATGTATCTTGTGGTCTTCATTTGCATTTCCCTAATGATCAGCGATGTCGAACATCTTTTCATGAGCTTTTTGGCCATCTGTGTGTCTTCTTTGGAGAAACATCTGTTCAGTCCTCTTTCCATTTTTGAATTGGTTTTGTTGTAATTGAGTTGTAGGAATTATCTCTATGTTATACTAATCCCCTATCAGATATAGGACTTACAAATATTTTCTCCCATTTCATGAGTTACCTTTTTATAAATAATTTGATAATGATGTATCTTGGAGTGTCTCTTTGAGTTCATCTTACTTAGAGTTTGTTGAGATTCTTAGATGTTCATGTCCATGTAGTCCATCAGATGTTGAGATTCTTGGATGTTTATGTCCATGTATTCCATCAGATTTAGGAGGCTTTTGTCCATTATTCTTCCAGCATTTTCTGTGTCCATTTCTCTCTTTTCTCCTTCTGGGACTCCCAGATGCAGATACTGTCCACTCAATCATGCCCACAGTTGTTTGCTTTCCTTCAATCTTTTTCTTTCTTCAGATTCCAGAATTTCCATTGTCTATCTTCAAGTGTGCTAATTCTTTCTTCTGCCTGTTCAAACCTGCCTTTGTTCACTTTAGTGAATTTTTCATTTCAATTACTCTACTTTTGACTCCAGAATGTCTTTTGGGCTTCTTCTTAGGTTTTTGACCACTTTGTTGACATTTCCATTTTATTTACACAACATTTTCTTGACTTTCTCCACATCTTCCTTTTGTCCTTTGACCATATTTAAAAGTTGTTTTAAAGTCTTTGTCTAAAACAAAAATTCAAGGAGTTCCTGACCACTAAACCAGGCCTGCAAGAAATATTAAAGGGGCCTCTTTGAGTGAAAAGGAGACACCAAAAGCGATAGTATGAAGATAAGAAACACAAAAGCAGTAAAAATGAATATTTCTGTGAAAAATCAGTCAAGGAACTCACAAAATAAAAGGATGTAGAATATGACACCGTATACCTAAAGCATGGGGAGCCGAGGAGTAAAGAATGAGGCAAACTTAAACGGCATCGACTTCATATCAACCGCTGTACACGGAAGAGGTTAGGTACAAACATAACAGCAAACACAAATCAAAAACCACTAAAAATATGCAAAGAATAGAGAGAAAGAAACTCAAATCAGAAAATCAGCAAACCAAGTAGAGAGGACAAGAAAGAATCAGAGAAAACCTTTAGAAACAACCCCAACAAATAATAAAATGACAATAAATACATATCTATGAATAATTACTTTGAAGGTAAATGGACTAAAAGCTCCAATCAAAAGACATACGGTGACAGAATGGATTTAATAAACAATACCCATGTATATACTGCCTACAAGAGACGCATTTAGACCTAAAGACACCTACAGATTAAAGTGAGGGGATCGAGAAACATCTATCATGCAAATGGATGTCAAAAGAAACTTGGAGCAGGAATACTTCTATCGGACAAAGTAGACTTTGAAACAAAGACCAGAGCAAGGACAAAGGAGGACACGATAGAGCAACACAGGAGACAGTCAGACAAGAAGATGCAACAGTTGTAGATATTTATGCACCCAACATGGAAGAACCCAAATACATAAAACAATTAACAACAAGCATAAAGGAAATAATTGATAGTATTACAATCATAATAGGGGACTTTAACACCCCTACTTACATCAATGGATGGATCACGTAAACCGAAAATCAACAAAGAAACAGTGGCTTTGAATGACACGCTGGACTAGATGGATTGAACAGATATATTCAGAAAATTTCATTCTAAAACAGCAGAATACACAGTCTTTCTAAGTGCACAAGAAATGTTTTCCAGAATAGATCAACTATTAGGTCATAAAACAAGACTCAACAAATTCAAGAAGACCAAAGTCATACCATACACCTTTTCTGACCACAATCCTATGAAACTTGAAGTCAACCACAAGAAAAAAATCTGAAAAGACCACAAATACATTGAATTTAAATAACATGCTACTGAACAATGAATGGGCCAACCAGGAGATCAAAGAAGAAATAAAGAAATACGCAGAAACAGGTGAAAATGAAAACACAATGGTCCAAACCTTTGGGGTACAGCAAATGTGGTTGTAAGAGGGATGTTTCTAGCAATACAGGCCCTTCCTCAACAGAGAAGTGTCAAACAAACAAACAAAAAATCAGTAAAATTGACAAACATTTAACCAGACTTATCAAGAAAAAAAGAAAAAGGACTCAAATAAATAAAGTCACAAGTCAGAGAGGAGAAAGAACAACCAATACCACAGAAATCGGGAACACTAAAAAGAAATTTTAAAAATAAATAAATAAATAAAAATTTAAAAAGAACAAATACAAACAATTATAAGACAATAGTGTAAAAACTATACACCAACAAATTGGACAACATAGAAAAAATGGATAAATTCCTAGAAACATATAACTGAAAGAGGAGGAAATAGAAATTTGAACAGACAAATAACTACCAAAGAAGTTGAATTAGTAATCAAAAACTCCCAACAAATAAAAGTCCAGGACCAGATGGCTTCAGAGACAAATTCTACCAAACATTCAAAGAAGAGTTAATACCTATTCTCCTCAAACTATTCCAAAAAAATAGAATTCATCCTATGAGGCCAGCATTACTCTGATACCAAGACATAGACCCCACTAAAAAAGGGTTACAGGCCAATATCCCTGATGAACACAGATTCAAAAATCCTTAACAAAATACTAGCAAACTAAATCGAACAATACATTAAAAAAAATCATTCACCATGATCAAGTGGGATTTATTCCTGGGTTGCAAGGGTGGTTCAATATTTACAAACAAATCAATGTGATGCATCACATCAATAAGACAAAGGGTAAGAACCATATGATCATTTCAATAGACGCAGAAAAAGCACTTGACAAAGTACAATATTCATTCGTGATAAAAACTCTTAAAGTAGATTTAGAGGCAACGTACCTCAACATAATAGAGGCCATCTATGAAAACCCACCCCTTATATTATCCTTAATGGGGAAAAACTGAGACCTTTTCCTCTAAAGTTGGGAATAAGACAAGGATGTGCACTCTCGCCACGTCTACTCAACAAAGCACTGGACGTCCCAGCCACAGCAATCAGACAACAAAAAGAAATAAAAGGCATCCAGACTGATCATGAAGAAGTAAAATCTTCACTACTTGCAGATGACAGGATTCTATATGTAGAAAATCTGAAAGATTCTGCCAAAATACTACTAGAACTGATAAAAAAGAAGTTCAGTAAGGTCACAGGACATAAGGTCAATGTACAGAAATCTGTTATATTTTAATACACCAATAATGAAGCAGCAGAAAGAGAAATTAAGAAAACAATCCCATTTGCAATTGCACCAAAAACAATACCATACATGGGAATAACCCTAACCAAGGGGGTGGAAGACCTGTCCTCCGGAGACTGTGAAACACGGATGAAACAAACTGAAGATGATGCAACGAAATGCAAAGACATTCCATGCTTACAGACTGGAAGAAAAATATTGTGGGTTTTTGGGTTTTTTTATTAACATATATTATTTGCCCCAGGGGTACAGGTCTGTAAATCATCAGGCTTACACATTGCACAGCACTCACCATAGCACGTACCCTCCCCAGTGTCCCTCATCAGCCTCCCCACCGCTACCCCCAACTCCCCTCCGGCAACCCTCAGTTTCTTTCATGAGATCAAGAGTCTCTTATGGTTTGTATCTCTCCTGATCCCACCTTGTTTCATTTCTTCCTTCCCTGCCCCCCACAACCCCCCGCCCTGCCTCTCAAATTCCTCATATCAGAGAGATCATATGATAACTGTCTTTCTCTGATTGACTTATTTCACTCAGCATAATACCCTCTAGTTCCATCCACATCATTGCAAATGTCATTGCAAATGGCAAGATTCTGTTGCTTTTGATGGCTGCATAGTATTCCATTGTATATATACCACATCTTCTTTATCTGTTCATCTGCTGATGGACATCTAGATTCTTTCCATAGTTTGGCTATTGTGGACATTGCTGCTACAAACTTTCTGGTGCACGTGCCCAGAAAAATAAATATTGTTAAAATGTCTACACTACCCTGAACAATCTACACATTAAATGCAATCACTATCAAAATAGCATTTTCACAGAATTAGACCAAACAATCTTAAAATTGGTATGGAAATACAAAAGATCCCAAATAGTCAAAGCAATCTTGAAGAAGAAAAGCAAAGCTGAAAGGCATCACAATTTCAGATTTCAAGTGGTATTACAAAGCTGTAGTAGTCAGAACAGTATAGTACTAGCATGAAAAAAACACATAGATCAATGGAACAGAATAGAAAATCCAGAAATAAACCTACAACCATATGGTCAACTCATCTTCAACAAAGTAGGAAAGAACATCCAATGGGACAAAGACAGTCTCAAACAAATGGTGTTGGGAAGACTGGACAGCCACATGCAGAAGAAAGAAACTGAACTATTTTCTTTCACCATACACAAAAATAAATTAAAGATGGGCTAAGTGGGTGATGGCTAGGAGGGCACTTGTGATGAGCACTGGGTGGTCTATGTAAGTGATGAATCACTAAATTCTACTCCTGAAACTAATGTTACACTATATGCTAACTAACTGGGAATTTAAATAAAAACTTGAGAAAAAAATTAATTTTAAAAATAAAAAATAACTATAAATTCAGGATGGATTAAAGACCTAAATGTGAGACTGAAACCAAACACACAAAAAAATCATTGAAGACAGCAATGCTGACATCTACTGTAACAACTTCTTACTAGACATCCCTCCTGAGGTAAGGGAAATGAAAAGCAAAAAATAAACTATTGGGACTACATCAAAATAAAAAGCTTGTGCACAATGAAGGAAACAAAACTAAAAGGCAACCTATAGAATGGGAGAAGATATTTGCAAATGATATATCCAACAAAGGGTTAGCGCCCAAAATATATAAAGAACATATACAACTCCATACACAAAAAACAAAAAATCTGGTCCAAAAAAATGGACAGAAGACATGAACAGACATTTCTCCAAAGAAGACATATGGATGACCAACAGACACATGAATAGATGCTCAACATTACTCATCATCACGGAAATGCAAATCAAAACTACAAGGAGATAATTGCCTCACACCTGTCAGAACGGCTAAAATCAACAACGCAAGAAACCGCAGGTGTTGGCGAGGACGCAGAGAAAGGGGAGCCTCTCGCAATGTTGTTGGGAATGCAAACTGGAGCAGCCACTCTGGAAAACAGCATGAATTTCCCTCAAAAAGTTAAAAAGAGAACTACCCTATGAACCAGCAATTGCACTACTGGGATTTATCCAAAGATACAAGAAAACAAAATCAAAGGGTATGTGCACCTGGGTGTTTACCGCAGTAGTAGCTACAGTAGCAAGATATGGAAACAGCCCACTATGCCCAATGACAGACGAATGGATAACGAAGACATGGTAGATGTGCACTGAAATATTACTCAGCCATCAAAAAGGATGGAGTGTTGCCACTTGCAACAACATGGATGAAATTAGAGGGTATCGTGCTAATCGAAATAAGTCGGTCAGAGATAGACAATGTAACT
The DNA here is from genome assembly GCF_009829155.1 of Mustela erminea. Lineage (NCBI taxonomy): Eukaryota > Metazoa > Chordata > Mammalia > Carnivora > Mustelidae > Mustela > Mustela erminea. The sequence continues at coordinate 317,042 of NC_045617.1, read as the reverse complement.
TCTGTCCTATGTGGAATTTAAGAAACAAAACAAACGATCGTAGGTGAAAGAGAGAGAGGCAAACTCTCGGCTATGGAGAACACACTGATGGTCGCCAGAGGGCGGTGGGCGTGGGCTGAGGGAAGTGGAGGCTGGGCAGAGGAGCTCACCTGTGATGAGCCCTGGGCGTTGTACGGAATTGTTCCATCACTGTATCGTACACCTGACACTAATAAAACTCCGTATGCTTAAAAAATAATAATAAAGTCCTTTTCTAGTATATCTGTCATTAGAATTTTTTTGGAGGCAGTTTTCATTGATTTTTTTTTCCTTTGAATGACCCATGCTTTCCTGTTTCTTTGTATACTTACTTATTTATTTGTGTATTTTTTTAACCATAGAGCATTTGAACTGCGTAATGTGCTAACTCTGGAAATCAGATTCTCCCCCTTTCCCAGAATTTGCTTTTTGTTTCTGTTTGCTTGTTTTTGCTTGGTTTCTTGTGGGTTGTGTCTGTGCTGAGGATCAGCCTGAGACATGAATTTAATGTCTTCCTATGACGTGATGACCCGTCTTTTCTGAGCATCTCCATGGGCACGCACAGGTACTTTCTCTTTCTATCCCCATATACGCAGTTGTGTTTGACGTCTTAGTCTTTGATGCCCAACTTCTAAAAGAGGAAAAAGCAAAAACTCAAGGGGGAGACCGGAGCTAGAGCTTTAAACCCCCTTGTCCCTCCAGCCAAAGGGAGATGGGTTTACAGCAATGGGGGTGGGGACACCAGCGGTGGCTGCGCTCCTCGGTGTCTGAGCCTGTGCGCAGAGCACGGGGCTCACATGCAGAGCACAGGCTCCTTGCTGCCCAGCTGGGCTCCCGCAGTCTGAGTGCACGGCCGACTGCCGGGGGCTGAGGGAGAAGCATGGGTAGCTGCCGCTGTGCTAGGAGCTGACAGCCACAAGTTCCCCACACGTCACTGCCCGTGCCTCCGCCGCAAGCCTTGCGGGGACTCCCGAGTTCCGAAACTGTCGCATCAGACAGCCTCCGCCTGAGCACCTGCCGCACAGGGGGAGGTCGATGCCTGGTGCCCGCTGCGCACCCTCCCAGAACCCTCTGGAAACACAGCCTTTCCACAAAGTGGTACTTGCCAGTATTTACAACTAGTATCCTTAGAGACGTCTTTTCTGTCTGTTCTCGCACGGAGATTATTCGATGCGGCACGTGCGATGGACACGTTCCTTCACGGAAACCACCGTTTGGAGGCAATGGCCTCTCAGTCCTCGAAACCTGTTTTATTGTCGCTGCTCAATAGGTAAATGCTTGCTGTTATGAGAGAAAATGATGAGTAGCGTATTTGTGTGTATCGATACATTTTGAGACCTCAGTAAAACGGACAGTGTTTTTACCAACATAGGTTGTTGGAATCAAACCGAGATGGATTAGAAAACTAAAGGAAGCCATCATCGTGAAAACGAGATAGAAATCCAACCTGAGGTCCGCCTCCATCGAAATTCCCAGAGCTTTTTCATTCCCGTCTTCAACTGGAAAACCAGGTGCAGAAACGGAGGCTGAGGAAGGCGGCGTCATCCTTCTGTTGACTCCCCTGTCACACGGCGCGTGCGACAGGAGCCTTCGACTGGTGCTCTCCTGCCGACCCTGACCGCAGCCAAACCAAGCCTGACGTAGGACGAGGGTCAGGGAGTCATTCTGGTCCAGCCTAACGTTGTCCTGGGACACACAAGGCGGCCACTGGGCTGATTACGTGGGAATGCGCCAGTCAGGCTCTGGGGCCCCGTAGGAACAGCTCTGTGCTCCTGGCCTCTGGACCCTGGGAGCCAAAGTACAGAGCAGACACTGGCTCCCAGGGAAGGGGCTGGCACAGCTGATGCAGGACCACCCGAGGGCAGGTTCTGGGTGACCAGACTCCAGGTCAGAGGGCCACCTGCAGGGCTCCCGTGGACCCCATATGGAGTCACAGGGCATGCACGGCTGGAGGGACCCACACATGGCTGAGCACGGAGGTCGCCGACACAGTGACCTCAGAGCCCTCCTGAGGCCGCTGGGAGCAGGTGTCCCACCGGATTGTGCAGAGCCCTCCGAGTGGGGGCAGTCCAGACCAGCTTCCCGTCTAGGCCTGGCACAGAGCTGGTCAGCCTCTTCCATGCGACAGACACCTGGGGCTGCTGGGGCAGAGGGCGGAGCCCCTGCCCTCCCACAGGGGCCTCCCCCGCATCTCTTGCTACTCCCTGTGAGTCCACACCGGCACGCCCCACCCTCCTCCAACGCCTTCCCCGACAAGGTCGCCCAGTCCCCTGCAGTGCCCAGAAGCGCGGCGGGTCCCCCATCTGCGCCCGGTGGAAACCTGTGGGCCTGAACTCAGAAGAGCCACGGTGCCCCGTGGAGAAAGATGAAGAGCCCACAGATGGGCCGAATCCGGCTCCCAAGGAATCTGCTGGCAGAAAACCAAATACGGAGGAATGGTTTACGCTGGTTGTCTGCACCAGTGCCCGGGGGCAGCCACTGGCCACCGAGGACTAGGCACACACCCTTCCGCAGCCTGACCCCCGTCCCAGCTTAGAGACCCTCCTGCAGGTCAGACTTGCCCACAACAGGGCCTGGGTGACTCTGTGCTCCCCTCTCTGTAAGCCAGGAGAGCCCGGGCAAGCTTCCCCATGCCTCCTCCTCAGGCGCGAGGGGTGCTCTGTAGGTTTGGGGGCTGAGCGCCGGCCGGGAGGGCCTCCCCGCGGGAGACAGCAGGAGGGCGCTCCGCCCGTGGTCCCGAGCCGGCCCTGCGAGGTCGACAGAGCGGCTCGCCCTGCGAGTTCAGGGGCCAGCAGGGACTCCCAGCCTCGTGGCGTCCGTGGACGTGGTCGTGTTCTCAGCTCTAACCTCTTACATCTGAAAAATGCCAGTCGAGTTTTAACAATTACCTTCATTTCATTGACAAAACTCTCTTCGAAACGGAGAAGGGGCTGCTTCTCTCGCCCCTCATCTGTAGCGCTCTGCTGGGGCGCCACGGTGAGGGTTCACGGCCCAGAACATGGAGGCCCCAGGACACGTCTCGGGCCCCACACACCACAAGGAGCGCTGCGGGCGTGCACGGTGTCTGCGACCAGGCGTGTGAGCGGGTGCGAGCGGGTGTGAGCGCGCGTGCCTGGGAACACACTCCTGCCAACTCTTGTCCCCTCTGCTGGCTGCGGGGAACAGACTGGCCCCCACCCTGGGGTCTGGGCTCTGCGTCCGTCCCCCCGTGACAGCCCCGCCCACGGCTGCGCCTCAGACCAGAGCCAGAGAGACGGTGAGGAGCATCCGCGCCGCTGACACGGCCGCGCGCAGAAGGGGCCTGGGACGACGGAGGCGAGCTGACGGGCCCAGAGCCAGGACGGTCGCAGCCGCCCAGCACGGCCTCCCGCTCCCGGGTGGAGGGAATCCTGCCCCTGTGGGTCTGGGACCGCTGCCCCGAGACCCTGCCCTGCTCAGCAGGCGGGAGGCAGCCCAGGGCACAGAGGTCCAGGCTGGGGCCCGCGGAGCACAGTGCAGGGGGGAGGAAGCACCCGGCCTGGGGGCCGCGGGAGCAGACGGGAGCACACTCTGCGAGCGCCAGGTACTGCCCTGAAGACACATCTCGCCCCGAGGCCCGGTGACCCGACTCCCACGTGCTGACGGCCGCAGCCCGACTTTCTGAAAGGACAGCAAAGTCCAGGGAAAAGGAGCCCCTCCGAGCCCCTCCGAGCCCCTCCGAGCCCCGAGCCCCTCCGAGCCCCTCCGAGCCCCTCCGAGCCCCGAGCACCCAGTCCAGACTCGGAACTGGTGGCCCAGCCGCTCGGAGACACGGACAAGCAGGATTCGCAAGGTTCTGACCAGAACGAGTCTCCGCCAACTTATCCGGCCCCGGTGTGGCCCAGCTCTCGGCTAATGGGACAAGCTGGCAAGGAAGCCCCTCTCCCGGGGACGAGGGCTCTCGGGAGAGTCTGGGGATCGGGAGACGGGCCCCACAGGACCCCTCGTGCGTCCCTCTCGCGGGTGTCGCCTCCGAGGGTCAGGAGACGGTGCTCCCACCGCGCACTTTCAGGCGGCCCCGCAGGCTCCGGAGTCCAGAGGGAGCGCCAGGCCTCCCTCCCAGGCCCCGGTTCTCCGGTTTCCTCCAGCAGGCTCCCTCTCTGAGTCAGGGCAAGGCGGCAGGCGCTGCTCTCTCCGGGGCCGTCCGACCCGAGCAGCTCCTCATCCACACGCCCGTCCCTGGGGGCAGATCCGGTTCCCCTCGTGTGTAACGGGAGCCCGGTTGTTGCTGCCATCCGAATCAAACAGATCACTTTTCCCAGAGAACACGAGGCCACACTGAAAACAAAGTAAAACAAACCCACAGTCCTGTCCCCACCCACGGAGGCTTATCCTCCGCTGGGTTTCCTTTGGCTTCTGTTCACGGTAGGAATGTGGAAACGCTGAAATCCAGTCTCTGCCCTGGACACTTGGGATTTTGTTTGTGTTTGGGGAAACCTGAGGCTGAGCGCGGGGCGGCCCCGGCCACAGCACCCCCAGGACATCCGCGCCACAGCCGGCAGGAGAGCGGCACAGACGAGTTCGTGCTGGAGACCACAGACCCAGAGGTGTCTGTCCCAGGCCGGGACGCCTGGTCACCGCACCCCAGGGCCGTGGGGATGGACGGGGCACCCAGACCTGCAGGAGGGTCCTCGCCAGCGTGGCCGCAGGAGCCCCATCCGAGCCAGTCGAGCCGTCACACACCAGTGTCCTTGCTCGGGGGTGTGCGGTGTCTCTCCCTCGCAGCGTGGTCTCTGCACACGGCTGTCTGTTGAAGGACAGATCCGCACTCTCTGAAGACCAACCCGGGGAGGCTGAGCTACTTGTGGAAAACAGGGGATGACGCATGTACCCAGGACGCGACCACCGGCTCTCCCGGACACGGAGAGGTTCGGGCGCTCTGTGGGACGGCAGAGACCCTGAGCAGGGTTTTCTCAGACCGGAGGCAGTTGGATTGCAGGACCTTGGAGCAGAGCTGGACCCCATGAGACCCAGAGCCGCCCAGGCACCTGACCGCGCTCACTTTCCTCCAGGCTCATCGTCATCTTTGTTCTACCAGGAGGTTCCACGCCAGAAAGTCATTTTAACTGAAATTTCCTTGCTCCCACCAAATCCTGAAGCCTATCATCTCGGCAAAGAACCCACAGTGACTCAGGGTTTGGATCTGGGTCCACCAGGAGCATCATGGTGGGTGGTGGTTCAGGGTTTGGGGGTTAGGCCATCTGGATGCGAATCCCAGATCTGCCACACACACCAGATGCGTGACACTCTTTGGGCTGCTCATCCCAAAAGGGGTATGTTAACGGTGTCTCCCTTGCAAAGTTGTCGTGAGGCCGAAGGAGCCAACGACTTCAACAAGCCTGGAGGAAGGCCTGGGGCCTGCGAAGCCAACAGGAAAAGGACGTCTACTCAGGACCCCATAACAGTGTGAGAGAGTCCTCCCCCGGGACAGCAGGCGGTGGGCAGCGCGGGTGCACACCAGAGGTCCCGTGTGCAGGAAACCTCTGGGGGGCCCGGCCTGGCCCTGGAGCAGGCTGAGGTTGAGCCCTCAGTGCGCTAACAGACGCCCCGGACTCAAGCAGCCGTGGAGGATCGCTCGATGAGAAGCAGAAGCCAATCATGCCGCTTGCGCCCAGACACACGAGGCTCAGAACTCTGGCAGAGTTACGCGGGGCACACGATCCGGAGAGCCCGGGAACACGCGTCAGACCCCCTCACAGGACGCAGCCCTTCTCTCGGACTCAGCGATGGGGCTCCTAGTGCAACGTGGGCTGTGCCCTTCCCTTCGAAAGGAGAGAGTTCCTCCCCGTGAGACGAGGAAGAATGGGGAGAAAGTTCCGGAAAAGAGGTCCTGAGGATACACTCCTCCCCTCCGTGACCCGTGGACACCGGGACCCCCAGTGACCGTGTCCTCCGCAACCTTCAGGTTGAGAACGGGGCCGAAGACATCCCGGCATCTGAGGCACGTGCGTCTTTACCCTTTCACTCCGTCACGGCGAAGCGTGCGACTCCCACGCATCAGGACACGGGTCACTTCAGACCCTGGGAGCACAGGTGCATCTGGTTCCGCTGAACACCTGCCCGTGCTCTGTAGAGGGTCCCAGACACACAGCATGACCTCTGCCGGGAGCTGCTCGGTCCCCAGTTAACAAGGAGTGAGAACCCTTCCGGCTCCTCGTAGCCCAGGGAGGAGGAGGTTACTCTGGTCGGGGTGACTGAGCTGGTCCCGAACTGAGGGCGTTTCCAGCTGAGGAAAACCCCAGAGTTACCTGACACTGGAAACGGCGCACTGACCTGAGCACCGTGGGTACGGACGTCCCTATGCAGGCTGGGACAGCAGAACCGTCCAGAAGGAGAGACGCCCAGACCAGAGGCTGGCTCAGGGCCGTGATGATGGTGTTGGCCGGGCAAGGGGAGACCCCGAGTTCAGGTGGTTACATGTGGGAGACAAGGAACACGGTTCCTAAAATGGGTCCAAGTTTCTAACCTGTTAGCGTCTCAGCGCTATCCCTGGAAGCCGGAGACCCTCCTGAGCCACACTTCTTAGCCACGTTTCGCAGTTGGTGACTCGCGCCAGCTGTCGGAGTTTAGTGACTGACCCTAATTGTAACGTCCACTCCGGCTGCTACTAGTTCAACACTTATTAGCGACGTTATCAGAAAGGCCAATGACCCTCAGACTGAGACCAGCCAGGGTCGAGATCCTGAGTCCGGCCCTGCCCTCCGGCTGCTGCGTCCCCCTCTGGGCCCGCCTCGACGCTCCCGTTCACCCTCCAGACCCAGGGTTTCAGGGGTGACCCTTCCCCAGGAAGCACTTGCCCTCCTGTCCCTGCCACAGGGACTGGCACAAGTATGCTCTCTCCTACGGGGTTAGCTTGCAGAGACCCAGAGACGGCACGCTTCACCCCGGAGCGCGTGCAACCCGTGGGCGCAGGGCACACACGACCCAGCCAGGAGAACCGACCCAGTCACGCTGGGGTCCTGCTTGTGGGCACACACGACCCAGCCAGGAGAACCGACCCAGTCACGCTGGGGTCCTGCTTGTGGGGTGCGCACGTGTAACAGGGAGAGTCATGCCCACTGGAGAAGCTGATCTCACGAGGCCCGAGGATGCCCTCTGGGATTCGTCCAAGAAGGGGCCATGGAAGCCTCACAGGCCCAAGAGCGACAGGGCTGGGGGCGCTGACTCCCCGGCAGTGGGGTCAGGCCGGGGTCTTGTCATGTCAGAAACTACATCTGTGGGTTCGGATGCACCAGCACCGTGAGAGCAACGCTCTAGGCAGGTCTTCTGTAGACCCCAGGAAGGGTGGGAACAGGATAGTCCTGGAACCAGAGGCCTGCCTGGAGAGGCACCCAGGAGGCAGCAACCCTGTTACCAGAAACACTCCGCACCCCAGGCACCTCCTGTGTCGGCTCATGCAAATCACGTCACGTGGCGCGAACACTCCTCCCAGCTCCGTGCAGGACAAAAAATACCTAAAAAGTAGTAGCTGTCCTTCGGGAGGGAGCCTGTCCCCCAGCTCAGGGGCCTCTGTGGAGGCTCGTGTGTTTTTTTAAATTATTTTTATTAACATATTCTGTGTTATTTGTCCCAGGGGTACAGGTCTGTGAATCATCAGGCGAACACAGCTCACAGCACTCACCACGGCACGTACCCTCCCCAGTGTCCCTCACCAGCCTCCCCACCGCTACTCCCAACTCCCCTCCGGCAACCCTCAGTTTGTTTCCTGAGATCAAGAGTCTCGTGGTTTGTCTCCCTCCCGATGCCACCTTGTCCGGGTTCACATTTTAAGATCAATGTGAAATCTGCTGTGCAAAGCCAAGGCAATACACGCGCCCAGCCTCCGTCGGCAGCAGCCGCGAGCCTCGAGCACCGTGTCTGGAGCTCGTGGGAGCTGTTCCTGGTGCTCGCAGCCCCAAGAGCACCCCCCAACCCCGCACAGGCCCGGCCGCTCCTCTCCAGCCTGCCCAAACTTTAAGGTCGATAATCAGAGTGGGTGTGATTTCACCCAGCATGGCAGTTCCGAGACTGGCTCTGTCCACCTGACCACATAGCTCCGTGCGGGAGGAGAGCCCATCCGGCGGCGTCGAGACTGACGGAAGCATCCTTCCGTTCTGTGTATAACGGCAAATGTGAAAGGGAGAGGGTCTGCAGCCCCCTTCCCCGCCCCAGGCTGCCACCGAGAGGCACAGCGCCACACTGGGCACCGCCATCTCTGCCGGCTTGCCGTAGCTGTGGTCCCGACGGCGGACCATCAGGGAGGCCACAGGACCCCCACTCCCCACTGTGTACCAGGGACTCGCACTTGTGGGATGAGCAGCAACCTGTAGCCACCACGGATGCCGGGAAGCCCCCTGCGCCGGGAGGCAGGACGGTGGTCCTGACTTGACTGGTCACGTCTGGGGTCACGGTCACCTTACAGACGACGCAGGGACCTGTGAGCAGACGCAGACCAACAGGCTGAGGGGGCACAGGCCCGGCCCCATGGAGGCTCAGTGCCCAACTCCGGGAAGACAGGCTGCGTCCCAGGCAGGAGGCAGCCGTGGCTCCATGTGCAGAAGCCCAGGGTCAGTGAGGCGAGGAGCCACCGAGTGACGACTGTCTCCGTCGTGCAGGTGGTCGATGCTCACATTTCCGTGTTGTTTCAAAAACGGATTTGTTGGTGCCCCTGACTGGCTCAGTGAGTAGAGTGTGCGACTCTGGGTCTCAGGCTGCTGGCGTCGAGGCTCAGATCGCAGAGACATGACTTCCAGAAAACAGACTCATCAGTGGAGGCGGCCAACGGACTGCGGCTCCCGTCACAGGTCTGTGTGTAGAGAAGTGCCTGCTCGGCGTGGAACAGCACAGCCCTGGCCCTCGTGGGGCCCGAGGACGGGCCACCAGGCAGGATGCGCTCGAGACCACGCAGGCTGGAGAGACGCTTGGAGAACAAGAGGCCCCTTAACTCAGGGTTTCTCCAGGCTCCAACTGAGAAGAAAGTCCAGACAGAGTCGCGATGGGTGAGAAGATTCTGGACCAAAGAGAAACAAGGAACTCTGGGAGTCCTGCGCAGCGTGACAGAAAATGCGGCAGAGTGGGCTTGTCCTTCGGGTATGCGGGCCTGGCCTGGCCGGACCCACCACCATCTCCACCCCCGTGTGGCCACGTCCCCATGGGCTCTCCATGTGTCGAACCTCTCAGCTCAGGAACAGACAGGGGTCCGGTCGGTCAGCAGCACTCCTGAGGGAGAAGGGCCGTGGACGGTGCTCCCGGAGGGGCCACCCACCTGACTTCCAGGGTCCGTGCTCACAGGGGATGGTGGTGCCCGGAAAACACCCAGAACCACACCTCTTGAGAGCATGTGTGTGGCCTGCAGGCGGCCCCAGGGCCCCAGCACGGAGACCCGACCCTCAGCATCTTCATGGGATCCTGCACGGTCCCCCGGCATCACCCCCGGACGTGCATGCACTGTCTCCCCAAGGCCGAGCGGGGTCCTTCCACAGTACTTTGGGGACCAAAGCAAGAGGTGAGAACAGACTTTCAAGGAAGACGGAACCAGGTGGAGTATTGTGCTAACCTGCCCACTTTCTCGTCGGGGCCGAGGGTCGGGCAGCGCCTTAGACGCTTCTGATGGGGCCGGACCCCGGGGTCTGTGCCGGGGAGAGGCCACCTGGGGACAGTGTGGCTCCCAGCAGGGCAGGCTGTGGGCACTGGCTCAGCTCCCGGCCCCAGCTCCGTGGCCCTAGCTCTGTGGCCTCAGCTGCCGCCCGCCCTCGCTCCCAGCACGTGGACCGGCAGGCCGCCGCTTGTCTCTCGGGTCACTGGGAGTTCTGCCGCCCGTGCTGCCAGCCCTGCCCTCCGGGCGCTGGGCACAGGGTCGGCACAGGTCCGCGCACGCTCTCGGTGGGCGTGCGGCCGCTCAGATCGCCCCACCTTCCCTCTGCCCTGCATTCCTGGCTCTCGCCTGCAGCCCCAAATTCCTGCCGTGCTGGAGGCAGGATGTACTCTGGGCGCAGGTACACAGCTCAGGAATTCACGCTCACCTGGCCTGTCCCAGCCTGAGCCGGGGGCCCGCGGGGCCTGGCGCAAGACCCAGCCGCTCCCCAGGCAGACGGCTCGGAGGCCGTGACTCAGGAGGGGAAGCTCCTGGGCCACAGGCTGTCAACCCGAAACCCAGGGGGCCAGCCGGCACCCCTCCTTCAGGTCCTGGAAAGGGGGAAGGGGCTCCCGCTTGGAAGCTGAGTCAGCGCGCAGGTGCATGACCGCCGCGGGTCGGCTTGGGCCAGTCTCACCTCCAGGGGTGTGCGACCCGAACCGCGACCCTGCTGCGCCGCAGGGGCCGGAAGCCTGCTGTCAGCCCGCAGGAATGTTCTCTGCCGGGAAGAGCCCAGGTGACAAGAAGCCGCGTCCCTCCCGCCCCCGCCTCCGCACCAAAGCGCTGCCTCCCCAGACCAACACCTTCAGAAGCGCGGCCCCCCGGCTTGTTGGAGCCCAAGCCGCTCCCTCCGCGTGGGTGCGGGCCCTGCACCCGCCCCCGAGAGCCTCCTGCCACGGCCAGTGCTGGCATTCCCGGGGCTGGTGGGCGGCCGGAGGGGACAGACAGGCCGCAGGCCATGGGGCCCGCGGGGGCCTGTCCCTGGTGTGCAGCCAGCACGGCGGCTACGGGCTCCGCTCTGCCTCACTGAGAATCTCGTGGCCATTGCACGTCCCAGATGCTGGGTTCCGTCTCCTTTAATGAAGGGACTCGACAAACACAGGCTTTTTAAACTGAATCGTTCGTCATGCTTTTACAAAGAGAGGGTGGGTCTCCTCGAAGCTGCCATCAGCTGCCACGGCCCAGAGCACTGGGCAGGGACCTCACACAAGGTCTCAGTGCCAAACCGCCCGAGCGACCACGGCTCCCGCGGTGGGAAACATCACCGTCTGAGCCAATGCCCTCGCTGTGCATAGTGAGGAGACAGTGGTATTCTGGGACGTACCCGGGCCACCAGGCGGCCGCAGGAAAGCCAGGACCGTGCCCGAGGCCCATCGGGTGTGCCCCACGTCTGCTTGCTGGCCACCTGGGCTGCAGCTCGGTGTCTGACTCCGGGTACCCATCAGTGATGCTCACTCCCGTGGGAAGAGTCGTGGCCACGAAAGTCAGGGTCGGTCCACCTCCTAAGCCTTCTCTCCAAATCCCCAATGAGCTCGCGCTTGCCGCTGGAGCCTGACGTCGGGGCGACCCTGCTCCCAGCACCCACGAGGTCCATGCGGATGTTGTGACCAGCAGATGTGCCACGTGTACAGGCTGGTCTCACACCCCCGAGGACGCCACGCCGAGGGATGCAGGAGAGGGGCTGTTTCCCAAGACAGCCCCTGTGGTTCGCATGACCCTCGTCACCGCCTTGCATGTAACGGGCAGTCTTTAGTCTGCACCGGGAAAAGTACAACTTCAAGGTGTGTTCAGCAAACTCCTAAAAGCTGAACTCGGCGTGTTCAAGAAGGAGGCCCTGGGAGGCTGTGGGCGCGCCCTCCCCTCTGTCCTGCCACAGACACTGGCGCCAGCACACGCGCCAACACTGTGCGCCTGCAGCTTCGAGGCCACCGTGCGCCGGCCACACTTCCCCAGAGCTTGTAAGAGCGCGTCTGCCGGCCGTCCTCACACGGCAGCCACAGGCTCATGCCTTCTGCCGCCCACTCCCTCCTCCCCGTGTGTGCACAGAACACAACTGTGCCCCGTCGGGGGCCACCGCAGTCGGATTTTCCCGGGACTGGTCTGACCTCAGAGTCCCGCGTGTGGGAAGCTGCCTCACTCCCCGCGAACAGGATGCCGGGTCCCTCTGACCGCCTAGCCGTGCACTGCCCTTCATCCTACCTCAAGCAGATTTTTACAAAACAAAGGCTTTTGTAGAAATTCAAGTGAGGATTTTGGTGACATGGGCCCCTGGGTGGCTCGGTTGGTTAATGACCAACTCTTAGTTTCCGCTCAGCTCATGATCGCAGGGTCGTGAGATCGGGCCCTGTGTCAGGCTCCGTGCTCAGCCTGAAGTCTGCATGAGATTCTCTCTCTCAAATACACAAATAAATCTGAAGGGGAAAAAAAGGAAAATTCTGGTGACAGAGAACAATGGTGAGAAATGTGTCCTGGCTCTTTGATGGGGAGAAGACAGGAACCAGGAATTAGAACGCTCTCTACAGCAGCTCTGGAGGTGTTGTCAGTTTTATTTACACGTGATAGAGCACCGTGTTTTCAGGGAGAGAAAGTAGAAGCCCCAACAGGTCTCCTGGAAGGCTGAGACAACGCCAGCCCTGGGCGTCCAACGCCTGCTGGGCAGTGGGCACCCACTCCTCACGGCCTCATCGCCCTACGGCCTCCTCCCCAGAGCTCTGCTGTCGGATCGAACCCTAGAACCGAAGCACTGACGTCTGCCGGGACAGCGTCACCGTCGACACCGCTGGGCGGGGACCAGGACCCTGCATCAGCCTGGGAGGGTGTGTGGCCCGCAGCACACCGGACAGGCAGAACTCCCGAGCGGCCGTGTGTTTCCAGAGGGGGTGAGAGGAGGTACCTGCAGTCAGCGTCTAGGACAGGACGGTCTCAGCAAGGCCGGGCGCTCCCTGCAGGAACACGGCCTTCTGGCCACGGGGCAAACGGCAGCCAGCACAGCCCTCTCCACTCTCAGGGCAGAAGCGCTGGACCGAGGCAGAGTCCTGGGAGGGGGTGGTTTGGGTCCATTTCCACATCTGCTCTGACCTTAGGGGATGGAAAGCACCAAGTGGAAATGTGCACAAGTGCATCCATGCAAGTATGTGCAAGCGTGTGCGGCCGATCTGTCCACGTACACATGCACACACATGCGTGTGCGGCCGATCTGTCCGCGTACATGTGCACACACATGCGTGTGCGGCCGATCTGTCCGTGACATGCGCACACACATGCGTGTGTGGCCGATCTGTCCGTGACACGTGCACACACATGCGTGTGCAGCCGATCTGTCCATTACACGCACACACATGCGTGTGCGGCCGATTTGTCCGTGACATGCGCACACACATGCGTGTGCGGCCGATCTGTCCATGGACACGCGCACACACATGTGTGTGCGGCCGATCTGTCCGTGACACGCGCACACACATGCGTGTGCGGCCGATCTGTCCATTACACGCACACACATGCGTGTGCGGCCGATCTGTCCGCGGACACGCGCACACACATGCGTGTGCGGCCGATCTGTCCATTACACGCACACACATGCGTGTGCGGCCGATCTGTCCGCGTACATGCGCACACACATGTGTGTGCGGCCGATCTGTCCGCGGACACGCGCACACACATGGGTGTGCGGCCGATCTGTCCGCGGACACGCGCACACACATGGGTGTGCGGCCGATCTGTCCGCGGACACGCGCACACACATGGGTGTGCGGCCGATCTGTCCGCGTACATGCGCACACACATGCGTGTGCGGCCGATGTGTCCGTGACACGTGCACACACATGCGTGTGCAGCCGATCTGTCCGCGGACACGTGCACATGGTCACATGTGTCACATGTACACGCGTGGGTGACACGTGTCCAGGTCGACGGAGGAGCACAAATGACGGCCGCTGACGGTCACAGCACGTCAGGGTAAGAGGAGGGACAAGGCAGGCAGGGCTACCCCGGGGAGGCCCAGAAAGGAGAGGAGGGCGGGCGGCCAGGAGCACAGCCACAAAGGAGTGACTGGAAATCGGGAAAAGGGAGTTGGGCCCCGGGTGGGGGCAGAGGCGGGGCAGGTCCTGCCCTGAACCAGCACGAGCCTGAAGGACACGAGCCTGAAGGACGAGCTCCGCAGGTTCAACACGGGGGTCCTAGGACTCCGTGGGGCTGCCGTCCCCTCTGACGCGGCCAGTGCTGGTGCCGTCTGTCGTGGCCGCTGCCGGCTGCCACAAGCACGGTCCCGGCACACACGTGCGTGCCCCAAACACACCCACTCCTCCTGTATTTCCAACAGGCCTGCTTTAAGCCTTTACCAGGAGTCAGTGTCCTAGAAGCCACACACTTGAGTATGGGGAACAGTTAAAACACTCGGGGAGTTTGCTGTTCCAAAGTGGTGAAGCGGCAGGGACTGACGGGCTGTCCTTGCGCACGACTCACCTCCGCATGGCACAGACACGGGCCTCGGCGCACCAGCAGCCGCGCAGAAACGCCCAGAGACGGCGCCGCGGAGCAAACTCCTGTTTGGAAAACGCTTTCGCGTGGGAGGAACAGTTGCACACCAAGAAGACTCGTGGCTATGCTTGTTCACAGAAGAAGAGTAAAGCTCAGATCAGGAAACACGGACCGAAGTAGATGGAGAAACGGAACAACACGAACCCTGCTGGCCCCTTACCCCCTCCGCTCGGTCACCCCCTCTCAGAGACGGTTCCCGGTCAGCAGCCACGTAAGAACAAGGGGTCTCTGTGCTCACACCAGGCTGAAGTGGCCTCCCTCTGGGTCCCACACCGTGAGACGGTCTCTCCCACAGGGAGACAGTCTCTGTCTGGGTCCTCACCACAGGGAGATGGTCGCCTCCTCAATTGCTCTTTTCTTGGTGTCCGTGTGACAGGGCTGTTGTCGAGGGACAAGCATGCCAACTGCGGAGGCCACGTGCTTTGGAGGGAATATCAGGATGTTTGCAGAACCCCGGGACGAGGGCGAAATGCTGCATTCGGACAGCACGAAGTGTGTGCGTCTTCCTGGTGGGAGGTGCAGTTCCCACCCGAGGCCTGGCTTGGAGCAGGGTCCTAACCTCACGGAGAACCTCAGAGCCCCGTGCCGGCTCCGAGCCGTCCGAGTCCGCAGCGCGCCCTCCCTGAGTCTGGCCCAGGCACGTCTGGGAGCAGGAACTCCCCACAGAGGGCGAAATGGATACTTAGACTTGTCTACGTCCTTTCTAGTTTTTTTCCTCCTGCAGTTGTGTGAGCTTCCCTCAGTGATTCCGACACGGTCTTCGGAGGGAGAGTTCAGAGAAGGAGGAAAATGAAGACGTTGAGGGGCCGGGTCCAGCGGGGGAGGCAGGGCCGGGCACTCCCCGTCTTCCTCACGGAGCCATTTAAACACGGAGATCGTGTTCCTCTCCTGTCCCGGGAGCGCCGGAGGTGGCCCTCGCTGTCCTCCCCAAGCCCGCGGCCCAGGGAGGCAGACAGCCCCCGACCCAGAGTCCCAGGCTCGCTGTCACGTGGGAGGTGCTACCTCAGTCGGGGAGTAAGTCAGTCCTTGGGGACGGGTGGGGACGTCACCCCCACCCTGGAGACATGGGCACCCTGGGGGCACAAATCGTAATACAGGGAGGCTGTGGCCCCTGAGATCAAGTCCAGGCACAAGAAGAGAATCGTCGAGACCGCCACGGTGACAGTGACGTGCGTCCGTGTGGGCTACCCTTGCCTGCGTCACAAAGCCTCGTCCGCTCAGCAAGTCCAGAGGCTGCTCGCCGTCCGCACCTCGACCACGCTTCTACCGCCAGACTCTGAGACGAATTCAGAGAGAGAAGCTGCCTGGGGCTGGCCAGGGGCTGCCGGAGCCCCGCACACTGCTCCTGGCTCAGGCGCGAGGGGTTCAGGCACAGGGACTTGGCAGCCATCAGATGCCAGGGGAAGATGGAGACCTGACTCCACAGACCGGCCGGACACTGATGCACCCCACAGATGACTGGCCTCTGGGGTCCTGGGGGCACAGGGCCATTTCTATCACCTGAAGCCAGACATCTGCCCACGCAGAGCTACAAGCATCAGGAGCAGAACCTCGGGAGGTCCTGGCCCAGCCAGCGGCGGCGGAAACATAGTGAGTCCAGTGCCTCCTCCCCGTGTAGCTCAGAAAAACTTGCTACCGGAGGAGGGAGAAAGCTATGCCCCAAGTGCTGATGGGACATCGAGGTGACAAGGGCTTATTCACGGTGGCCCTTCTGCCCGGCAAGGGGATGCCCCATGCATTGCTTCCTACAGCGTTTGTCTTCTACCCGGGACTGAGGCCCAACATCTGGCCATGAAACTCTCCCGTGTGTGTCCAGACTGTGTTGGGGCCGAAGGAAGAGCAGCCCCTCCGCCGCCGGAAGGTCCCTCAGCTGCTGGAAGGTCCCTGGGAATCAAGAACTAAAACAGCAGTTTGGCCCTCAAGCCCCTGCTTGTCGGGCACTCTGCTCCTCCGTGAGACGGGTGTCCAAACCCGGAGACCCTCCAGACCCCGTGTCCCGTGCTTCTCAGCCTGCTGCTTGCCCGTCTCTCCCCCAAGAAGACCAGGACCAGAGAGTCTCGTCTCCCCCAGGGCAGCACTGACAGCCCTGCATGACCGGACTTCTGAGTGGCTTCGATGAAGACATCGGTCCCCACCCAGGGAGTTTGCAACCTGGAGTCATATCCCTGTGGACGCATCTTACGTCCCAGATGCTCGAACTCCCTGATGTGCCACAGGGCTTGGCAGGGTGCAGACAGAGGGGGGTCCCACGTCCCTGACGGTGGCCCACCGGACTGTGAGCACGAGGTGCTGGTGTCCTTGGCATAGACGTGGGTCTTCCTCTGCTGTTCGGAAGCTGAAGTCTCCAGCCGGGAACTGTCACAGCCTCTGCTGGCAGTGCTGGTGTCGTTGTCCCCGAGGGGACGTCCAGCCTGGGCACCGGCCCTTTGAGCCAGAGCCATGTGGTGAGCCCGTGCACCTGCCCCCAGCCATGAGGGACGAGCTGGTTCGTGGGAGAGGAGGCTTCCGGCCCTTGTGTGGGACAAGCACTGGGAACCATTATGACCCCACTGTCGCAACACACAGTCTGAAGAACACGTCCTTCATGCACAGGAGGGCAGGGTCCTGGCCCCCACACAGTGAGTGCCGCTGTCACTATTCCGGTCACCCTATCTGTCCACAGAGTCATCGTGTGACCCTCCAGCTGACGCAAGGCTTCCTTGGAGCTGTGACCCGAACACACACACCTGCACCCCAGGGTCGGGAGTCAGCCCCAGCTGTCGGCCTTTCTTCCATCTGAGCACCCCGAGTTTGTCCTCCAGCCCCAGGGCCGTCTGGCTTCTCTGGGTCGCGTCCTGGGTGGGCACGAGCACTCACTCGGGGGCTGCCTCTTCCAGCCCGTCGACACTGTGGGGGTGCATGACACGGGGCACAGGGTCAGACAGAGCGCAAAAACCCTGGTGTGTCCAGAAGGCCCCGGGAAGTACTGCGGGGCCTCGGGCGTGTGGGCACACGGGTCCCGCGGGGAGCTGGCAGTGCGCCCACCTCCCGGGGCGGCACTCAGGCAGTGGCAGCCGTCTTCGGCGGGGCGCCTGGCTAACAGAAAGGGCCGGCCAACACCCCGGGATCTGTGTCAGCCCGGGGGAGGGGCGGCCGCACGGCGGCCTCGCTACGGTATATACAAACTCTACCTTGCCAGCCACTCCGCGTTTTCTGTGGCTGTTCTCGCCGTGCCCTGTCATGTTGCCATAAACAGCAGCTTCCCAGACACGCCCGGTCTCACCGCGACGTGGGCTACGGAACTGGCATGGGAGACGGGGCCCGTCGCCATGGGTCCATTCACCCTGAGTGGCGCTGAGTGACAAGCCAGCCTTGAAGATACTCCCGCCACCAGCAACAGAAGTACAACCCGGGAGCTTCAGAGCGAGGAGCACCCAATACGCAGGCCACGGAACGCGCCACGCTTCCCAGGGTGTGTTAGATTACTCGTAACTCGAACTGGCTTTCCAGTCTTTTACAAGAGGACCAGACCACGGGTGCACAGAAATACCTACACTTGAACATCAGACTGTGCTCCGTCCGCCCTGGTCCCCTCGGCCCTGAGCTCTGTGAGGCAGAGCACGTGGCAGCCTCGTGTGCTGCCCATCTTCTGGAACCTTCTGCCGGACCATAGCTGCTCCAGGCCCCCCACTTACCTGCAGGGCTGCACCCTTCTGTGGCTCCCACCGTCTGAGACTAGCGAAAAGCCCTCCACGCCAAACATGAAAATTCTGCTGAAGTAGTTCCGCTAATTTTCCAGCAACACGCGGCCAACCCTTGGCCAAATCTCACCACCCAGACTAGACTCTGTGAGCACACCCCGCCTTCATGGGAATCTCAGGAGATCCGAAACAATCGTGGACTTTTATGGGAAGTGATAGCAACTCCATCAAAATATGTCATTGATTAATAAAACATTTACCCAAAAATTGTGGCAATAAAAAAACGTGTTTGGAAGAAATAAGTCCGATTCCACCAAATGCAATAGCCCCAGAGAACAGGCAGTTTCGCGGCTGCTGTCCTCCGTATTTCTGTCTTCTTTCCTCTCCTTTTTAAACATGGCCCATTAGATGGATTTAAATCTCAACCAAGGCATTTTTTTAATGAAAGGGACACTTTAGTTTGAAGAGCAGCGGATTTGAAGCAGGACCCCCTGCTGGGCTCTGATCAGCTATCGATCAGGGAGGGAAGCCGCCCGTCATCAATGCTGAATAATGAGCCTTCAGCCGCGACTGAACGAGCGCATTTGTTGTAGGAGAAGGGAAGCAGCCCTTTGTGGAGACCAAAGGCTCTGGTCTCTCTCGAGGAAAAGAAATGTTAATTGAAAAATTCCTTAAATAGGTAAAGGCTCTGAAGTTGCTTTACATAAAAGGTGTGAAATCACAGAGGGCAGGGAAGAGAGGGCCCTGCCCCGGCCGGGAGCCCTCTCTCCAGCGGTGCTGATTAGCTGCCCATTCACAGACGCCAGGGGCTGACGGGACGAGCCCTTTCAGCCAAGGGGACCAATGGCAGCCGGGCCTGGGAAGTCTGGATTAATTGGTCCCTTGACAGGGAAAATTAGAACAAAGAAGCTTCCCATTAGATGCCGAGAAATGAGACCTGACGGTTCCCATACATAACCAGGGCCCACAGCCTCCATCTTGTTCGTCAACAACTTCAGAAAATGAATCGTGTTGCTGTCAGTGAGGTTTCTCAGACCAGCCTTAAAATCACGGGACAGTGACTTCATCTCAGAGCATCTCTGCAAATGCTGCCCCAGGCAAGAGCTGAGCACCAGGTGTAGACACAACCGAGAGCCCACCGGCCAGGATGGAGCTGGGGGCACAGGGAGGCACGGCGGAACCATCCCAGGAGAAGGCTGTGGTCCCGCCCTGGGGCCCTGCCTCGTCCTGCTGTCCCTGCGGCGTGGGGCCCAGACGGTGCTGTCCCCAGAGCCCTTCTGGGCCTCTGCCCGCACCCCCCGCCGCCGACTGCTACATCTTCCCGCCATCGGCATCAGCCCCAATACCAACCGGGAGGCTGAAGCCTCGTGGAGGCCATCGGCATTGGTGCTGGCTGTGAGGACAATCCAGGCACCCAGACTTACGGGAGTGACACGGGCACGGGCCCGGCACAGGGTTGCAGCCACACGGGCAGGCCTGCCGCGTCCCCGCCCCCACATCCTGGTCCCCTGACACCACGGGTGGGAAGCATGAGGGCCGACGAAGAGTGAGATGTGGCGAGACTGAGTACGGCTCTCAGCTGTCACTTCGTGTTAGAACCTATTACTGACCACGAGCGGCAGCTACAGCCCAGCCATCGCGTCCCCTCCTTCAGAGAGCAGACGTTTTCGTAACATACAGCGTCTGTCCTGCTAAATTGAAATGAAATGCACATTCGTGAATTTTAACTTAAAACTGTTGCTTCTCACTGAGAAAGGAGAATGTCCTTGACCCCCATGTGTCTTCTCTCCTCGTCCCGACCTCCAGACTCTCGGCAGTGAAGCAGAGGTAGCCCGAAGGGGCCTCGTGGCCTCCTCGCGGGGAGCAAACGTCAGACAGACGGTGAGAAGGACACGGACGGCGGCCCAGTCAGAGTGGGAGACGCCCTTGCGCAGAGCCCACCTCAGGCGGAAAACAACCCAGCTGCCCCCAGAAGAAGGGCCTGTCCTCTGTGGTGGACAAGTCTGAGGCGGAGAGAAGGGGCCTCGTCCGGCCAAGGGGCACGGTCCCACGAGGCACAGCCACGGTGGCTCCCAGATGTTCTTGAGCAGAAGCAAGTCCAGCCCAAGCCAGGGGTGTCGGGGCTGGGGTTCCGCCAGCCGAGGGTGGAGGCCTGTGGGGAGGTCGCCTGGCCCACAGAGCCCTCCCGACGTCACTCCTGACGGCACGCGGAGCACGTCCAGAGGCCCGAGTCCATGTCACGTCCTGGGAGGTGGCTGAAGGGGCATGAGGTGCCCTAGTGGGTCCTTGGCAAGTCCTGCAGTCGAATGGGAGCGGGCCCACGGGGAGCAGGCGGGGACCCCGGCAGGGGAGCTGCCGGAAAGCCCCTTATTCTTGAGAACTCTCTGCCAGTGCCTCCCAGGGAGACCTCACTCCCGGCGGGGCCTGTTGGCTCCTGTCCACTCTCCGGGCCCCGTTTCAGACGACACCTTCTTCTTCAGGGACACGCTCCATGCCCACTGCTGAACCCAAAAGAGGTCTGGTGTCTCCTGTCGCTTCTGATAGCCACTGACCCTGGCCTTCCTAGCTCAAGGCCAGCGGTAATCTTGTTCTGTGAGGGAAGACCGTGTCCACCTGACCACACAGCGCCTACTCCACGCGGCCCTCCTGCCCCGGGACCGTGGAAGCAGAAGGTCCCAAGTCGGAGGGGCTCCAGGGGGCATCCCCGCCTGCACACGGGCATCTAGCAGACGCCACGCCGCGCGGCGGGGCCACAGAGGAAACGGAGGCATAAGGACCGGGGTGCCGAGCGAGCCAACCGAGAGAACGGAGAAGAATGTTCTTGGTCGACTCCGCGGTGACGCGCACCCTTCCAAAGACGTCCTCCACGGAGAGCGGCGGCGCGCCCAGCGGAACGCGCTTCTCTTCTGAGCGGAGGACGTTTCTGGGGCGCCTGCGAGCACCGCCGGGGTGTCGTCCGCGTGGCCGCCGCCGCCGCTCTGAGGACCGGAGCCGCTCTGCAGGCGGAGGTGTCCGCGGGCCACCATGCGGGCTCCTGAGCATCAGAGAAATGGAATCACTCTCCGGCCCCAAAGCCATGAGTCAGGAGAACGACCCACAGAAGAAAGACTACAGGCTCCAAACACCAGAAACTCAGCCACGAAAACACTTCACATCAACACGTAAAAAAAAAAACGCTGCTGTTTGAAATGGCAGAAGAGACGCAAAACCCTTAAACGACCACGTTTAGAAGAAACTGAACAGACGCGAGCAGGCCTCCGGGCGACCGGGACTCACACGCCTGGGTTCCAACCAACCTTACCTCGAAGTGGCGAACTCCCGGGGGGTTCCCTTCGGCCAAAGAGCTTCATGCTCTGAGAGACTTGACCTCTTCGACGGTCTGGGGAAGGAGCCGGCTGCTCCCCGGAAGCAGGCGCCGACGCTCACCCACGCTGAGGAGTGTCCCATGAGCAGGACAGCCCGGGCGGGCGGTCCCAGGCACTGCCCCCTGCCCCCGAGGCCGCGGGTGCCCCCAAGCCCAGAAGGAGGGCCCCCAAAGAGCCAGGAAGAGAGGAGCGAGCTCGAAGGAGCCTGAGGCCCGTCCCGAGAATCCTCTGCTGGGTTCTCGCCGCAGGCGAGGAGACATCACTGGGCCTCCTCTGCGTCAAGGGAGAGCCCCTGCGTCGGGGAGGGCCCCCCACACACCCCCAGGACAAAACACCAGACGCCACGTCAGACTGCTTCGGACTGGACAGTGGCACCCGGGCCGGCGGACCCGGAGACACACTCCCCGGGGAGCACGCCCTCCCCGTCAGACACGCAGGCGGGTCTCCAGCGAGCCCTGGAGCCTTTCCAAAGGATCCACAATGAGTGTGTGTCGCCTTTATGCGCAGAGATAAAGGGGACAATTCTGTTCATGTTCCTACACGTACCCCACTTTCTACCCTTGGAAAATCAGCCTAAGGAGATGAATTGAGCTATAGCTAAGAAAATATTTTCAAAACAAGTTCATACCAGCTCTATCCAGAAAAGACTTTTATCATTTCAAACATTCAAGTAAACATTAAAAAGGCAAAAAAGGTTTAAAAAGCAATCTGAGGAAAAGGAATGTTATGTAGGAAGGATAATACTTCAAGAGCAAAGAAATGTTTCCATCATAATATAAAGCAGAGAACAGGAGATGTAATGATGTGTATAATCCATAAGTTCGTAAAAACAGATAAATGCTGTGTGGAGAGAAGCCTGGAGATACACACTCGACGGGACCTGAGGACGGCGAGCTCAGATGGTTCGGTTTCCTACTTGGGCCTTTTTCTAGATTTCCCGGAAGGACCAGTTACTGCTTTTCAATGGGAACATTTACTTTCAAGTATAATAATCATACCTAGATTTTTTTGCCTCAAGGGGAGAAATTTACTCTTCAAGGTCATAGACATCAAATTCCTGGCTCTGCCCCAGTGGCCCAGCAGGCGCCCAGCCTGACGCTGCCCTGGGAGCGCCCGGAGAGAAAGGCCGGCCGCCCCGCACGGCTCCTCCTGCACACTGGCCCCACGAGGCTCAGCAGGAACCCAGCTCCGTGCCGGCAAAGCGGCTGAAGATACCCCCGTGCGGGTGTTGGGAGGGAGTCTCTGAGCTGTGTGGGCCGGCGGCTGTCACGACCCTTGTGGCGTCTCTCAGCCCCTTTCTGAAAGCACCCGAGACCCAGGGCTCACTGTTCACACGGCAGTTTGCTAAGTGCCCACGTAGACTCGAACGTCACATCCGCCAGGACCCCTGGAACACGCAGCAAATGCACCTAACTGGGACGTCCCTTCTCCCGTGGGCACCGGGACCCCGCGCACAGACGGTGTCCGAAGCCTCCACGAAGCCAGAAGCCAAAAGGTGGTGAACGGTGCCCCCTCGCCACGGAAAGGGAGCGAACATCTGCCTCGTCATGAGAACAACCGACTTCACACAATGGGGCAACGGTCGCGTATCAGACCAAACGTGGGACGCTCTCAAAATTCCACGCTCGGAGTCGGCCCACTCAATTATTTAAACACACACTGAATTAACAAAATATCCAGCATATGCTCTCTTCAGCTCTGCTAACCCTGACGCAGGCTCTCAAGGCGGACGGAGGGCCGGCCTGCAGAAGACAAGGGGCCCGCGGTGGTCGGCTCGCCCCACGCCCAGGCCTGAGCCCGCAATTCCCCAAAGGAACGTGTGATTAATGCTGCCAGCGAGTGTGCCTCTACCTGACCCTGATCTCATCAAACCCTGCTGCCACCATCTGCCGCTTTTAATTCCTCTGCAATATTTGTATCTGCCGCTCCCTCCGACAAAGGCGGGGGTGGGGCAGAAATGCTCCTGCACGCCGGCGGGGCTGGTTGGCCGGCGGAGCGGCGGCCAGGAGGCATCTGTTGCTGGGAGCCCGCAGCATCTGCTACGATTTCTCACTTTCCCCGCATGCTGTGGGGTACGGTTTCTCCCCAAGGTGGGCCGTCCGCGCTCGCTGTCAGCCCATCATTGTCTGCCCCGCCTGTTCCCACGGTGCCGGCCTCGTTACCATGCTGCCGGCCTTTGCTGGCTGGCTGTCTGTAATCCAAGATATTGTGTCATTGGGCAATGCCATTAACCCTTCTCCGACGCATCAGGACATTCAATTAAGCCCGGCAGGAGAAGCAGATTGAGAGGGAGGGCCGTCTGCTGGGGAGGGACAGCCACGGCGAGGAAGCCAGAAAGTTTACCAGGACAATGACGGCAACCCGCAGCACTGTCACGCTAGCCCCGGCTTTCCGAGAGGCAGGGGTGCCCTTGGACAGGGCGGCTCTCCCCCTCACGCGTTTTTCACGCAAAACGCAGTCAAAGGGTTTTCCTCCGGGTCCTCGGTGCGGCTGTCAAGCCCCGTAGGAAAACGTGTGCGTGAGAGCCGCTGTTGGTGTGCCTGACCTGCCAGCACCACACCAGCGGGCGGCGGCCCAGCGGCTGGTGCTCAGAGGGCCCAAGCTGTCACTTCCCGTGTCCTTCTGCCACACCCCGCGTAGGCGGGGCTTCGCCCGGGGGCTGTGGGAGATGACACAGGGGACCATCCTTCCTCCGGGGAGCCGTTTCCGACTTCAGTGCTGGGTCCCAGGGGAGCAGGCATCAGGGAAGGAAGGAGTGTGTGTGCCCGCAGAGGGTGTGCCTTCCCGGAGCCAGGAGGCCGGCCTTGAGGAGTGGCCCGTGAGCCCGGCTCACAGCTGTGCTGCCCTGGGCCTCCCCCCACCCCACGCCCGGGGACAGGTGGGCGCAGCTCCGTGCCCCAAACTCCCTGCAGGGCACCGGCGACTGAGAGAAGCTCTGGTTCCCCCCATCGTGTGGGTTTTGTTTGAGACCTGGGACCCCAGGCCACGTTCTCACTTTGCCCATGGCGCCCAGAGCACGGCCAGATTTGAGAAAGGAGGTACTTGGCAGGAGGAGACGTTCTGAAATGAACGCGTTCTTAATGCCCCCAGGTATACTGTGCTGAGTAGCCTCTCGGTAACAAGGCCGTTCCAAAGTCATCAAAAACCGGCAATTTGTAAAAAGAGCGGGACGTTTATCAGAAGCCTACTGTGTAGTGACAGTATATGAACAACGCTCACGCCAAATCCGGAGATGACGTGGTCGGCCCGCTTTACAGATGACAGGTGCCTCCGCAGGAACTTCCGGCCAACCCGGTGCGGCTCCCGGGACAGACAGGAGGGGTCGCCGTCGCATCCGGCCTGGCTTCTTCCCCAAAGCCCTTGATATCACAAAACCTAAATGCACAAAATGCAGGGGACCCCCAGCTAGGTCAATGGCAGGCAGAGCCTAAACACCGGACGGTTCCCGGACAAGGTGACCTGGTGTTTCTGTTGTCTCAGGGAAGACTCCGCAGGCCAGAAGCGCAGCCTGAGGGCACGAGGCCCGCCCCTGGGCCCCACCGCACAGCGCTGTCTGTGGCGGCTGTTTCTCCCCGGGGTCCTGGCTCGTGGGAGCAGAGCGGGGGTGGCTATGTCTGTGCCCTCCTGGGCGGGGGCGTGGGAAACCACATTTACAAGTTGCGTCGTTGGCCTCCATTCCCACTAGCACTTCCCGGCCACATAAAACCCAAGATCAGTGCCCAGGCGCTCGGACGATCATGCTGCCGCCTGTCCAGAAGGGCCTGGTCCCCGGGAAGGAGGACCCCCAGCTGCCGGCCGTCTCCGCCCTTTCTTAGACCAAACCATGTGTCCGTGGACAGAAAAGAACCCAAAAGGAATGGCTTTCGGAGCAGGTGGTGGCCTCTCTCTGGCTGGTGGGGCACGTGCATGAGGCCTCCCCACTCGGACCCTCGGGGGCCCGGGCCACGGGGTAGCAAACAGACCGGTGGCGTCTCGTGCTGCACCCCCGGTGCCAGCCCCGTGAGCGGGCTGCCTGCCTGTGACTCCCGGGGACCCGTGTCGCGACCGTGTCAGGGGCTCCCTCAGGCCGCCGTCCGGTCAGCCGCCACCTTCGTCGGCCACAGAAAGAGGGACGGTCTAAGGACGAGGGCACCGGGACGGAGACGCCGCCCGGCCTCCCGCCTTCCCGCCATCCCGCTGGAACTGTGCACCCGGAGGTCCGGAGACACCCCGCAGCTGCTCCACCCGCACAAGAAACACATCTGTGTCCCCAAGCAGCAGGGTGGTGACCAAAGACTGTCCCTGGGCCCAAAGGGGGTACCCTATCTGCTCTGCTCGTCTCTCGGGGCAGCTGGACGGTCCTTCATGAGCCGGCAAAGGACGATCATCCCAGAGCTGCAGGTCCGTCCTGGGTCCCTGCCGTGTGGCCCACTGAGCTGCACCCGGGTTTGCAGAGGGCGGGCGGGCGGGAGGCAAGGGAACGTAGCCCACACCCGCCTCACAGAAAGAACGCCACAATGGCGTGAAAGGAAGGGGCTGACCCAGCAGGCCACGCACAGGCCCGTGTCCACGGGCTCCAGCCTCCCAAGGCTGTCCACGGGCTCACTGCGGAGCCGCTGCCGCTGGCCCTGCTGGAAGCAGCTTGGGAGTTTTAAAACACACACTAATGAGGGCAAGCGCTTGGCTCCCACAGAGAGGAACGCGGCTCCCTGGCAGCCGGCAGCAGCCCCGCTCGGCCGGGACACAGTCTGCGAGGCCGCTCGGAGGGGCCCACGCACAGCTGCACACCGCGTCTCCCCCGCCCCCAAAGCAACAGGCCCGTCTGCTGCGAGCTGTCACCCCTACCCCACCGTGGGCGGGACACCCCCAGGCAGAAACCGCAGCCGTCCAAATCAGGCCTGCCGGCCGCTGACAGAGAAACTCCCGACGGCCGCCTCCTAGGCCCCGCAGAGCACGGGGCGGCACAGGGCAGTGTGGGGAGGGGGCGGCGCAGGGCAGTGTGGGGAGGGGGCAGCGCAGGGCAGTGTGGGGAGGGGGCAGCTCAGGGCAGTGTGGGGAGGGGGCAGTGCAGGGCAGTGTGGGGGGGGCAGTGCAGGGCAGTGTGGGGAGGTGGCAGCTCAGGGCAGTGTGGGAAGGGGGCAGTGCAGGGCAGTGTGGGGAGGGGGCAGTGCAGGGCAGTGTGGGGGGGCAGTGCAGGGCAGTGTGGGGAGGGGGCAGTGCAGGGCAGTGTGGGGGGGGCAGCTCAGGGCAGTGTGGGGAGGGGGCAGTGCAGGGCAGTGTGGGGGGGCAGTGCAGAGCAGTGTGGGGAGGTGGCAGCTCAGGGCAGTGTGGGAAGGGGGCAGTGCAGGGCAGTGTGGGGAGGGGGCAGTGCAGGGCAGTGTGGGGAGGGGGCAGCTCAGGGCAGTGTGGGGAGGGGGCAGTGCAGGGCAGTGTGGGGGGGGCAGTGCAGGGCAGTGTGGGGAGGGGGCAGCGCAGGGCAGTGTGGGGAGGGGCAGTGCAGGGCAGTGTGGGGAGGCAGTGCAGGGCAGTGTGGGGAGGGGCAGTGCAGGGCAGTGTGGGGAGGCAGCGCAGGGCAGTGTGGGGAGGGGGCAGCGCAGGGCAGTGTGGGGAGGGGGCAGTGCAGGGCAGTGTGGGGGGGCAGTGCAGGGCAGTGTGGGGAGGGGGCAGTGCAGGGCAGTGTGGGGGGGGCAGTGCAGGGCAGTGTGCGGGGGCAGTGCAGGGCAGTGTGAGGGGGGCAGTGCAGGGCAGCAGGGGGGCGGCAACCCTAGGAGGAGGCAGCAGGCCTGGGTCTAGATCCACAGGAACACGCGAAGCAGAAGCCAGCCCGTGTCTTGTGGATCTTTGTTCGGTCGACCTTGGGGACACGGGGCCCGCTGGGGTGATTCCTCCTCTGGCCCCACACCGGCTCGGCAGGACCAGACATCCAGAGAGGCAGGAAAGATGCAGAGGCACAGACGGTCCTACGGGAAACGCAGCTGCTGGTCCCTTCGTGATCACAGCCGCTTGTCCGCGGACGGGAGGGCCGAAGCCGTGCTCTCCGTGAACACTCGCGCGCACGGCGGCCCCGGGGAGGCCCCAGGTCCCAGAGAAGGAGCAGGTCCCACCCCTGGTCGAGCGGAGGTGGGGGTCAGCAAATAGGGCAACCAAACACGTGAAGAGTCGGGGGGTCTCCCCTGGGGCTGGGGAGGAAAGGTCTCGGCCCCTCTGGGGGCTCCCATACTCGGCAGCTCCCTCAGCAACCCCTCGCACCCACAGACCCACACACACTCCCTCTCTGCTCTTGTATCTAGGTGGGCGTTCGGGATGCCTCCTCCTCAAACCCGGCCCCAGGCCCGCCCCTCTAGAGCCCCCCACCCTGTCTTCTCCACCTCCCACCGTGTCGCTGCTTATCTGTGGCTGCGCCGGTGAGCTGTTCCCTCCTCCAGGCCCCCCAGAGGGGAAGGAAAGAGATGGGGTGGGGACGGGGTCAGAAGGGCAGGCAGGGGAAGGTCTGTAATTTGCTGCTGGCCCCGAGCCCACCACCCTCCCCCACTCCGGCCCCCAATAGTTCTCACAGTCAGGCTGGCACCGATGACCATGGTGGGGAGAGGGGTCACCGCCCAGCTGCTCAGACCCCACTGCTCCCCTGGCCGTCCATCCTTGTGAGGCAGGTGTCTGGCTGGAGCCAACAACCTACCAGGACGGGAGAGGAGATACCCAGAGCAGGCAGGAGAGACGTAAAACGCCTGTTTACTACCCTTAGCGTAGCCACTCCGTGTCCTGCTAACAGAGGGGAGTGAGCCCACACCACAGCCCAGGCCTGGGGACACAGTCCCTCTCCTCCTTCTGCTTCCTACCAGGTGCTAAACACTGGCAGTGGGACCCAGGATGGGAAGTCCACCCCACCCAACACCCCTTTAATGCTAGGGCCGAGGAAAATACAGACCCAACCCCAAAACCCACAATAAAACGAGTGCCTCTGACTTGGGCTCCGCTTCTAACCTGAAGGACAGAATCTCATGTTAACTTGAAAGTGATGTCGTCCTGGCTGCTACCAGGAGGCTCCTGAAGAGGCAACTGGGTGGGGAAACCAAGGCAGGGCCCCGCTGTCAACAGCCTCCCCGGGGAGCACCCCACACGTGAACCGGGACACGGCTCGTGAGTACGGGCACAGGTCCCTTCCGAGATGCCGGCTCCAGGGCAGAAGGCGCTGTCGGCCTCCGTCCCCGGCGCTGGGACCGTCTTCCCCTTCGCTGTTTGCTCTGCTCCTTGCAGGCATCGGCCAGTGTGCACTTTTAAAGGAAGGATCTGTTCGTCTTTGTTTCTCCAAGGCCCTCTCCGTGATGGAGCGGCTTCTGCCCACGAGGGCTGCACACTGGAGCCGTGCAGGCAGGGGCCGCCCCCGCTGCTCAGGCACCAGCGGCCAGCCGGGGCCAGGACCCGACCTGAAAAACCAGTCATTCCACCGGCCGGCCTGTGGCACTGGGAGTGGTTTCACTTTCCTTAAGCGTTATTATAATTCATCTAAAGAAAAAATAATTTTTATTTACTTAACTTTTTGGACACACTTGACACACTTCACTTTGAAAACCAAAGTCGGGGGAGTGGTCGTTCCAAAGGCTCAGGGCCGGGCGGCCAGGAAGCCAGTGCCCGTGCAGGGGCCGCAGGTGGGGGCACCTCCGCGGCCCGACTGCGGCCGTCCTGGCTCTGCTTGTGGGGACAGCCTCCCCCGTCCTCAGCACGTGCCACGGGCTGTGAGAGGACATCGTGCTATAAAACAGAAGTCAAAATGGAGAAACCGAGGCACGGAGCTTGACCTTCTCGAGACCGTGTGGAAATCACTTCACTGTCTGGGAGAAAGCCCTTGGCTCCCATGGGACCCCAGTGGTTTTGTGTCTATGTATGACTTTTTTAATCAGGAAAACCTCGGGGCTCCCCCATGACAACGAGGCTGTGCTCGGACACTCACGAGAAGAGAATGTGTTTCCCAGCAAAGAGCTGTCCAGGCCGCCCATGAATGGATTCAAGAGGCAGAAAAGACAAGAAGACCCTGGGGGCTGGTCTCGTGTTCCAGCGCGCCCAGGGCAGACGCCCACTGTTAGCAAAAGCAGACTCTGGGCAGACAGTCAGGGCCACAAAGAGTCGGTGTTTGTCCAACCGTCATCGAGGATGCTCTTGGGTTTCCAACACGAGGAAAGCCCGGGCACCTCATTCACCACGAGCCCCGGTCGTGGCGGGGCCGGCTCGTGCCTCCAGGGCGGCCAGGGGCCTTGGGGACAGGCCCTGGACGGGGCCCTCTGTCCTGCGGGGAAGGGGCGACCACGTGGCGGAAGTGAGGGCAGGTAGAGCATGAGTACAGCCTCGGACCTGCGGCCCTTCCAGGCCCGAGAACCAGCGGCCTGGTGGGCCAGCCCCGCATCGGGCTCTGCATTCGGGTGAAGCACGCAAGAGTGCATCCGGCGTGCAGGTCCCACCGCGTGCGAAATGTCAGGCCCTAACCCCCAGCGCACGTGCACTGTCCAAGCCCCCAGGGGCTGCTGTGTCTGTGGCCTCCCCATCCGTCGCCGACCCCCGGAACCATCCTCGGGGCGGCCTCTGCACTGGGCAGCTCCTGCCGCACAACCTCCGGGCTTCCAGAGCCCACCTCGAGGCCCAAGGAAGGCGCGCGTCAGCCCGCGACCCAATCCCACCGACGTGGGGGACGCTGTGTGTGGGAAAGCCCGGAGCCCGGCGGCAGCCTCGCCTCTCCTGGAGCGCCCGTGTCTGCTCGGTCCTCCCGGTTCTCTCGGGAGGTGCTGTGAGCGCCGCCGTCCACAGCAGAGCCACCCTGGAATCCGCTCGGGGGCACAGCCGCCCCCACCCCGCCCTCAGGTGGTGAGAGCAGTTTGACAAACACACGCAGTTTGCAGATGGCTTTTCTGCCGCCTCCACCGACCACCGCGAAGCCGCCGTCCTAATCATGAATCAGCCGCATCGATCGGGTTTGGCGTGTGTGTCAGGGTTCACAGAGTCTGCCCCGACCCTCAGCGGACTCGCCTGCAGCCCGACTCTGCAGACCCAGGTGCGCGACAAGGCCAAGCTGCGACAAAAGACACTTTGGATAAACAGAAAGAAGGGGGGATTGTCGGTTTTCCCCACAGTTAATCAGGGAAACAACTCAGCGGGAAGCCCAGAGCTGTCCCTTTGCAGACTGTTTCCCAAGACTTGTCTTGGACTAAAACATTAGGTCTGCAAAGTCGGATGAGCTGGGGGTTCACAGGGATGGCCAAGGCCTCCCTTGTCCCGTTCACCTGTGATGCTAGGCCTCGTCACCGTTACTAGGCCTCATCAGGGGGTACACGGATCTTGTGGGCGCGAAAACGAGGGCAACCCCGAAACTCTATTCCAAGCCCAGGGAAGGGAGCGCTGTGGTGACCCGGCACAGCCGCCGTGCTCCGCAGCGAGCAGAGCGGCCCTCGGCCGTGGTCCCGTTCAGGGTGGTGGACGCCTTGCCGGATCTCCGAACGCCGTGAGCCAGGGGGCTGTGATCCGGGTGCCTCTGTGCGGAGCCTACCGGCCGGCCCCCCACACACCAGGTCCACAGCGACCACCCAGCCTGGGGAATGCGGCCAGACCAGGAAGCCGGTTTGCAAGTAAGCCCAGAACCCTGACACTGAGACTGAGAAAATCAGTCTACACTTAAAATCCATCAGGAGGTAATGCTTTTCTTAGAGTGGAGAAAGCACGCCACAAAGACAGTGTTCTGTACGCCTGCGTCTTCTTCTCACTGAAGGTTGTGAAGACCCCAGGGAAGTGTCAGGACGTGTGAACGTCACCTGCACGGTGGGTGGCCTCGTGAGCACAGTCAGGAACCAGGGCCTCGGTTTTCTGTGTGACCTTAGGAAATGTCACTGCCCTCTGAAACTTCGGCCCAGAGATAGGACTTGAATTCTTCTTGGTTGAAATTTCCAAGAGAAAGCAGAATCTTACCAGCTTGCGGTGTCTGAATTCTTAGGGCCGGAAACCGCCGTGGTGCTGTTGGCTGTCGACCTGGGTCTCCGGCTGTGAGAGCACGTGCAGGAGGACAAGCCGGCGGCCTGTGATTAACCTTGAGAAGCCGCGAGCAGCCGCCTGTCATTGGGAATGAGGACAGGTTCCGCTGCAAGCCCACGTGCGGCCGGGAGCCAGGATGGTGCTTCTCGGGGAAAGACGCGTGGGCGTGACGTGGCTTGCAGGCACTTGCCCTCGTGGGCAGAGCGTTGGGGGACGGGGCACGTCTGCAGAAACACTCGCTGTTTTGTCCAACATGACCGCAGGCGTGGATTTTAGAAATCTGACGCAGGAAAAACGGGATACAAATACTAATTCAGCACTTTTCATGTTTTTCATCTTCTAAATCTACTGAACGTGCAGACCGTAAGCACCTAGCATGTCCCAGGAACTGAGCTAGAGCGGAGGAGAGATGAAAAGCCATGTCAGCCCTGGGGGAGCTCATGGGCTTGGGACTCTGACGTGTGAGCGGCCACCCCAGAGGAGGACCCCTCAGAGAGCCAGGTGGGCAGGGACGGCTGCCTGAGCAGGAGCCGTGAGCTGGGCTTGAAGGAGGGACGTTCTCTGCGAGAAGCGTGGAAACGCTCACCACCCAAGAGGACGGGGTCTGCAGACGCAGCCGGAGGAGGAACCCCGGCCAGCCGGAAGGAGCGGGTCCTGGAAGCCCAGACCCAGTGTACGTGCTCTACCTTGTGCCCATGGGCCTGGAGCAGGAGCCAGCCTCCAGGCTGGGTCCTACTTGCACTTTTCGCCGGGAAAGCAAGGGGTCCGTTAGCACTCCCAAGACAGCCCGGACTGCGTGTGCCAAGCCCTGCGCAGGTACACGGTACACATGGAAACCCACTTAAGGGGACCAACTGTGCTGCTTAAAGCTCCCTAAACCACATTGATTTCCCTACGGCTTTCTCCAGCTTGGTTCTTCTATACCTGAAATAGCAAAACGCATTTCTCTGAAAATATTTTGTGTCAAGCTTTTTAGCTTTTTAGTAATTTGCCACAGCCTTCCCCCAACCGAATTCCAGAAATACTAAGGCTTCGCTTACACTTGTCCTTTAAAAGGAACCATTCATGTGCGTGTGGAAGGAGACAGACGGGTAGGTGCCCCCACTCCACACCCCATCCCCAGGAAAGCTCAGCAGCCCACCGGGCAGTGCTGGAAACCCCACACCCCCTCCAGGTCCCTCTCCCCTTCCCGGGTGCCTGGACCCAGCGCCTCTTGTTGGTCTGAAGAGCAGCCTTCCCAGAGCACGACAGCCAGGAGGGAGCTCTGGGGACACTGCCTCCCTATCACCCAGGACCACACGGACCAGGGAAGACAGGGGGCTTCTGGTGGTTTGGAACCCAGGGCTCCTGGAGCTAAGTGCTTCTGATGCTTCTCAGTGTCTCCCCACAGAACACCTGCCTGAAACCCCCATGGGGACATGTTGTAAGGAGAGGCATAGGGAAGGAGGCTAGCCCTCCAGCCTGTGGCCCCCAAGAAGTGCTTGGGGTGCAGAGCCATGAGCTCCAGGAGTGGGAGCAGCCGGGAGGGTCTCCCTGAGACCAGAAGTGAGGGAGCTCTTCCCGAAGGAATGGCTGAAGGCAGGCACCACCCAGCCCTGCAGGCAGCCCTTCACCTGCTCAGAAGGCTGTCGGAAAGCCAGGTGCCTGCCACCCAAGGCCGGGACTGAGGGTCTGAGCTCCAGGTCCCCACCAGGAACAGAAGACCCTGCTCTTCTGTATTTCAGAGCTCTGGGCCCCACATGGCCACTTCTCTTTGGGGCCCTCTCTGCCTCTGTCTCTCTCTGTGCATCTCCCCGTCTCTGTCTCTGTCTCTGTCCTTATCTCTCTGTCCTCACATCCCACAGCAGGACAGACTCCGCCAGACCCTAGATTGCTGTCACCACCGATCAGCCATGTGTCTTGGGGTCGTTTCTTACCATCTATTCCCAGTTTTATCTGTAAATTCCTACCTACCTTCCTTGTAACTTTGCTGATGGAGTCACTAGCGTATTGAAAGAGTATCGCTCAATCAACGTGACACTCATGCTGATGACTCCCACCTAGCGCATCTCTTGCATAGAGTAAGGTTGGCATTGAAGCCCCCCGCCAGTTGCAGGAGTGGTGGTCTCGGCATTCTGCGGCTGGGGCGCAGACGGAAGGGGCCCAGCGGGTCGGCCCCACGTACCCTCCGGGATCCTGACGTGAACCAGGAGGTTGATCAGGTCTTCCCCCACGCAGCTGACTGCTGCTCCCGAGCCTTCGGCTTCTGCCGGAAGTGAGAGCTGCCTTCGGCTCACACGGCATCTGCAGACTGTGCCCTGAAGGTAAGACACAGACTCATGGTAGGGGAAAGTCACTCCCTGGAAATCGGCTGCTTCAGGGAGACGCTTCTGACGCTCAGGTTAAGCCCGGTCAGCGGCAGGCACTGGAAACGTCTCCCTCCGCGTTGCTGTGCGTGTGCTCTCTCCCCAGGCCCTGACGCCGCCCCACGTGTCACCCACTCCCGCCCTGACCCTCCACGGGGACGGGGGCCGGATCCGGCCCTGCGTCCAGGGTTGCCTCATGGCCATCTGCAGCTCTGCAGAAGGCCCTCATAAATGTGGCCAGAGTTAGGGGGAAAAATGCAGAACATCCAATCCAATTTGGATTTAAGATAAACAATGAAATGTTTCAGCGTGAGTTTGTCCTAAGAAGTATTTGGGACATACTTAGAGCACAAAATTACTTGTGATTTATCTGAACTGAAGTTTAGCTACTGAGATCCTGTTTTTTCTGGGAACCGTGTCCTAGAGGCCTTTATAAATGGATTCTCATCAATGGGGGGGGGGGTGTGTTCCTCCCGGAGGTGGGGCGGGTGCAATGATCTCACGGCTCTGGGGTCGCCAGGATACTGTAATTCGTTTACCTTTAGCGACAGGAACACCGCGCAGCTTGAGGAGAAAGGCAAAGCTCGTGCCAGAAGGGTTCGTTGTCTGAGTGGAATGACACGGACCGAAGCAAGAGTCCGGCTTGTGGACCGCGCTGGGGACTGAATGAAACGCAGCCGCTAAACAGGCTCCACTCCAGGGCCCACCAGGGGTCAGCCTGCTTTGGTGACATTAACTGTCCAGAAGCCGCACCTGGCACTTTCCAAATAAGAGACGAGGCCACCTCAAGGAGTGGAGAGGCCAGCACCTCCTGAGTCAACGGTAGTCCTCTCTCGGTGGCCCTGTCCCCCACCCCCGCCAATGCTGTCAGAGCCCCCCAGGCCAGCAAGCAGGAACCTCTCCGTTCTCCACAGGGACGGGCCGCAAGCACGAGGAGGCCGTGTGCCCATCGCGGCCTGTCCATCCGACCTCCCGCACCAGCACCCAAGGTGTCGGGTGAGAGCCCTTGGGCACTCTCCCCTGGACAGAGAACACTGGGGTCTCTGAAGCGCCCGTCCAAGGAGCAGGGAAGACCTTCTTCCTACACGGGATCGCCTGTGACAAGAGGGTGTTTCTGCGGGTGACGTTCCCTCGGCGGAACCACGAGGACAGGCTCCCTTCGTGGTCGGTGCCTCCCGGCGCTCCCGTGCCCTGCACACACGCTGTCTCACTGGCGCTCGTAAGGCCGCAGAGCCTCCGTCTCTCAGCGAGCGGGGCCCTGTGAGCCTGGGGACTTCTGGAAGAGACAATGAGCCAATCGTGGACTTCATCACCAGTATCGATAGGGAATTGTTTGTTAGGAGTGATCGTATCAGGAGGCTGCTGGGGTTCCTGTCCAAGCCTGCCTCCGCGCCTGCGGTGCCTCCCCTGGAGTAACTAGAGGAAGAGGACCCTGACGCGGAGCGGTCACTGCTTCCTGAACGACATCGCTCAGCTGAGACGCCGCCCATCGCTGGCTTCCACACAGGTGGCCCTGACTTTGCCGGCCGGCGCTCCTTACCACTCAGGCCTGCGTGGCTTCCTCCCGCGGCTTCTGTCGTCCTGAGCGTGTGCACGGTCTGTGCAGGTATCTGTCTCGGGTCCGAGGTGCTCACAGAGGGGCCTGTCTCACCTGGGGTGCAGGCATGGCGGGAGGGCAGGGGTGAAGGCCGTGGAGAAGTACTGCCGCGGCCCCCGACAGCAAGTGGATTTCTCGCCCGCCAAGCCCCTCGGAGAAGACAAGTGAGATCCTCTGTGCGGAGCCAAGAGGAAGGCACCGGAGGTCAGTGACCCGACACGTCACTCCCAGGCCTCCTGAGAGAGGAGAGGCCGATGCGCAGCTGGTCGGGGCAGGCCCAACCGCCGGGCACCTGCCGGGACCCCTGGCATCCAGCCGGGCTTCCTACCGATGCAGCCGCAGACTCAGCTCCTGGGAGACGCACCCCTGCTCCCTGGCAGTGAAGCGAGAGAGAGAAACACCACCTCTTACCCACAGGTCGCGCGCCTGTGGTGGAGACGACACACCATCGCACTCGTATGCTTTGAACTCGCCGGAAGAAGAAAGGCGCGGTGGAAGCAGGGTCATGAAACCATCACGCTCTGGAACTGCCGTCCGTTCACAAAAATCTCGCCACTGCTGTCAAAGAAGAGAAAGATCAGAGGCAGGAGTGACCCCTCCTGTCTGACCTGCAAGCTCCCGGCCCCCCACCCCCTCCTCCGCCTTCTCCCTCTCCCTTCTTCTCTGACGCTTCTCTTCACGTAGGAATGTGTGAGATGTCAGCACGGCGCACCCAGGTGCCCCGCCGGTGTCCAAGTCTCTCTTTCCACGTCATGTCAGCTACAGCAACTGCCTGCAAGTTTGCATTTGTGGTGACTTCAGCCCCTGGAAACAGAAGCCCGGGCGCTGTGCAGTCAGCTGCTCCCGTCTGTCCACACGTCCAGGGCACAGTTGGGCTTCGGGGGCCCCGTGGGCACAAACCCGTAGGTCTGGTTTACCACGATGCAGCAAAAATAAATCCTCACGCCAATAAGTGACCAAATCAAAATAGCATTTCTTTTTTTGGCT
Source organism: Mustela erminea (assembly GCF_009829155.1). Taxonomy (NCBI): domain Eukaryota; kingdom Metazoa; phylum Chordata; class Mammalia; order Carnivora; family Mustelidae; genus Mustela; species Mustela erminea. The sequence continues at coordinate 280,893 of NC_045617.1, read as the reverse complement.
CATTGCTGCCACACGAAGACCTGTCTTCAGGCTCAGCTGAGACACTTGCTTGAAGAACTCCTGATGCCGCCCCCACCCGGCTCCCAAGGAGCTACGGGCAGAGGACGCGGCCCAGCACAGGCCAGCCTGCCCCCCAAAGGCACCTGTTTTGAAAATACTGCATCGTCCTCATGTTCTTCCATGGGCGAGCCAAGCACGGCATCCACATGGGGACCAGCGCCTGTGCCGAGGGCCCCAGGATTCTCCAGGATGGAGCTGCGGACGCCAAACTGCGCAGCAGGCGCGGGAACCCCAGGAGACTCCCGTTGCAGTGCAGACGGCTTCTGCCTGGGAGGCCAGGAAGCTTTCCTGGAAGCTTTCTTCCTGCTTGAGCCTTGGAACAGATACAATCTGACTCCGTGGAAAGCTCCTCTCAAGAGACAAAGTCCAAGGAGTTGCGGAGAACGACACGGCCGCAGTCACACGCCTGCACCTCACGGAACCCTCACAGCGACGCGATGAAGAACTGCTATCTCCTTTTCCAGATGGGGAAACTAAGGCTCAGAGAATGCAAATAAGCTAATCCAGGTGACCCAGCAAATGAGGTCTGCCCGATTCCCGAGGCTCCCTGTCCCCTGGCCCGCTCACCTGGCTGGCCTTCCACAGCTGCTGTCCTTAAAGTCTGGGTGTTTGTGGGCTCAAGGCCAGGACGCGGGGGAACAGACACTCCAACTGCGGAGAGCCAGGCCGTGTGAACATCACAATACCAAAGAGGTTTCACGCTCCCCGGGCACCAGGCCCTGTGTGGAAGGCCGGCTGCCACCAAATGCCCCGTAACTCCACGCCCGCTCATCGTTGGCGGCTGGCGGCTCGGTTAGCCACTTGCAAAAAGACAGGAAAATCTTGGTGGGGGAGAAAAACATTTCTTCCGCTCAAAGCCCTGCATTGATTACTGCCTTTAAAAGCTAATGACCTGCTTCGTGTTTATTTACTGTTTTCTAATACTCAGTTATTGTTGAAAATCTTTTAATTACAAAGTACAAGAAATGAAATTAAATCCCTAGGCAATTTGTCTGAACCATGCAAAAATCCATGCTTGGCCGAGAGCCCTGGACTCACCGTCACATCTGAAGTTTCAGGAAAGAGAACGAAGCCCCAGAGAGGTGTGTGGCGAAGTCCCCATCCTCCAAGGACAGCCCTGAGAAGAGTGTCAAGGACAAACCGGCCGCATCACCTTGGAGAAGATGCTTCACCTCAAGGAGCCTCCGGTTCCTCGAGCCCGGAATGACAACGCCCGTCTCAGAGCCCGGGGGCGGGGGGGCGCACAGAGCCGGAGAGGTGACGGCCAACACACGGCCAGTTCTCCCAAATGGCAGTGAATTTCTTCAGTCCAGCTTCACCCATGTTCCGGGGCAGGAAGACTATTTGGGGAATTTCCACAGTTTCCCAAAGCTCTGAGTCCTCAGGTGACTTTGAGTGAGTTCCAGGCACTGAGGCTCACCTTCCTCACCATTCTGGGCCCTGGGGCATGGGACAGAAGGAAGAACCGAGGTCTCCTCTTTGCCTCCACCACCCCGGACACCGACACAAGCCGGTGCTTTCTAAGTGCTCCAAGTGAGTCAGGAAGAGAGTGGCACAGGATTTGGGATGCTTGGGTTGGTCATCAGAAAGTAGGGGGTTGTCATGGGGACCCCCAAGGTCTCACCCGGCCTAACAGATGAGCTGAAACAAGGGTCCTTACTTGAGGCCGGATCACATCAAATCAGCCAACTGTCCAACAGTCAACAGCCACTCTCTTTGGCACTTGAATATGCCTCTGATCAAAAAACAGGAGAACTTAGGAAAGTAAGAGTGAACACGGGCTCTGTGGGAACAATGGAAGAGGTCTTTGGTGATGAGAAGACGGAGTATCGCTGTTCTGGGCGCTTCTGAGAGCCCTAGAGGGACCGAGGACCCACAGCTACACTGCAAGTGGTTGCTTCTTACGTAACAAGATCAAACACTTGCTAGGAAAACAACAAATGTTCTCCTGCATACAGGTGGGAGAGAAGTCCTAACCCTAATGAGTAAGCAGCCACATATGCTCATGGTCAAATAGCATAATTAAAGTAATCGCTTACCTATTATGTCCTAGAACATCAGTCATTTGTTCTAAGGCAGACATTCTCCTCTACCAGAGGGACTGAAATCAGTGCGGGTGTAGATGGAAGAGATGTGGCGTTTGCCCATGTGTGTCAAGGAAAAAGTCACGCTCACGCTCTTGGACTCGGCAACCAGCGTGGGTGGGGGGCGAGGTTTTTGGCCACCATGTCATCATAGTAGTGAGGTTTCCCAGATAAAGGAAATGCTTCATGGGGTATTAAGCAGTGATGGTTTTGAAGACGATGGAGCAACACAGAAATTGCCAATTAATTTAATGTGGGAATACCAGCAGGTGTAGACCTGTCTTTGTAGGCTATGATTATAGCCTCAGAAAGGATGCAGGGCAAGGACACCAAGTTTTGTTTCTCCAAACTTTCTGTAACATGGCTTACTTTAGAATAAAAACTAAGACTGCCTTTTACAACAAAGAAGAGTTTGGGCTTTTTCCCTCTTGGTAGTGTTGAGAGGTGGCCGCACTTGGTGGCCCAGTTACTTAACCTCTCTGGGCCTCCGTTCGTCACATCTGGAGAGTTCCTTCCTGCTCTGACACTCCATTTTCTATTCTACTCTCTACACGTAAATGATGAGGAAGCACTGGGAATGTTCCCGGTCGTCTGAACCAAATCATGCCCTGCACTTTCTCTCACACATCTGTGGAACAACCTTTACTCCTTGGAATTTAATCAGGACCTTTTCAGGGGACCTGCACACAGCTGAAGAAGAAAACAGTGCGCTCACACCCGCAGACGGGGAGGGGGCCGGTTCATGGGGGCGTCCCGAGGCCGCTGGCTCCCCCAAACTTAGAAAAGAGGCGTGCATGGAGGAAGCCAGCCCGCGCCCCCCGACAGCCAGGGCGACACAGCTGCTCTCACTTTCTGAGCAATGCCCAGGCTACAGAGGTCCAAACTGTGGGGTCGGTGTTTTGAAGCACCCCTCCCTGGAAATCAGGACTTTGAAACCTGGTTCCTGCGGAGAGTTCCGTTTCTCTGAACTCTGTTTATTGAAGTGATTGCCCATCCTCTTCCTGTCCTGTGCTGACCCCAGGAAAGAGCTTCTTTTTTTTTTTTTTTTAAGATTTTATTTATTCATTTGACAGACAGAGATCACAAGCAGGCAGAGAGGCAGGCAGAGAGTGGGGGTGGGGGGGAAGCAGGCTCCCTCTTGAGCAGAGAGCCCGATTCGGGGCTTGATCCCAGGACCCTGGGATCATGACCCGAGCCGAAGGCAGAGGCTTCAATCCACTGAGCCACCCAGGTGCCCCAGGAAAGAGCTTTTTTCCACACATTTCCATTCTGTGACTTGCATCATCTACCACTCGGCCACATGTGCGTCTGTGGCGGGACCTCCACGGAGAGGGAGTGGCGAGGGGGCCCTCTGCTGCAGTGGACAGAGCCCAGCCCTCCCCTCGGCCCCTAGAGGAGGCAGAAAGGGGGCACCCAGGGGCACAGGGCCCAGAAGCAGGAGGCCTGGTGCCGTGGACGGAGCCCGGCAGGAAGCCCGCAGACGGCAGGACTGGGTCTCAGCTGCTCCTACTCTGGATGCGAGGCTCCATCCTGGGACCCCCATCGCGGGTGTGGGGCACGCTGTTCTCTGAAAGGTGGCAGGCGAGGCCTCCCCTTGCACAGGAGTCTGAAGCCAGTGCCCTGTGACCTTGAGGCCCGGAGGCCTGTGCCTGGCGGGCCCATGGCCCGCCAGCGCCGCTGCATCAGGCTTCTCAGGGGAGCAGGGACATGCGGGCAGCCTCGGAGGAGAGATCTCCTGGCCTGGAAACAAAGCACGCTCTGAGACTTCCCTTCTGAAACCAGCCCGTTCGTTAGCGTTCTTGGGAAAATCGGGCAAAGACTTGACAATTTCAGAAAACAAATTCACAATGTTAATTTGTGCTTTTACTTGACATTATTTACTTCTTAAAAAATTAAAGCTCAAATCCCCAGAATACAGACGGTCAGGAGGGAAGCAGAGGAGGAGGGCGGACGGCATCAGGAGTGGAGGGGACGTGGCGGCTCAGGCGTGGGGACAGTTAGGTGGCGAGGTCCCCGCGGTCCCCGCGTAACAGCCGCTGCCGCCGTGGTCTGATCCCGCCGGCGCACAGGGCCGCGCCCGGTCCTGCCGGGACGCTTGGGTTACAGTTGTCAATATGATCACTTTCTTTTTGTTTTTCAAGGAGGTCAAAGGTTGGGGGCTGGGGGCTGAAGGGGCGGAGAGATAGGGCTCTGAGATGTGGTTTCTTGGAAAACACCCCCAAGGGAAAAATACTTCTGTCACAAAATGTCAATGCCGACCAGATGTCACTGGCTTTTTTTTTTCTTTTTTTGCATGTGTCTCTTAACAGCTGGCAAGAATATCAGCTCAAATTATTCACCACAAACACACTTTCTGTTTGTCTCCAGATAAAGGGATTTTAAATCCTATTTGTCAGCAAGGGATGGTGAAACTGTGGGACAGACTTTTCTAGACCAAAAGACAAGTACCTTTCTTCCCTCCCTGGTCCTGAGGGGGGGCTCAGAGCCTCCACACCGGCTCCAGACTCCCGCCAGGTGACGGGGATGGGGCCCTGGGCTGGCTCCCTGGTGGACAGGCCCTTCAGCAAAGACCACCTGGGAAATGGGTACCCATGTGGCTGTCCATTCAGCCTTTTTAAACGGATAAAATCCGAACTCCCTTGTGATTTAGAAGCTTCCCCTAACTCCTACAGAGTCCGCTAGCACGTGGCGTCCAGTCTAGAACATTCTGCCACCCGTCCACCCGTCCGCCCACACAGAGGGTCCTGGAGTGTTTGCCGGGTCCCACGCACAGCTCCCACAGCTGGCCTGTACGGAAATGCCGTTTCTGCTTCACTTAGACTCCCTGAGCACTTTGAACAAATGGGTTCTCAGAAAATGCTCACTGAAGAAAAACGTACTAACAGATACGCTTTTTTAAAAGTCATCTGATTGGCAGTAACGAAAGCATGTCTGGTAGGCCTTATTTGGGAATAGGATCTTTGCAGATTATTAAGGGTGGAGATGGCTCATTTGGAGTAGGGTGTGCCCTAAGCCCAACGACTGTTGTCCTTGTAAGCAGAACGACCACATAAGAAGAGGACGCAGAGATGGGGGTGGGGCTCCCAGCCCAGAGACACCCAGGATCGCCACCACCATGGGGAGCTGGGACAGAGGCAAAGGGCAGACTGCCCTCAGAGCCCTCAGGAGGAACCTATGTGGCCCACAACCTTGGTCTTGGACTTCTGGCCTCCAGAGCTGTGAGAATACACATTTCTGTTGTTCAAACCCACCCAGTTGGAGAGAATTGGTTTTGGCAGCTCTAGGAAACTTGTGCAGTACTTGTGAGAAGCATAGAAACTTCTCCCATACTCACATATTCACATACTCTCAGTTCTCAGGGAAGTGGCCACACCAGAGATAAGAGCCTACAAAACCACTCATTTCTGCAGTCTCTGGACGTCCTCTGGAAGCCCCCCACGTGGTGACCTGAGGCCTGTTCTGAGCTCCAAGGGCGCACCCGCCACCTGCCTGAGCAGGAGAGCAGGGGAGCAGAGGCCGCAGCCCCGCTCCAGAAGGGCCTGCCCTGGGAAGATGCCCTGTGGGTGGACGCGGGTACTGGACAGGCTCACGGAGCGAGAGGCTATGTGACCGCCCAGTGCCCTGAAGGAACGTGTCCTCAGTAGCCACTTAGGAGCTCATGCCTGGAATTGATTGGAGGGCTTCCCGTTTTGAGCTGATAAACAGCAGAAAAAGGCAAAAGACCAGTCACTCATTCTTCCGCACCAGGAAGCCTCGAGATTTTGTCCAAAGTGGAAGATCTAGCTGGCAGTTATTGTCTACGCATCATGGAGACCAACTCGTGCTCTAGCTGGTGGAAAGGTGTGCGCCTGGGAAAGGGCTGCCAAAACCCCACAGGCTGTGACGCATGGGTCCGGGGGTGGGGGCTGGTGCTTGAAGGAGGGACACTTGACTCTTAGCCTTAAACATCTCTGTGGCCACCAGTGGGCCTCATGCCACCAGATGGGTTTTCTTCGACCAGGTCCTGCTCCTGGAGACAGCACTCAGGGGCACGGGGCTCAAAGGAAGGGGGAGAGCCTCAGTCGCCAAACTGAAGAAATACCTCCAGCGATTTAAGTCGCGCTTCTCCTGAAGTGCAAACAGTGGATGGAAATCAAGTGCCCATGCCTGGCATGAAGGCACCCCCAAGTCTGAGAGTCTGGTACCTCAGAGTCCTCTGGGAACAAGGATCCCAGCTCGGTAAACACTGGAACCTTGTTTTATCTCCTGTCCAGGGAACACGGGGCACCTCACATCTGCCCTGGGGCCATAAATGAGCACCCAGGGCCCCAGCGTCGTGTTTGCTCTTCTCGCCCAGCACGAAGTAGCCCCTGTAGTGTGTGCAGGAGAACCCACCACAGCTCGTCCCAGCAACAGACGCCCGTCGGTCGCATGGCAGAAAACTGGGCATGGCAGAAACCGGTCAGGGCCACCTCCAGGCCCACCTCCGTGGGTCCCCTGCCCAGCCACGTCATCTCTGGCCGGCTGCCTAACCTGGGTTTGTAGAAGAGTCGGTGGAGAACCAGATGCTCTTTCAAAGTGACGGTGGGGGTCAGTAACTTAGAGGTTTTTCCCACTCAAGCTGCCTCATGATTCAGCTTCAAAATACGAAAACTGTTGCTACAATAAGAAAAGGAAGAAACATTCCTTGAATATTTCAGAGCAAAGTGCTCTTGAAAGCCCCTGGTTCCCCACAGAAAACATTTAAAAGAAGAAGATTCATGAATCAGGCGCAGCTGCTCCCGGCACCTGTTACTTATTCCCACATGGACGTTCTCGTGGCGTTTTGGAAAGAACTGAGCATTTTTCCTGGAGAAATCCTCTGGGTTCTGGAGTACACAGTTGACTGCACCCAACTGTTGCTGGAGACAAAGGGCCCATGAAGCTGAGCGGAGTCGCCCCCTGGACCGCCAGAGACAGGCCGCCTCCTGTCAGGAAGCCTCGGACCATCATGTCACTCTTAAATCATCTCCTTGACCGGAGCGGTTTCTGTCATCCTTGCCGACGGCTCTCTCCACCACCCGTGAACGTGGCTGCTCCTTCCGCAGAGGACTCTTGGCAACGGAAAGGACCACTGCTTCTCTGCTGACAGCTTGCTCGGCGAGTGCTGAGAAGCAGCCACCACAAGAGGACCCTGGGCTCAGAGTGACGGGGGACACAAAGAGGCCATACACCGGCCGGCCACCCAGTCGTGGGCCAGGGAAGGACGCAGCCCTGAGCAGCCGTCAGAAGGAGACTTCTTGCCATACACAGACTCAAAAAACCTCTCTTTCCCTCAACCCTTTCCTTGGTCCGGGAGCCGACGGGGAGGATGAGAAGCTTCCCGCCAGTCCTGCTTCCTGCGGGCGGCCGCGATGTGGGAAAATGCAGCTAGCCCAAATCATATTGCTCTGAATGCGTCTCTCAGACTGATTTGGAAGCTTCACCTCCATAGCAGACCACACTGAGAAAGCAAAGGTATGGGAGAGTCGTTGGACCCTGGGGCAAGACGATTCTCAGTGCAGCTGAGAGGAGCCGGCTCCAAGCCTCACCTGCCGGCGGCGGGTCCTGGAGTCACATACCTGAGCGTCCATGTGGCTCACAGCAGCTCTGAGTTGGGCCTGGACCACCTGCGTCTCACAGCTGCCTCACCCCGTGTGAACTCGGAGCTGTTGATCTTTCCATATCCATCAAGTTCTTTATCCTCTTTGCCCTTGTTAGTGAGCTCTGGGGAAGGACTGTCAGCATCATAGGTAAAGTCTGCATCATTTCTAGGAGACCCAGTCCCAGGACCGGATGTGCTCTGATGGCAGAAGGAAGACCTGAAAATGTTTGGAACCCATGGCACTGAGCTAGGCACACCTAACGGGGTGGGCAGAGGGCCAGCAGTGGCCCCTCCCTTCTGATAATGCAGCAGAAAAACTCAGCATCACAATAAGAGAAACAAAGCTCTCAGCACCAAGAAATTCCCTCCTGACCCCGCATCTTTGGCCTTATTTTCCATGATTCTCCGCCCCCTCTTCCACAGTGTCAGAACCTACCAGTTGCCAGACTTCAAGCTTCACTACAGAGCTGCGATCACCAAGACAGTATGGTACGGGCACAGAAACAGACGCATAGATCAATGCAACAGAATAGAGAGCCGATGGGACGCCTGGGTGGCTCAGTGGGTTAAAGCCTCTACCTTCAGCTCAGGTCATGATCCCAGGGTGCTGGGATCGAGCCCCACATCAGGCTCTCTGCTCGGCAGGGAGCCTGCTTCCTCCTCTCTCTCTGCCTGCCTCTCTGCCTCCTTGTGATTTCTGTCAAATAAATAAATAAATCTTTTAAAAAAAAAAAAAAAAAAGAATAGAGAGCCAAGAAGTGGACCCTCAACTCTATGGTCAACTAAACTTTGACGAAGCAGGAAAGAATGTCCAATGGAAAGAAGACAGCCTGTTCAACATGGTGCTGGGAACGCGGGACAGCCATAGGCAGAAGACTGAAACTCGACTATTCTCTCACACCTCACACCGAGATAAACTCAAAACGGATGAAAGACCTGAATGTGAGACAGGAATCCACGAAAATCCTAGAGAACACAGGCAGCAACCTCTTCGACTTTAGCCGCAGCAACTTCCTCCTAGAAACATCACCAAAGACCAGGGAAGCAAGGGCAAAAATGAACTATTGGGATTTCATCAAGATCAAAAGCTTCTTCACAGCAAAGGAAACAGTCAACAAAACTAAAATGCAACCTATGGAATGGGGAAAGATACCTGCAGATGTCTTTTCAGGTAAAGGGCTAATATCCAAAATCTATAAAGAACTTGTCGAACTCAACACCCAAAAAAACAAATAATCTGGTCAAGAAATGGGCAGAGGACATGAACAGACACTTCTCCAGAAAAGACACCCAGATGGCCAATAGACACATGAGAAAGTGCTCCACATCACTCGGCATCAGGGAAATTCAAATAGAAACCTCAATGAGATCCCACCTCACATGGGTCAGAACTGCTAAAATTAATAAGTCAGGAAACAACAGATGCTGGCGAGGACGTGAAGAAAGGGGAACCTCCTGCACGTTGGTGGGAATGCAAGCTGGTGCAGCCACTCTGGAAAACAGCATGGAGGTTCCTCAAAAAGTTGAAAATAGAGCTGCCCTACGACCCAGCAATTGCACTACTGGGTATTTATCTCAAAGATAAAATGTAGTGAAAAGAAGGTACACAATGCACCCCAAAGTTCACAGCAACAATGGCCACAGTCACCAAACTGTGGAAGGAGCCGAGATGCCCTTCAGCGGACGAGTGGATAAAGAAGATGCGGTCCATCTACACAATGAAGACGACCGGCCATCAGAAGGGACGAGAACCCACCATGTACCTCATGTGGACGGGACTGGAGGAGATCACGCGGAGTGGAATAAGTCAGTCAGAGAAGGACAACTATCATAGGGTCTCACTCGTGTGTGGAATGTAAGAAACAGGGCAGAGCACCACAGGGGAAGGGCAGGAAAACGGAAGGGGGAGAAACCAGAGACGGAGACAGACCATGTGAGGTCTCGATTCTGGGAGACAAACTGAGGGTTACTGGAGGGGTGGGGGGTGGGGGGACGGGGTCCCTGGGCGACGGGCGTAAGGGAGGGCACGGGGTGTGACGAGCACTGGGTGTTCTATGCCACCGACGAATCGTTGACTGTGACACCAGAAACCAATGATGTACTCTATGTCAATTAACTGAATTTAAAATTAGCAAAAAAGAAGCCAGCAGATGACAGGCAGCAGATGGAAAGCTCATCTGCGGAGAGCTCACGGCCTGGGGGAGCTCTGTGGCGCTGGGAGGGACGAGGCCTGAAGCCTCCCCAGGTCCAGGTCCTGCCAGGCCCACGGTGCTACCTGAGCCTATGCCGGCAGACTCCCAGGAGGGGTGAGTAAGCAGAAGGGGGGAGCCTCCTGGATGGCAGAGGGCGAGTTGTCATGGATAGGACACAGTGGGGCCCTGCACGTGTGACAAGCACACAGAGGAGCTATGGGTCCCAGCCTCAGTTTCCCTGTTGACAGAATGGAAATCACGCATCCTACTAGAATCCAGATTCATGCAGCACAGAGGCTCTGGGAAGTGCATCTACAGTGACATGTTGGAAATGGTCTTGGAAAGATGCTTAAACGGGACCCTGGCCACCAGGAAGCCACGTGGTGTGGGGGAGGTTGGACATGTCCACTGGAACTGTGGGAAATGCATCTCATGGGAGGGCAGGGCAGAGCCCCCAGAACTCCCAGGAGCCCACTGGCGGGGGGCCGCAAGGCGGTGCAGGAGATGGGCAGGCTGGGCCTCGGGGCCTCGGGGCCTCGGGGCCGGCTCCGGACAAAATCTGCCCTGAAGAGGCCCGGACAGGAGGCACCGCCGCGCAGCCGTGCCCGGAGGGTGGGGTCTGCAGAGCCGCCTCTGGCCAGGGACACCTGTCCGCTTGTAGCTAGAGCTCTGCTCCCGCGGCTTCTCTATTTGGCATAATTAGGCTTTTACTTACATGGAATGTCCGCAGCATGACATCAAAAGGTCCTTTGTAATAACAGGTTACCTGAATCCGTGGAATCCAATCATTTGAACCATAAGGTTGAGTTTAGGCTTGGATTTAATTTTTATTTGTTTGTTTGTTTGTTTGTTGTTTAATAGCGCGCGCGCGAGATAGAGAGAGAGAGAGAGAGAGAGAGAGAGAGAAAACACAGCAGGGAAAGGGCAGAGGGAGAAGCAGACGTCCCGCCCAGCAGGGAGCCCGACGCAGGACTCGATCCCAGGACCCTGGGATCATGACCTGAGCTGAAGGCAATCACTCAATCACTGAGAGACCCAGGCACCCCAGGTCCAGATTTAATTTTTGAATTTATTTATTTATTTGAGTGGGGTGAGGGGTAGAGGGAGAGACTCTTCAAGCATGCAGTGGGGTGCAGGGCTCGACCCTGAGACCATACCCTGAGCTGAAACTCAAAATCGGCTGCTCAACCAGCTGAGCCACCCGGGTGCCCCAGGCTCTGATTGAGTTTAAAGTGTTTTCAAATTGGTTGGATAATCATTCAAACGTCACCTCTTTGGTGTCAGGTGGGAAGCTTGCAGGCAGGGTTTTAGTTTGGGGCGAAGGGCTTCGAACGTGGGCCGTGTCGCCATCTGCCACACGGACTCCAGCTGGCCTCCCGCGGTCTTCAGATGCCCATGTCTCTACACTCTGGTCTCGAGTGCCCACCAGCTTGCCCTAATCCCATAAGTCCTCTGGGCTATGGCCAGCACCAGGGTCCACCTCGCTGTCCCCTCCGGGCCCTGCGTGACCGGCTCACGTCTCCCTTCAGCAGGACGTGGAGAATGGACAAACCTTATCCCAACTTCACCAAAAACGAGCCTTCTAGCACATGCCCCCCACTGTCTGTGTGGTGACACATGCCGGGGCTGTCTCCGACCACACAGTCAGCGTCCACGGCGGCTGCCAGCTTCAGCGGGTCAGCACTGGGAAATCGCAGTTGTTTCTGTCCTCGCCTGTCGCTGAGCCCTGCCCCTGCCCCTCAGCAGACCCCAAGCCCCCGCCGGTGGAAGAGCTTGCTGCCTTGTGGGTGGGGTGCCGCGGGATCGTCTCACAGAGACCGGCTGCCCCCAGGGCTTTCTTCAGCGTCTACAGACCCAGAGCAGCATAGGGCAAAGACAAGGGGGCAACCTCTCGGCACGCTGGCCCAGAACATGAGGAACCCCAGGACTCAGGGGTGACTAGCCACACTGCCATGCGCCCCGAGGCCAGGTGTTCAGAATCCACTCAGCCGCCCCAGGCCGTCCCCACGGAGTATCCGGGAGCACACGTGCTCAGACACAGACTGAGTTAAAGTGAACGTGAGTCGTGGGAGAAGCCCTTCTTTGCGCCAGATGGTCTCTCTAAGCAGGTGTGTCTACACCTCGAACACGGGGCGTCACGGGGAGCAAGGGCAGGGCTGGAGGGGCCAGGCAGCATCGTGAGGAGAGAAATGATAGGGTAGCTGCCTGGAAGTACTGCTGGTTTGTGCAGAAGTAAATAACTTCATATTTGTGCTCTGAACCCATCTTTCTCTACCAACGACCAGGAAGGCGGTGGGCTGGGAACAGGTACGGAGGAGCGCTGTCTTTGTGAGCCTCATGGCGGACGGGTGTGAGATGTTCCTTGTTATACCCACATAAGCTGCATCCGGGCCTCCCCAGCCTCTCCTCCCCACCAAACTGGTCTCAGCCAATCCCCCTCCAAGACCCTGTTCTAGCTGTGCCTTCCCCAGACACGGGGAGGATCAGGGGTGTCGCAGCCTCTTCCTGGATCTCTCTGCAGAGCTTCCGGCGGAGGCCACCTCCTCACTGCTCTCACCTGTGTTCCCTACCGCGCCAGCCCCCCTGCGGTCAGCCCCCCGGAGAGGAAGCCGGTGACGCTGTCTGCGCCTATGGGGACAGGATTCTCTGAGCCGAGATTGGCAAAGCCTGAGACTCCACAGTAGACCAGGGGCAGAGACCAGTGTCCACAGGGACCGGGTAGGTCCATGGGGACAGGGTCTGCAGGGACAGGGTCTGCGGGAGGCCCCATCCCACTCCACACGTTTCTGAGCAGAGCAAGAGGGAAGCAGTGGTTTGTGCGAGGGCAGAGGTAAAGCCCGGAGCACGGTGGGAAAAGATTCCCTTGCTGTGAGCTTCTAGAACCTGTCACTTCCGAGGTCAGCTAACAGGGGTGGCAGGGCACTTTCCCTGAGAAGGCGCTTCTGGGGGTGACGGGTACGTGCTCTGTCTTCACCATGGGGTGTGTCTCACGAGAGCAAAGATTTCACTCGTCCAAATGTGAGCGTCACATGCTCGCATCTTACCATGTTTAAGTTATACCTCGAGGTTGTTTAAACAAACAAAGGTGGGGCGCCTGGGTGGCTCAGTAGGTTAAGCCTCTACCTTTGGCCCCGGTCATGGTCCCAGGGTCCTGGGATCGAGCCCCGTGTCGGGCTCTCTGCTCAGCAGGGAGCCTACTTCTTCCTCTCTCTCTGCCTGCCTCTCTGCTACTCGTGATCTCTGTCTGTCAAATAAATAAAATCTTTTAAAAAAATAAAAATAAAAAGCCAAAGATGATTCAATTAAATAAAGATATAATAACAAAGATGAATGAACAGTCGACATCGGGCAGCGTTGGCTACAAGTATACTCACGCGGTCTGTGGAGGAAAGTCCAGAAGGAAGGGCCGTCCATCCGCATGGGCCTTGTGGGGCCTCCACGGCGCCAGTGGCCTGTCTAGCCCCCACGAGAGGAACCGATCATACTCACTCAGGAGTGTTATGAACTCTAAAATAATGTCATTTAAAACACCAGACACACAGCAGATCCTCACTACCACCGGGCATAAGGTCGCTGGTGTAATGGGAGGAACATGAACCGAGCGGCAGACGGAGAGGGCTTCAGCTGCCGTCGAACAAACTAAGATGGAAATGACTTGGATGTACCGCTCATCAGATTGGTCAGCAAATTTCAAAACCCTAATGCATATTGTTAGTGAAGAACGGTTGGTTATAAATTTCTCTAGTAGGAATTTACAAACAGATAACAAGTGTCTTTATAATGTTTATTCCCTTTGACAATGTAATTCTGCTTCTAGAAACGTATCATAAAGAAAAACACGAAACAATCAATGATTTAGGTAATGATGTTCAATAATATATGACTTAGACTGCCAAAATTTGGAAACAATCCAAATGTCTAAGAACAGGGGAAAGATGGAATTTATTGGGGTAGAATGGGGGATGGAGTCGTGGTCCTTCTCCAGCAGAGGCTTCCCCGAGCTGCATCTGCGTATCGGTCGGGGGGTTTGAATGACGCATGTTTAAAGGGAAGTTCCTTGGGCAAGGCTCCGTTCCATCCCTCAGACCCGAGACACCGGGGGCTCGGGTGTGAAGAAAAGATGTGGGAGAGCCTCACCCCAGCACGCGACCCTCCCGCCTGAGGGACCTGACTCCCACTCCCACCTGTGGGCCACACCTAGCCACCGGACGCTCCACCCACGCTTCGGGAAGCAGGACCCTCTGTGTGCTCGGGCCAGGGGGACAGAACGCGGGAAGGTACTCGCCATGTCCACCGCCTTTCCCCGTGAGCTCCTGGCAACGACCTGGCATCTTATTCAGCCTTCACCCCGTTATCAGAACGGAGCGCCGCACAGGGCAGGCGACTGGAACCAGGGACAGGCGGACAAGCTTCCCAGGTAAAGACGGAAGGAGCGAAGGAAGCAGCCAGACTTTCGACAAGCAGGTGTCACTTATCTTAGGATTTCAAGGTCCAATTACCCCAGTAACCAAGAAACATTTTGTTAACCAGACTCATACTTTTCAAGAAGGAAAAAGAAAGAAATTTGGGAAAAAATAGTCCAAGAACGTACCTGTGACACCATCTACTCTCCAGGTACATAACACACGTGCACACACACACACACACACGGGTCTTAAGTTACTTACTAATCTGCTTGGAACCTCACAAAGGGAGAGGACTGTCAGTCCAAAGGCTTCCTTTGGCAAACTTGCCCGGGCCAAGGCCTGGCTCCCTGGGTCTGCGGCTTCCAAGTCGGGGACCACCCCCCCTGCAGCTCCTGCACACATCCCCACCTGTCGGGAGTGGGGGGCCTGGGCCAGGACAGGTGGCTCTGGCCACTCCCACAGTCCGCTCCCCTTCCTCAGCCAGGAGCAGCCTGCACCCAGGAAGGGGGGGGGCGCAGACCCAGCATGTCCCAGGCTGCCTGCTCCGGGCTGGAGGGGCCCCACCTGCAGGAGCCTTGCTCTGGGCTGCTGGGAAGGTCGCCCAAAGTAGCTGTGATAAAGATAGACCCTCGGCTCTTGGAACAAACCCTGTGACAGGAACGGAGGGTGGTGACCGTCCACATCCCACGGGCAGTTTGCTAAAATCAGCTTCTTGTCCCTGGGGGACGCATCCGTGCAGACATCCGGGGAACCTCAAGCTACCATGACTAACTCGCGAAATAGTCCCCACCTTGCCGCGTGTGGGCATCAGAGTGCGTCCTGCTTTCTGCAGGACTCTGCTGCACTCGGAGCAGGAGGCAAGTTCATGCCCTTGGAACTGGGTCTGAGTCAGGAGAGGGGCCTGAGAATCGCAGCCCGAGACCAGGAGCTCCTCCGGGAAGACAGAGTTGCTGTCACGGGGACCCCTCCTGCACTGAGAGCCTCTGATGGCCACCTCCACCTGCCGCTCTGTGTTGCTGATTGAACCCACCGGAAACATTTTATTTCTCTCCGTTCCTCACCGTGCTGCCCCTACCCAGCACCCTGTCAACATGCCAGGTCAGGACGGTCTAAACCAGGGCCCTCTCCCTCGGCTGGCATGTGCAGCAGCCAGACTCCCAGCCTCCCTGTCCTCCCGACCTGGAGCGACATAGAGCCGTTGGAAACCGGCATCTGGTGGGAGGGAGGCAGGCGCACGCGGTAACCACCCGCACGTCACGCTCACGTGCACAGGTGAGGGGGACCCACGAAACGGCACACGCGGAGCCTCGGGACACCCCCACAGGGGCTTCCAGATCCGACCCCGTCTACCATGAACCCTCGGGCCCCCGGGGCCTGCTATTTTGGAAGAACCACCGACGGACAAGGGCTCCAGCAGAGGGATTTCTCCGTGGAAGGAAGCCAGTGGGGCGGCCAGTGGGTGAGCGGGGCAGAGTCAGGCCTCTGACCCTTCCCCACCCTCGACCTCCCCCCACGCCCAACCAGAGCACTGTGCGGGGCTAGCTAGTCCGAGTCTGGAATCACAGAGGGACCCCCCAACATTGCTCTCGGGAGTCAGGATCTGGGCAGGAGCAGGGAGAGCTTGTGCCCAGGGACACCTGCCAGCCTGGAGTCATGCTCAGTGCCCCTTCGACTCTCAGAAGTGGCCTGATGTGGACAATACATTGATGAGCTCATCTGCTTTCAAGAATATGGAATATGTTGGGATACTTGCAAAGCCCATTCTGTAAAAGACCTTAAAACTAGGAGCTTTGGTGCTCTCTGGGCTCTGCTCAATGAGGCTCCCCGAGTCCATTCTGAGACTGATGTTTTAATTTGACATTTACAGGGCGCCTGGGTGGGTTAGTGAAGCACCTGCCTTTGGCTCAGGTCATGGTCCCAGAGTCCTGGGATCGAGTCCCTCGTCAGCTTCTCCCTCTCCCTCCGCTGCTCCCCTGCTCGTGCTTCTCTCGGTCTCACCAGCAGATGAATGAAGTATCAAGCAGACGCTCTAATGTGACATTTACAGATGGCTCCTCAGCCTTCAGGCTTTATGTTCCCTGCAGCCGGAGGTCAGGGGCATGGGTCATGGCCATACAAACGCATGGACATTGAAGGGCCTGCGGTGACTCACCCTCAGGCTGGGCACTATGGCTCCCAGCCGTGTCTGCAAGTACCTGCCGGGAACAAGGAAGGAGCAACCATGAGAGCAGCTTCCCGGTCCTGGAAGAAACAGCCCAGGAACTAAGACCCACACGACCCCAGGCCAGGATCGCCTCGCCAGCCCTCCAGCCTCCCTGGGGCTTCAGTGAGACCAACAAGTGAAGTGAGGCATACGTGCTTTTCCTGAGACTTGCTCCCTCTAACTTTCCATCGGGACATCGTTTTAGACTTCCAGAAGTGTTGTGAGAATAGCAGTTCATGGCTGCAGGGGTCCCTCTGCCTCCCTTGCTCCTTCGTGCTCCCACAGGGTGGACGTCTGAATGCCCCGCACTTTGGGGGCTGCCGTCTGATCCTGTTGTTGCCTTGATGCTCGCTGTGGCAGGTTTAGGCAGAGTCCCCAGGCCCCCAGACATGGCCCTTCTCCGCTCTAGCTTTCCCTCTTTCCGGGGAGCCCCGGTTCCCTTCAGGGCAGAACAGCAACGGCTGCATTTCCAGTGTGTGCGTCGTGAGTCTCAAAGCAATGCGTGGTTGCCAAGACGTAGACGGGGTTGCCTGTGCGAAATCCGGCCGGGGGCTGGGGAGGCCTCCGCTCCGAAGCCCAGGGTCGCTCCGCCCTGCTGACGCCGGCCGGTCGGGCAGGTAGGCCAGCACCGCCACCGATGAGCTATTTGTGCAAAGAAAGTCCAACACAATCTGACCAGACCCTTTGATCTGGTTACCAGCTCACGGGAATGGCAGAATAGAAGGACACCGTGAGGGCACCACTGGGCGCAGGGAGAAAGCAGGCGGGGAGGGAAGGTCGGGAGACCCGGGAGTTGGGGGACTCCGAGACAGTCACAGACATTCGCGAGGCAGCTGGAGGAACGCACACTCCGACCCAGCATCTTAGTGATATTTAAGTAAATTCATCGAGTTTTTTTAGATGTGAGAGGTTATTGCTGTTGACTTAAACGAAAAAGAGCTCTTAACTTTTAGAGACAAATCCTGAAATATTTACAGATGAGACACTGTTACCTCTGGAACTTGGAATTTGCCTCAGAAAAAGCCGAGAAATGGGGCGCCTGGGTGGCTCAGTGGGTTAAGCCTCTGCCTTCGGCTCAGGTCATGATCTCAGGGTCCTGGGATCCAGTCCCGCATCGGGCTCTCTGCTCAGCGGGGAGCCTGCTTCCTCCTCTCTCTCTGCCTGCCTCTCTGCCTGCTTGTGATCTCTGTCAAATAAATAAATAAAATCTTTAAAAAAAGAAAGAAAGAGCCAAGAAGGAGCATGGCCTGGGGCAGCCCCGGCAGCATACACGGAGCAGGAAGGGCTGCGGTTGCAGCGGGATGCCAGGCGCACAGCAGTCCGTTGGGCCATCCCTCGCTCCACATATTCGAGGCGTGAGCACACGCACTGAGATGTGTGGTGCAGTGAACAGACACCCTCATGGTAAGATGTGTAGATGCCACTGCCAGGCTGTGTCTCCAAGACAGCATGTCCATGGCGCAGAGTGTTTCAGGGTGGTGTCCACATCTGCACGGCCAGAAAAAAAAACCAGCAAATTGGTTTGCTCAAGGGCTTGGTGCCCGAGTCTTGGGTTTGGGCCCAGGCTCTGCCTGTCGGCCTGGTGCTCCCCGAGCCTAGTCGAGGTAGACACCGAGGGTCTCCATGAATCAGCGCCACATGCGTCTGCCTGTCCACAGGCCACCAGGGGCTTTCCAAAGCACAAAATCAAGCGTGTCAACCCTGGTCAAACCCGGCAAAGCATCCGACTGCTTCTGGCATCAAGTTCAAGATTCTTCACTTGGTTTGTCAGGCCTTTGCATAGACCCGGACTCTGACTGCCTCTCTTCCCTCTATCACTTGGGCTCCAGGCACACTGGCCGCTGGCTCCCAGCCCCCCACCCTCCCTGAGGCTGGGACCCTGGACATGATTTCCCATCGACTGGATACCCCACGGTCTAGCCAACTCTTCCTCCACACGCCAACCTCCAGGAAGCCCTCCGGAAACTCCAGACTGGGGTGCATCTACCTGTCACCCTGTTTTCGGGGTAACTTGACAGAGCTGGGCAGGGCCAGTCCACTTCTGAGAGTCGAAGGGGCACTGAGCATGACTCCAGGCTGGCAGGTGTCCCCGGGCACAAGCTCTCCCTGCTCCTGCTCAGATCCTGACTCCCCTGAGCAATGTTGGGGGGTCCCTCTGTGATTCCAGACTCGGACTAGCTAGCCCCGCACAGTGCTCTGGTTGGGCGTGGGGGGAGGTCGAGGGTGGGGAAGGGTCAGAGGCCTGACTCTGCCCCGCTCACCCACTGGCCGCCCCACTGGCTTCCTTCCACGGAGAAATCCCTCTGCTGGAGCCCTTGTCCGTCGGTGGTTCTTCCAAAATAGCAGGCCCCGGGGGCCCGAGGGTTCAGGGTAGACGGGGTCGGATCCGGAAGCCCCTGTGGGGGTGTCCCGAGGCTCCGCGTGTGCCGTTTCGTGGGTCCCCCTCACCTGTGCACGTGAGCGTGACGTGTGGGTGGTTACCGCGTGCGCCTGCCTCCCCTCCCACAAGACGCCACATTTCCAACTGTCCCGTAAGATCTGGGGGTGGGAGGCTTATCGCCATCGCTGGACGGAGGCAACAGTGGGCCACCATGTTCTCCCTTTCCTTAGGCCAGGACATTCTGTTGCTCTGCCCGCTCCCCTCTGACCCCGGAAATAAGCCACCTGTCCCAACACGGACTTGTCATCTTAGGGAGCTGAGAGTGGGCCCTGACCCTTTGGAACCACCAAACCACACCAGTGAGGGGGTTCATGAAGTCTCGGAGACCGGCTCACAATAAGAAGCGGAGTTTGTGACCACGAATAATGAGTGAATGAACTGCGGTCTGAAGCCAGACTTCCCGGCGACAAACATGGGCCCTGCCGCACACAAGCCTGAGCAGGGCCCGCAGGTCCACAGCCCTCAGCCCCCTCAGCCTTGAGAGGCAGGAACACCACCGGCTCCCGGGACAGCCCCGGGAGGAGGGATCACCCCGGGGCGGGCCTTGGGTACTCAGTATCTTACTGCTCGCTGTCCCCCCACAGCTGCTGGGTTAGAAGGCAACTAACTCTTTCGAATTGACTGGGTGTAACCCATAAACCAATGGACGAAGAAGTATTATTCTGAGACAAAGAGCCTTTTCCATGGCAATACACCAAAGTCTCATGGGTATTTGATCCCAAATGAGGCTCTGTTCCAGTCCCGTAGAGAAAGAAGGCTCTGAAAGTAGGTGACCAGCTCTGAGGGTTCTTGGCACCCATCAAATGCGTGTGCCATGACACTCCCAGGGAGTTCAGGGGCCACACTGGGCCTCTCCTGGGGCTTCCCTGATGGTGACCGTGGACGGTTCTGAGAGCCGGGCAGAGGAGTGAGCAAAACTGCTTTCCATCAGCCCAGCGCAGCCAAGCAGAGATGTTTCAAAGAGAGAGTCGGAAGCCATTTCTGGGGCTGGGGAGCGAGCGCCAGTCTGATCCAGGAGCGCTGAGGAAACACACCTCTCGACGTCATTCATAATATTTATTTTGGAAAAATATCTTAAAAAGGATTTTCTTCATTAACAAAACAGTAAAAACCTCCAATAGCATCTGCACAATATCCCATAAATACATTTATATACAAAAAATATATAGAACCGAAGTGCCTTTGTACATATTTACCAAAAATTTAAATTATAAAAAATGAACATCACAAAATACTCAAGCTTTACAGATATCATGAAAAATATTTTTACAAGTCCAAAAAATAACACACATTTTTTCCACCTAGAAAAAACACCTTTTAGTATCAAAAAGGGTGATGAAGGCAGTGTTCGCGTTTCTAACTCAAGAACAGACCGGCTTGTAAGGGTCCGAGACACACGCCTCAGGCAGCTCACGCTTCCTACGCAGCAAGTCAGTCCGTTCACTTAAATATATATCTTTTAAAAGCAACCGTCCATAGTGCAATGGAAACACCCGAAAAGGCAGTGCAACGGGCCCCCTCGGACGCTGCGGAGCGGCAGCCTGGGCGGCGTGCCGGCCGACCTCCGGGAGAGAACCGGCTCCGTCCGGATCGGCTATCAGCAGCAGTCCGGGGGTCTCCCTTTCCTCTTTCAAGCAGCATCCACTGGGGCATATATCCTTGGAATTTTATTTATTTTTAAGAGAATCGGGAATTTTGCCATATCACTTCCATTTTACACCTAGAGGGGCCCACAAGACAGAATGGGAGGTTAGTTCCAGAGAGAGGTCACTATGCTCTGACCTCTCCACCCGCTTCTGTCCTGAGGCCGGCCCGGGGCGCCGCTGTGCCTCGCACCGCACACTGACCTCAGTCGCTACGACACACTCGTCTTTCTCCTCCGAGATGACGTACACCGACTGGTACTTTGTGTCTCTCGCAGCGGGGTACACCGAGTCCGGCCTCTGTCTTTCAGACGCGTCTCCGCTGAAGGGGGAAGAGCATCACAATGAGCAGTGGAAATCGCTCCGGAAGCGACCAGCGCCGGGCAAAGGGACCCGGCGGACCCCGCCTGCCCGCAGCGCCCAGCAAAGGGACCCGGCGGACCCCGCCCGCCCGCAGCGCCCAGCAAAGGGACCCGGCGGACCCCGCCCGCCCGCAGCGCCGAGCGTGGGGCCCTCGCAGCCCGGCCTCCCGCGCGCCCCGCCCGGCCCACCGCACGCACCCCCTGAGCGTTGGGCTGCTCTCCTCCGCTGCGGGGCCCTGAGGCTGGCACTTGCCGTCCCGCGTGCTGTGAGGGTCCCTGGCGGCAGCGGCGTCCCCCTTGAGGTCCCGCACCAGGTTATAACCCACAGCGGCGTAGCGGGCCTTGAGGCCGTTCTTCTCAGCCCCGTGGTCCCCGTGGAAGTCGACCTTCTTGTTGGTGTTCTTGATCTGCGTGGCCCCGATGACGCTGACGGCAACGTCCTTCTCCCGCTGGCGGCTGGCCAGGTTGTTCATGGTCTCTGTCTCCGCAGCGGGCCGGGCCTTGTGCAGCCGCAGCCGCACGCAGACCACCACGGCGGCACAGCCCAGCAGCAGCACCAGCACCAGCACCACACCGGCGCCCACGGCCACCCAGGGGAAGGGCCCGGCCTGGCCCTCCACGTACTTCTCGGTGAGATCCACCAGCACAGGGCCGGGCGCAGGCTCCGGCAGCAGGAACTGGCAGTTGGGGCCCCCGTAGCCTCGGGCACACTCGCACAGGTAGCGCCGGTCCCGCTCATGGCAGGTGGCCCCGTTGTGGCAGGGTGCGTGCTCACACCTGCTGACGGGGACACTGCAGTTCCTGCCTGTGTAACCGGGTGGACAGGTGCACGAGTACTCATTCGGGCCATCGTGGCAGCTGCCCCCGTTGGCACACGGGGAGGAGGCACAATCGTCCACGTTGTCTTCGCAGTGCCTCCCGGAGAAGCCGGGCGGGCAGCGGCACAGGTAGGCATCCCCGAGGTCCACGCACTGTGCACCTGGAACACAGGACACACGGTGTCCACCCCTGCGCTACACCCCCACGCTACACCCCCGCGCACACACAGCCAGCCGGCAGCCCGAACCAGCTGCTGGCTACTTGGGACACAAGCCCCAGGGCAGCAGTCTGGTCTAGCTCGGTATACTGAGAGTCGGACAGCTCGTGTGTCTGGAGCGGTCGTGTTTCGGCAGGCGCCGTGCACAACACACACTCACCTTCACAACAGCCCACAAGGGGCCCAGGTGGCAGATGAGTAAATGGAGCCTGAGTGAGGCCGTGTGCTTGCCCTTGGCTCCGCAGCTAGTGAGAAGAGCGCGGTTGGAAACAGAACGGAAGAGGAGAAAGGAAGGAGGGGAGAGACCTCTGTCCGTCCCGAGCCAGGTCGCTAACCCTCCAGCTAGTCTGCCTCTCACGGTAAAGCCTCCAGTATTTCCGGAGCTTCCTCGGATAGAAACCGACAGGAGGCAAAGCTTGGCCCCACAAGATGGCCAGGCCTTCCGGGCAGCAGGTGGAAGGCAAGGGAACCGTGATTCTTCTCCATCAGTTACCGTGGCCCGGCCTGTCGGGGCCCTGCTTCGCTCCTCTACCCACTCGCGCGGCAGCGGCGGGGGGGTGGGGGGGGCCGGCAGACCACACTTCCGCACACACAGACACACCAGACGGCGACGTTTGGGTGACAGAGCCGAGCCGGGCTTCCCTCCAGAGACAGAGAGGCTGGGTGGCCATCGGAGCGCAGGGCACTGCGTCACAGCCCGGACCCGGGCCCCTGAGGTGCCGCGTGGCCTTGGGCAGCCTTCTCACCTCTCGCCTCGGGCTCTCCCCACGGCACGTGAGAGTCCACACTCCTGCCCACCCTCCTTGCTCCCTGAGCATTTCCAGACTCACGGGTACAATCTCTGTGAAGAGTTTCTGACTGTTTAGTTGAAAGGCTCCATAAACTCGGGGTAGCAAAATGCCATGCTTGGGTTGAAATGAAATGCATGTGCTTTCTAACGCGTTCTTATCAGTGCTGAGCACTCGCCAAAGTCTCCGAGCGGACGGGGCCGCCCTCCTACCATTAGAGCAGGGCGAAGAGTTGCAGGGATCCGTCTTCTTCTCACAGTTAAAGCCGGAGAAGCCCCCAGGGCAGCGACAGGTGTAGCCGCCCTCAGGGTTGTCCGAGCACCGTCCCCCGTTGAAGCAGGGGCCGTCGGCACACGCCATGGCACTTAGCTCGCAGATTCGGCCGTAGAAGCCAGGCGGGCAGGTGCAAGTGTAGCTGTTCTCAAGATCCTGCGTCGTGAAGAAGAGACAGAGCTCACACCTAGCTCCGAAAGACCCACGCGTGCGGAGCTAACCCAGGCCCAGTCCGTCCTGCGGCCGGACTCACCGTGCAGCTGCCTCCGTTCCTGCAGGGGCTGGTGCTGCACTCGTCAACCTCAGCCTCACAGTCGGCTCCCGAGTAACCCGGCCGACAAGAGCAGGTGTAGCTCCCCTGGCCCGTGTTGGTGCACGTGGCCCCATTCCTGCAGGGCTTGTGGTGCGTGCAGTAGTTCAGGTCTGCGAGGGGAAAAGACGAGAGGTGGGGGCTACACTTGGAGTCCTCAGTAAGGCCGGGAAGCCCGGGGCTGCTGTGTGGGGAGGGGGCTCACCCTGGTTGCAGAAGAGGCCGCCCCAGCCCTCTTGGCAGTTACACTGCCATGGCTGCTGGCAGGTGCCGTGGAGACAGCCCGGGTACCGAATGCACTGGTCACAGTACCGGCCCTGCCAGCCCACTCTGCACCTAGGACGAGAGCAGCACAGTCAGGCGGGCACGGGCGTCCCCGGGCTCCCGGACACACACCACCGACTTGCGAGACACGGTCTTGCAGCAGCACCAACCCCACCGGCTCGCAAACAAGGCAGAACACTGGCGTCTCCCTGGGAGCTTTCCAACATACCAAAGCCTCAAAGGGTCTGACTTCGGGGAATGAGGGCCACTGGCACCGTGTTTTTACAGACTCCCCAGGTGGTCCTAATATGCCAAAATGTTTGAGATTCCCTGACGTAGACCCATTTTCTATGTCAATTCCTTGCCAAGGAATCTGTAAGTTCCCATACCCACTGAGGCACTTAGGGGACTGACAACCACGACCCTACACGTTCTACACACTTACTAAGGAGAAACACCAGTATAACAGTCAGCTGATCCTACCAGAGTTTTTCAAATGAACACCTAGTGCTACTTTACAAATACACTAGGTGTAAAGGGTAACCAGGAAAGGGAAAAAGCACTTTTGCAGACTTACTTGCACTCCCCCGGCCTGTCACAAAATCCATGCTGCTCGTCACATCCCGGCAAGCAGATCGCTACAGGCAAAGAGAACACACAGGGTCAAGCCCCACCCCAAGTGCCCCCCAGCATCACGGGGGCTGCCACTCCACACAGGGGACACCAAACTTGTCCCGCTCCACTGGCGACCCCAGCTGAGCTCCTCCCATCTGTGGGGGACTGCAGGTCCTGCCCAGTAACTGAGGACTCGCTCAGCCCCAGGGCCAGCATTCTTCTTAACGCAGTGGCTCCAGGACAAAAGGGCACGGAAGCCCCCACCCCCACCCCATCCCCTTTTCTTCTGAGAGGGTCAGAAGTCCTTCCCCTCCTCCTCCCCCACTTCCCAATTCTCTGCACAAAGCTCCACCTCGTAATACCCAGAAAGTGTGTGTGTAGATAAGGGTGGACAGCTGGTGTGCAGAGCACCAGGGCAGGACAGCTGCTCTATTGTCTCTGCTCCCCAGCAGCTGCCCGCGCAACAATACTGCTTCCCCCGCCCCTCGCCCCCCCCCCGCGTGCACACACACACACACACACACACACACACGCAAGTGCGCGCCCGCGCGCGCACACACACGCACGCACATAGGAACGCGCGTGCCCGTGCACGCCCTTCCCACCAATGGGAACCGGTGTGAGTTCCTGCCGCCTATCCCCAGAGAGATCTAATCGATGGCACGCGCTAGCTGGGGGCGGGGAGAGACTCCAGTGTTTGAATAAGAAGAAAAAAGTTTAAGTTTCGCTACCCTGCCGTGAAGAAGAGGGAGGGAGCAGGCAGGAGGTGCCCGCGGGGTGGGCGCTGAGGCTGAGCAGGCCGCCTTCACCAGCTTACGAAACGCGTCCACAAGCTGCCCTGCGAGCGTGGAAGACAACACTGCCGGCTCCAGCCCGGGGCAGAGCTCAAAACTAGGCCTCGGAGGCTGTGAAGACCTACCCAGGCAGTGATCAAAACCGGGAACCGCACCTCCCAGGCAAGGGGTTCTGGGCCTACCAAGGAGGGCCGGAGGGTCACCGGCTACGGGAGGACAAGGAAAAGCCCCATGGCTTTCTGGGGACCTCCAGAGCCTCCTGCACCCCTGACGGGAGAGGAGGCTGACACCGGGGTACGGGCTGGAGGGAGACCTCCAAGCTGAACTGGGACCGCGGCCCGCACGAGCCTCCTGCCCTCCAAGGCCTGGCTTCCTGCACCGGGGCAGCCCCTGACTGCCTGGAGAACGCTGGGCAGCAGGGCAGGCGTGGCCCACTCATGTCTGTGAAGGTATTTCTTTGCCAGGCAGGGGGCTGTGCCAGCAGCACACAAGCCGGTGGGCGCAGGGCCCAGCACTGGCAGGTGGGCTCGTCCCCACCCAGCGCCCGCAGACCCCACGAGTGAAAACATCAGGAGCGACGTGTGTGGGGTCACACGGAGCGTCTGCAAACGCGCTCACTCTGCGAAGAGGCCCTGCACACCCGCTCTGGAGAGAAGCAAGCGCTGTGACAGTGAGAACGGGGCAGCCCGCCTACAGAACCGGGGCAGCCCGCCTACAGAACGGGGCAGCCCGCCTACAGAACGGGGCAGCCCGCCTACAGAACCGGGGGTAGCCCGCCTACAGAACGGGGGGAAGCCCGCCTACAGAACCGGGGCAGCCCGCCTACAGAACCGGGGGCAGCCCGCCTACAGAACGGGGGGGCAGCCCGCCTACAGAACCGGGGCAGCCCGCCTACAGAACCGGGGCAGCCCGCCTACAGAACCGGGGGCAGCCCGCCTACAGAACCGGGGCAGCCCGCCTACAGAACCGGGGCAGCCCGCCTACAGAACTGGGGGCAGCCCGCCTACAGAACCGGGGCAGCCCGCCTACAGAACCGGGGCAGCCCGCCTACAGAACCGGGGCAGCCCGCCTACAGAACGGGGGCAGCCCGCCTACAGAACCGGGGCAGCCCGCCTACAGAACCGGGGCAGCCCGCCTACAGAACTGGGGGCAGCCCGCCTACAGAACCGGGGCAGCCCGCCTACACGCACAAGCTCTCCTCTCTGGTCCTCCCTTCCTTCCTCCTCTCCCTCTCCCTTGGGCTTACTTCCTGACCCCTGGCCCCGTCTCCAAAATCCTCCCTGATTAAGAAAGGCAGCTTCCCATAGCGGAAGTGAAAATGTCTGGGCTGACCCCAGCCCTGCCACTGGCTAGCTGTGAGGTCTTCGCAAGTTTCTCCAGCTCTCTGGCCTCAGTGTCCCCACCAGAGCTTTCCTCCAGTGCTGAAATCCCAGGACCCCCCCTGCTCACAGAACATTCCCCTGCTCCCTGGGAGCTCGGCCTAGAGGTGGATCAAGGGAGGGAAGCAGGAACTCACGTTCGGTGCAATACTGGCCTTTCCAGCCAGGGTTGCAGACTTTTTCCCCTCTCTCCCCACAGGTGAAGTGGCCAAAAGCATCATCTCGGGGTCGACAGAAGACAGAGCAGCCCTCCCCGTAGTAATGTTCGTCACACACGAAGCGGTAGGAGTACTTGAGGTCTGTTCGGCCGCTGCTGTGCAGGTCCTGAGACCACTCCTCACCCACCGTCAGGTGCCTCTGTGTGGCCAGGCGGCTGATAAGTCTTTCTGGGTTTTCTGTAGGGAGAGGATGATGCCATTGGTTCTGACTGAGAGCCGAGGGGCTTGGGGCCCCGGGGGAGCTGGAACTGTCATGAAGGAGAAGGGGCCAGAGGTCCTCCGTCCTGAACCGCAGGCAGGAACTTGCAGAATGAGGGTCTACAGGAGCTTGTTTCTGGCGGGGACATGGAATCAAATACACACCAACTGGGGAAGCAGTTCACTCAGTTTTGGGGTCTGGGGCTTGTTTTTACCTGTTGTGAGGTCATCAGGAGAATCTGTGTGGAGAGCTTCAATGATCAGGGAAAAGGTGCCCTGGAAGAAAGGGGGAGGAGACCTGAGCTAAAGCAGAAATGTTAGAAAACAAAGCCCAAACCCAGGCACCGGAGACAACCAAGCCGCTAAGGGTCTCCCTAGCAGATCCATGGGGGTGGGGGTGGGGGTGGGGGGTGCTGCACAGCTCTTGTCTGTTTTCACTTTCCTTAAGGAAATGGGAGAACTTTTTAAAGAGTGGTTTCCTGACATGTTGTTTCAGCCTGTTAGTACAGGATATCACGTTTAAAAAAAAAAAAAAAAGAAAAAAAGAAAGGAAAGAAAAAAGCCCCGCAGGAGCACACGGCTGGAGGGGGCTGTCATCCGTCGGGGGTGGGGGGCTGCACAGAGAGGGCCAAGGGCTGTCAGGCTACCAGGGTAGCTCGACACCCAACCGGTCTCGGCTCAAGACACCGAGCGCTCGCCCGCGGGAAGGCGCTCACGGACTGGAGCTCCGTACCCGGGCCAGACCCCGGGCCGGACCCCGGCCCCGCGCCCCGCCGCACCCCGGCTGTCACTCCCCGGCCGCCTGGCGGGCACTCCGGGCGCGCGGGCGAGGCTCCGGGCCGGCCCCCGCCGCCGCCGCCGCCGCCCCGCACGCCCCTCCCGCGCCCCCTCTCGCCCCGGGCCGCGGCTCACCGGCCAGGTGAAGCCGAAGGGGAAGCGGATGGGGTTGCTGAAGGCGGGGTCGGCGCCGGCGCCGTCGGGCAGGCTGAAGGAGTCGACGCCCAGCACCGGCGTGACCGCGCTGCCGTAGGTGCAGGGCGGCTCGGGGGACACGCTGGCCTGGTAGTGCTTGAGGCACACGCGGAAGAAGGTCCTGCAGGCGCACGGCGGCGGCCCCGCGCCTCCGCGGCAGCAGTTGCGGTTTCCCAGCAGCCCCTTCTTGTTGACGAACTCCTGCAGCTTCAGCTCGAACACCCCGGAGCTGCAGACCTGCGGGGACGGGCGCGGGCGTGAGGGCGCGCGGAGCGGGCTGACCGCGGGCGGCGCCGGCCCCGCGCTCCGCCGCTCCGTCCGCGCGCGGCCTGCGCCGCGGGTCCCCGCCGGGGTCCCCCCCCTCCCCCGCGGACGACCCACCTGCCGCCGGGCCGCGCGGACCCCGAGCTCACGACTCACCTGGCACAGCAGGGCTGACAGCACGGCGAGGGCGAGGGCGCACCGGCGGCCCATGGTGCCGCGCCGGACTCGCTCGGCCGGCCGCGCCCCCCGCCCCCCGTTCCCGTCCCGAAGCCGCAGGGAGTGCGCGGGGGTGGCCGTGCCCGGAGCGGCGCGGGCAGGAAAGCGCCGCCGCTCGGCCCCAGGCTGGGGTGACCCGGACTTCTTTCTTCGGGAGCTCGGTCCCTTCCCAGGCCGCGGTTCCGCGGATCCGCCCTCCGGGGGCGACGGCGGCTCGGGCTGCACGAGAAGGAGCTCGGGGAGGCGGCTCGTGCGGCCGCAACTTTCGGTTTTCCTCCTCGCCCCTCGGACGCGCGAGTGGGTGAGGGTCCTCCGCTTCCTGGTTTTGTCTCAAGCTTCTTTGAAGGAAGGAAAAAAAGAGGGAGAGAGAGGGCGTCCAGAGATTCGGCTTAATTCCCAGAGAGCGCCGAGGCTTGCGCCGAGTCCGCCTGGAAAGCCGCGGTCGGGAAATCCCACGCGCGAGGCGATAATCCCGGGCCCCAGCGGAGCGCGCGCAGGGACGCCCGGCGGCGGCGGCGGGGGTGCGCGGCGCGCCCCGCGGCTCGGGCCCGTGTCACTCGGCCGCGGCGGCGGTCGTTCCCGGAGCGCCCTGAACTCGTGTCCCCTGCGCCCCCGCGGAGACACGCGTCTTCCCGAAGAACCCAGCCGGTGCCATCCACGTCAACAGCGCGGGGTCCGAGCGCGGGGCGGCGGGTGGCGGGCGGAGGCGCTGCGCCACGGCGACGCGTCCTCTGCGCGCCCGGGCCGGCCGCTCTCCGCGGGTGCGCGCCGAGGTCTGCGCTCGCCGGCGCCGGCTGCCCTTATATCCCGCCGGCCGCCCGCATGGCTAATGAGATGCAAATAAGCAGCCCCCCAATCTGGCGAGAGCTGTCACAAAGGAGCCACTTTTCCAAACCCTCCTCTCAATGGATCGCCAAATGGTCAGTGAGCTGTAAAATGTGCAACCTCCTCCCCGCCCCCACACCTCCCCGCCCCCGGCCCTCCTCTGCCCCCGCCCCCAGCCCCCGCCTTCCTCCGCACCACACAAAACGCGCTCATTTACATTCCTGCAAAATGTTCGCCGCGAGAGTCCTCTCCGCTCCCGAGGCGGGGGCCGCGGCTCCGGCCCCTTGGCTCTCCCGCCGGCCACAGGCCCGCGGAGGCCCGCGGGGACACGCGGGGACGCGCGGGGACGCGCGGGGGCGGCGCGGCGCCTCCAGCCCCGCCGAGTGCAGCCGGCCTGGAGCGGCCGGACGCGGCCTGGGAAACTCTCGGGGCCGCCGCGGCGTCCGCCCTCCGTCTCCCCGCGCGGGCCGTGTCCCCGGGTCTGGGGCCCCGGGGCCGCTCCTTCTCCAGGGCAGCCCCTTCCTCCGGAGGAGCCTGGCGGGGGAGGCGGGCGGGGGGGTGGCGGGGGCCGGGGGCTCGGCAGGAAGGGGGCGGGCGCGAGGAGAAAAGGGCAGAGGGCGGCGAGCGCGGCGGCAGTTTGGGGAAGTTTGGGAAGGTCCGACACCGACCAGCCACCGGCCGAGGACGGCGGCTCTGCGTCCGGGAGCGCAAAGCCCGCATGCAGGGCAGGGCTGGGGGCGCGCGCGGCGCCCCCGGGGACCCCGGAGTCCGCGCGCCCACAGTGTCCCTGCAGCGGTCCGAGGCCGCTGGTGGGGGCGGGGTCTGGGGAGCGATTCGTCCCCACCCCCGGCCGCCAGGGAGATCCCAACTAGTCCCCCTACCCCACCCCGCGTACACACACGCGCGCGCGCGCTCACGGGCGCGCGCGCACACACACATGTCCTTCCCGGAGCGATTCTCGGCCACCACCACCTTTCCTGGGTGTCCAGCCCCTCTCTCCTGGGTATTCCCCCCTCGGCCTCCCTCCGCTTGGTAAAAAGTGAGTTTGGTGTGTGTCGTTCGCGTGGCTGTCATTAAGGCACTCTGTTATTGTGCAAGGCTGAATCAGTGGTTCTTTGTGCGCTCAGCTGTATGGTAATGCAGACCGCACCTGCTCCCCGCACAATGCCGAGAGAAAGAGCTCCCCTCCGCGCGCGCCGCGGCCTCTGCAACACTGTCCCGCACATGTTCTAAAGACCCTCCAGCCCAGCCCCCCCGACCCGAAATCTTTACACAGCCATCACCTTATTAGGTTTTTACACGTCCCTCAGACACTAGAACTTTTGTTTTCATTTTTTTAAAGGGAAATGAGTTTATTGGGAGGGCCGAGAACACACGTATCACACAATGAATTATCTAAATTGCTCTCATGCTTTGGGGCTCAATGCAGAATAAGGTGGGGCATAGACTCCTAGTCCGGCATCCAGCTTTATGCTGGGCACACTTCGAGATCTCTTTCCCAACCCTGTCTGCTCCTCCTCAGCCTCCCCCAGCACCACCTAGGGCAGCTTCATTAGGATGGAAGGTGTGACTGTTGGAGTAAATGTCACTCCGCTGGTGGCACAGCCCCAGGGTGCCTGGGCACAATGGCCTCGTCCCGGGTGTGCTATAGCCCCCTTATGGGTGGGACCTGGCACTGTCCCAGCAAAATGGGATTTTCATTGCAGCAGGTGTGGAGATCACACAGCATCGTGCCCTGCACAGGGAGAGGGGAAATACCAAGTAAAACCCTGTAAAGGGCAATCTCACAATCGCTTGGTGAAGTAACCTATGACCGTCCCTCTGGCTGTTAGGCAACAAGACCCTTGATTCCTCCGTTCACAAACACCTGTAGTTTCTGGATTGACAGGTCTGTACACTTCAGGTTTTCCACCGCTGCGTCATCATAGAGAAGCAAAGAATTAGTCGGAAGTGCAGGGTGAGGTGAGAAAGGCAGGCTCGGACTCCAGCAGAACCCCTCCTGTCTGGTTCAGAACAAATGGACACTTCAAAGGTACTGCCCCCCACCCCAGGATGGTAGCAACCCCAGTTTGGTCACCCTTTGCGGACTTTGCACGGATGTGCTACCTCCCCACCGGGCTGGGTCAGCATGAATCCCAATTTAGTCTTGCCACCTAGTGTCAGCATCCTTTTCCCGCTATGTCCATGTTTCCTCTGAAAGCCAATTTCTGAGAACTTTGCTCTCTACAGCACAGAAGCTGACGTGTGTGTGTGTGTGTGTGTGTGTGTGAGAGAGAGAGAGAGAGAGAGAGAGATGGGGGGAGAGAGAAGGGGGAGGTGAGAGGGTTCCTGGAGCAGGGGAGCCACAAAAGAAGAAAGGAATGTGAGCTGTAAATCCTCTGTGCCTCTGAGACCAAGAGTAGATTTCAGTAAGAAATGAAATTTCAGGAACCTTTTAATTAGAAAATGGAAGTGGGAAACAGTCTCATGTGAATGCCTGTTTAGAAAACTGGAAATAAAAAGTTCCACGCGCGAGGGCTTAAACCTTGGGGGGAAAGACTTGCCCCAAATCTTTAACAAACCCCCCTCAGTATCAAGTATTTGTTCAACTGACGTGGCACAGATTTCTCGATTACAGCGGCAAAGCGGAACTGAAAGGCATCGTAAAATCCATCAGAACCCTTCCCAAAGCGCTCATTCTTTTCCAACTTAATTTATGCCACGCGATTCTGTGCTGGGGAAATCAAGCAGAAAGCCTTTTCTTCCCCTTCCTCCTCCTCCTGTTCTTCCCTCTGCTTTCCTCCTCCTCCCCGTCACCCTTCTCCTTCTCTCTCTCCCCTCTCCCTCTCTCTCCCTCTTCCCCACCTCACGCTGGTCCCTCTCCCCCTCTCCCTTTCAAAGCTGAGCTAACGGGAGACTGTTTAACTTCTGGGTTTCTGTGGGGGCTGCTGTAGTTTAACTCCTGCACGCCAGTAGCTGAGATGCACAAAGGAGAGACTCGAGGCCCAACTATTCATCCTTTCTTCCCACTTTAATTTTCATTGATTGGGAAGACAAGGGGAGCCCTTAGGGATTCAGGCTGAAGGGGGATGACACGCCTTTAGACGCCATCAGCCCCCTAGCCAGCCATCTGCTCCGAACCAAATGGCGTTTTTTCACTCCCTAACTGCATGTCTCTATACTCCTGCAAAGAAGCACTCTGAACCCCTAAATACAGGAGGCGCTCAAGCTGGGGTGTGGTAAAAGGCCAGCCTCCACATGGGCCCTGGCAGCCAGAGTCCCCCCTCCCTGCACACCATAAATCCTACCTTGCTCATTAGGAAAAAGCAGGAAACTTTCTTTTAAATACTTTTTGATTTCTCAGCAAATTTACTGTACAAAGTGAGGCTCATTAGGCCTTAGAAGGCACCCAATCCATCAGACGCAGGAGAGGACAGAGATTTGCCACCTGGTGGTGGTGGTTTATTTTTGCCAGGCACGGGGAGCCTTCAAAACCCCATGCGCTAGGTACGCTCCGGTCGTATGCCCATCAGAACTGTACCTACGACAGCTGCTGCTGAGTTCTGTTTACCGGAGACCCTGATTATTTTCCCCACCACTTTATTAGGCCACTTGGGAATAAAAGCTCACAGCCATCATTTTATAAAATTAAATATGCCCATCTTAATCGTGGTGAGACCAAGTGCTGTGGTCACTCAAACCTGATTCAATCCCCTTTGCCCAAAGAAAAGTTCTGTTCTGAAGGTATGTGTGTGTGTGGGGGGGGGGGGGGGTTGTGGGCGGAGGGAGGAAGGTCAGGGCACATTGCAAAAAACAATGCCCAGAACAGGCTGCTGACTGGGCCGCAGGTTGAGTTTTCTGTGTAAACAAGTCTGGAGACAAGAGTGGTGTTTGTGTTTTCTTAGACCAACTGAATGGGGTATACCCAACAGAGAGGTGCTCTTATTCCTAAGAATTAAGGTCCGTCTTCTGAACAACTAAATAAAAAACTTCCAAGCAGCAAACCTGGTGTTGATCAAACAGCCAGGTTACCTGAAGAAGAAGTGGGGGTGGGGGCTAAAACACGTTTGTTAATCAGTATCACACCCCCCACCAGTGCCTCCCATCGCCCACCCCTTCTCCATCAGTTGCAGTTTGGGAATCTTTTTTTTTTTTTTAATCATACAATGCTACTACAGTACCATTGACTGTAACCCCTGTGCTGTACCTGCCGTCCCCGCGACTTACTCCGTAACCTCCCAGGGCAGTTTGGGAATCCCAAAGCTGTTAAAATCCCAGGGGAACTGACCGGTGGCTCCTCACTACAGGGAGCTCTCCAGGTTATCTACAGCCGCCCTCCGCATGGTGTAGCTACTCTGGATATCTACTTCTCATTTCTTAAGCTGTCTCAAGGACTGCATCGCAGAGATCTGTGCACATTCACGGGACGCACACCGACCCCAGTGTCTACAGATTAGACTTGAGGGAGCAAGGTGTGGGTCTCCCTGGTTGAGGATACACTCTGACCTAAGCCACCATCCGCACCCAGCAGGGAGAAGGGGGGGCGGGGCAGAGCCGGCTTCCGTTTAGACACTGGAGGCTTCCCTGTTGCTGGGGACTGAGCACACCTCCAATCCCGGGAGGCCCCATCCAGTGGCCTCTTCTGACCTCCTTGGCCGCAGCCCCCCCAAAGGAGAGCTGGCCCCGCAGCCAGCCAGGACAGCAACTACGGGCCCCAGGTTCCCGTGGGGCGGGGTGGAGGAGGGTGACAGGAGGACAGAGCCCAGCAGTGTCTCCGAAAGCTTTCCTTTCTAAGCGCAGGCCTGCCGCTGGAGCCCCCGGGAGTGGGACGGTGGCCTTCCCTGTGGGGCAGGGTCACGGCGTGTCGGATAACCTTTCTTTTGAGTGCGGCCGGCCGCCGTGGCGCGGAGAGGAGGGACTGTCCCAAGCCCACGTGGTTGGCGGGTCTGGTTTGGCTGTCGGGGTGCGGCGCACGGGGGGCACCCCGGCTCCGCGGGCGCGGGGCGGCGGGTGGAGGCCGCAGGTCTGCAGCAAGTTGCAAAGGCATGTGCTGATTTGCATGAGAAAGGGCGAGTCGCGTGCTCAGCTGGCGGCCCCGGCGCAGATGACGGGTCCCCACCCCCCGCGCCGCTCCCCTCCCCCGCCCCGGGCCGCGGCCGCCGCTTCCCGAGCCCGCGGATCATCTGCTCGGGCTGTCCCGCGCTCATCTCCATGACAAAGCGCGTGTTTACCTGGCCCAGCACCGGCGGGCGCGCCTTTGTCCCGGGTCGGATGACCGCGCAGCTGCTCCCGCCGCCGCGCGCCCGCCCCGAGTGGCCCCTCGGAGCTCTGCAGCGATTGAGCGCGCCAGGGCCGGGAGGGGGGGCCGCGGGGCCCGGGAGCGGCTGTAGCGGACGCTGGCGCAGTGCCGGAGGGCTTCCCAGAGGTGGTGGCGGCGCCCGGCAGGGCGC
Organism: Mustela erminea; assembly: GCF_009829155.1. Taxonomy (NCBI): domain Eukaryota; kingdom Metazoa; phylum Chordata; class Mammalia; order Carnivora; family Mustelidae; genus Mustela; species Mustela erminea. Next base: position 246,320 of record NC_045617.1, on the reverse strand, counting down.
TTGTTCGAAGCAGTGTCTGGGCGGGGTCAAAAGGGCCAGGCGGGCGTGGACGCGCACCCCCACCCCGTCCCCGAGCCACTGGCAGGTGCGGCGCGAGGAGGCGCAGGGCCACCCCGCGGACCCAGGTCGATTTGGGGATGGTTCCACGCCAGCCGCGTCCATGCAGCCGGGGAGGGGCCCTTGCGGCGACCCCGCGGGTTGGGGGTCTCCAGCGGGGCCTCGGCGCGCCCTTTGTGCCCTCCCGGATGGGTGCGGCCGCTGGGATCCCAGACGCCCACGCCGGGCAGCGCGGCCAGGCCAGGAAGGCTCGCGGCTCCCTGTCACCTGCGCGAACGCTCGGTCCCGGGCGCGGGCGTCGCACCTGGGAGCTGCGGCCCTGCACTTGGCAGACAATGAGGAGGGGAAGAAAAGGCGTCGGGGGCGCCTTTCGGCCGGGCCTTTCCCCAGGCCTTACTCTCCCGGGACGCGCCCCGCCCGGGGAGGTCTCGGGCACCTGTCGCCTTGTCCCTGGGGCGGCCCGTCAATCACGCGGCCCGCGGGGGCGGGGGCGCGCGGGGGCTTCGGCCCCGCGCCCCAAGGCTCTAAAAGGGAGTCGCCCGGAAAGGTGGCGCAGCCCTTGCGCTCCCCACGGAGGGTCCCCGCCGGACCGCGCAGCCCGGGGCCGCGGCCCGGGAGCCCTGGGCGAGGCGAAGCTTTCGAGCACGCTGTCCTTCCCTGGCCTCCCCACCTCCCCTTTTCTGTGAGCATCTGCCCGGGGAAGAACAGATGTGGGCACCTGCGGTGACAGGCCGCATATGTTCCATCCTATTCACAGGCATTCAGACGTGGCCACAATGAGCAGCCTTTGTGCGCGCAGTCACTAAATATATTAATCTGCACTCCCCAGAGCACCGGGCTGTTTAATTTTTCACTAGCAATAACATCTGATCTAATCCCTAAATCGGCTCCCAGAAGCCTGCCCTTCAGCCTTCCTCTTTCCCCTCTTTTCCCCACCCCCTCTCCCGAAAAACGTGTGAAGCTATTCAACCTTCCACCTGTTGCTGAACTGGGCGTGGGTTCTCGCAACATCTGAGGTCGGTCCGGGCAGGGGTGGGGGTGGGGGCTGGGAGCGACTGTGTGGGGGCCACTGTTGGGCCACATGGGCATAGCTCCGGCATGTTTATCAGAAGGAAAATAAGCACAAAGTGCGGAGTGTGGCTCCCCAAATGTTGTGCAAACAAAGAATGATAATTATTAAACAGCTTCCAACCCAACCCAGCATGCCCACCCTTTCTGTGGAAGCGCCCTTAAAAATGTACATGAAGTCCCCAATTATCTTTTTGTTTATTAAACTCCAGCGGTTGTTCTAAACACTGGCCAACAGGCCACACAGCCAAGAGGTAACATAAATCTCAGATGTAAGACTTGGGTTTTTTAAGCAATTTTGTGGCATGACTCTTTTATCTTAGCACCCTTATTCTGTTTTGATTTGTTTTCGGCCACAATGAGTCCTTTAGTGCTATTGTGGGTGTCACAATGCCAACGGACCTCAGGCTGTGAATGAAGACAGAGGCAGTTTAAACAGACCAGGCTCTTTCTTTCCTTCAGTCCATTGTGATACGAATGGGCCTTCTGCACTCGGCTGCTAGGAGACCGGCTTTGCAGAGCCCTACTCCAGCAAATGGGCTGGAGAGAAAGGGACCCCAATAAACAGCCTAAGTATCGGAGGAGAAAAAAGAAAAAACGGGACAAGTTTAGGCAAATGTCTTTTCACCTTCAAATCAGTACATTTCTTAGTCTCAGAATGTCATCTCATGCTTTCTTGAGCTGCATTCCTTGCTTTTCGGTTTCCTCCCTCCAGACCATTAAATTTTTAGTCCCTCCCCTGTGCCACCTTCCAGGAAACAGAATGGGGACAGCACTGGCACTCCATCAAGGATTTCTTTCAAAATACTATCTTCTTTTAGGAAAACAGGAACAGGGCGGTGGCTGTTTATCAGTCATTATCACTAATAACTAATGACTGCAAAGTGCTTCAGGTGCTGGTCGCTGCTGGTAGGTATGGAGGGGCAAGACTGCTAAGTCTGGATTTCTTTAGGAATAGTAATAAAATTTTGCTTTCTTTTAATGGTAGGTGGAACTGTTCTTATTTACGTTAATTAATTAATCGAGGTGAGAAATGTAGCTGTTTTCAGGGTGTTAAGGGTCCGGTGTGAGTGTGTTATGAATGACCCACCGCCACCTTCATTTCTCAGTGGCTAGAACCAGTCACAGGCCACCACAGAACCAACCGCAGTGAAGGCAAGTGGAAAAACCGAGACTGGCTTACGGAAATAACTGTTCAAAGCTGGGGCCATGGTCAGACCCACTTGCCCAAAGCACATGGCATTTACTCATTTACTCATTCGTGAACTCACCTGTCTTAGGGGCTGGAAGTCCAAAGTCAAGTTAGACCTGCTTTCTGCCACTTATGTGCATTACACAATGAACAGAGAAGTCTTTTATTTTCGGAAAGAGTTTGTATAGGATTAAGATGTTTTCCCTAAATGTTTGATATAATTCACCAGTGAGGCTCCACGGGTCTGGAGTTTTCTTTCTTTTTTATTTTTTTAAAGAATTTATTTATTTATTTGACAGAGATCACAAGCAGGCAGAGGCAGGCAGAGAGAGAGAGGGAAGCAGGCTCCCCGATGAGCACAGAGCCCGAAGCAGGGCTCGGTCCCAGGACCCTGGGTTCATGACCTGAGCCGAGGGCAGAGGCCTTAACCCACTGAGCCACCCAGGCGCCCCTGGAGTTTTCTTTGTTGGAAGGTTTTTACCTGGAAATTCAGTTTAACAAATAAATATATGGCTTAATAAATATAGGGTTACTTAGAATTTTTTTTTTTAAGATCATATTTATTTGACAGAGAGAGAGAAAGTGCATGAGCAGGTGGAGCAGGAGAGGGAGAAACAGGCTCCCCACTGAGTGGGGCTCCATCCTGAGACCTGGGGATCATGATCTGCGCCAAAGGCAGACGCTCAACCAACTGCGCCATCTGGGCGCCCCTCAGATTTTCTATTCTTCTTTGGTCAGCCTCGGTTATTTCTTTGGTTCAACGAATTTGTCCACCTCATCTAAAGTTGCTCAAATCATCTGCTTTTAACCATTCAGTGTAAGTAAAATCTGTGGTCCCGTCTTCCATCGTGAGTGTGAGTGATCTCTGTCTTCTTCTCGTTGTGGTCACTGTGGCTGATGGTTCATCAGTCTCATTGATACCAAGGAACCAGGCTTTCGTCTCACCGATGGTCTCTGCTGACTCGGGCAGAAAGTCACGGCAGTCACCAGGCTTGCTTTCCTTTCTTCAGGAATCTCCGTCCTCCGCTTCCTGTTTCTACTGGCTGAAAATAGTAATTTCATATATTTTGTCTGGTTTTCTAGGTTTAAAGTGGAAGGACAAGTTCTGTAGGAATCACCCTTTCGTGGGCAGAAGCCGAAGCAGGGTGCCCAGCAGCAAGTAACAGGAAACCCTAACACCCACAGCCACACAGCACCCACAGCCCGAAGGAAGGCACATCACCGAAGAGAATGAAGAGGCAGAGCAGTTTTGGTGTTAGTTAATTTTTGGCTCACCCTCATTGTCCAGGCACAAGACGCCCCCCATGTTTCTGCTCCGGTGCTCTCAAACTGCGGGCCCAAGTGTTCGGTGGGCTCCCTTCCACGGCTGCGTGAAAGCTGCTGGGACCCAGAATTCCCAAGTTAGCATAATGACGACCAGGAGAGGAAGACGTACACTGTCTTTCTGTATGCCATTTTCACCAGCAAGAAAACACTTTGGTAATATTTAGAAATCAGTATATTGTTATGGTGGGGCTTTTTTTCTTTCCCAATTTTTGGATGGTGAATTATTATTCAAATAAAACCACATCAATCCGGGGCACCTAGGTGACTCAGTCAGTTGGACGTCTGCCTTCAGCTTGGGTCATGATCCTGGAGCCCTGGGATCAAGCCCCATGCCAGGCTTCCTGCTGGGGGGGTGGGGAACCTGCTTCTCCCTCTCCCTCTGACCCCACTGTGCTTGCTCTCTCTCTAGTGCTTTCTCTTTCTCGCTCTCTCAAATAAATATTTTAAAAAAACACATCAACCCACGTGTTGCTGCATTCAAAGAAAGTCAGTTCAGCATTCAAATAAAATTAAAACTGACTCTGAATAAATTTTGAAGGCTATTTATTACCCAGAGAAACCTGCCCTAATCCCGCCCTTGCCAGAGTCATCTCCCGAGTTTCGCTCTCACAGCTGGCGTGAAGTCTTTCTCTTCAACATTTTACTCGCCCTAATTCCCTCTCTCTACTTTCAACGGACAGCTTGTTTTTCTTCTTCCCTTTCCTATTTTTCTTCTACTTAAATCCCCCATCCCATTTTTAGATTCTCCCTGAAACTGATGTCTCCTTCCTTTCTTCTCTTTTCTCCCCGTCCCTCTCCTGGGGGGAGGGAGAGAGAATCCAGGACCAGGGGCAGGACCTGAGCTGAAGGCAGATGCCTAACAGACTGAGCCACCCAGGCGCTCCTGCTCTTAAATTTCTTAAAAAAGAGCCTCTTAACGCTGTGTCTTCCGTTCTCACTTGCATTTATTGTCTACGGACTCCCCAGCTCTAGCAGAGGAAGATTAGTTCTTCTACCAGATTTCCAACACACACACTTTTATGAACACACAGAAGTTCACCTCCCATTTTTTCAAAAATTGATTATAACATCATTTATATTAAATGACATTCCTTCTTTACCTTATTAAAACTATGTAATTATAGCCGAGGCATATGCTGTGATTACATTTTCTTTTTTGTACAGATTTTTCTGTTTTCTGGATTCAGCAATTGCCTGATTTATTTGCTTGTTGACTTTTCTATGGACCTATTGCTTGCCATCACTAACTCCGAAAGATCTTTTAAAATATTCAGACACACCTGGTATTCCCTGGGGCTCACCCTCCTGGAACAATGTCCCTGTGGGGCCTCCTGCTCCAATTCAAATGGTCTTTTGCTAGGACTCCCCTCTTTTCTCTTCACTTGGATTCCCTGCTTCCCAAGTCCTAAATATTCCTCTCTCTTGACTCATTTTGGAGACCTTTGGGAACCTTCAGCAGGTTTCCGAATAAAGTATTTGTTAGATAATATTTTTGAGCTCCATACCTCAATATTTCTTTATTCTCTCACACTTAACTAATATTTCGATTGAGAATAGAATTCCATGTTAGAATTATATTCTTCAGAATTTTGAAGTTAAATCTCCATTGAATTTCAGCTTCCTGGGATTCGATTGAGAATTCCCATGCTCTTCAGATTGCCAAAACTTCAAATGTGACTTTTTATTTTTCCCGATGGAAATGTTTAAAGATCTTTTCTTTATCCCTGGTGTCCTGAAATTTTGTGATGTGCCTTACTGTGGATAATTTCAGATTCGTTGTGCTGGGTATTTGGCAACTCTTTTCTTTCTTTTTTTTTAGTTTTAATTTTTAAAGTTTAAATTTTTAAATTTTTAAATTTAAATTTTTTTATTTTTTAAAGATTTTTATTTATTTATTTGACACAGAGAGAGAGATCATAGGTAGGCAGAGAGAAGCGGAAGCAGGCTCCTCACCGAGCAGAGAGCCGGATGCAGGGCTCGATCCTAGGACCCTGAGACCATGACCTGAGCAGAAGGCAGAGGCCCGACCCTCTGAGCCACCCAGGCGCCCCTAAATTTAAATTTTTAATTAAAATTTTTAATTTTAATAATTAATTATGTTCAACTAGCCAACATATAGTACATCCTTAGTTTTTGATTAGTGGTCAGTGATTCATCAGTTGGGTATAACACCCAGTGCTCGTCACCGCAGCTGCCCTCCTGAATGCCCGTCCCCCGTTACCCCATCCTCCAGCCCCTCCCTACTGTAACTCTAAGTCGGGTTCCCGGAGTCCACTGGCAATCCTTTCAATCTGAGAACACGTCTCTTAAGTCTGGGAAGTTTTCTTGAATTACTTGAGTAATTTCCTCTTCATTACCTCTGTTCTCTTTCTTGTAATTCCTATTTTTCACAGGTCAAACTTTAATCTTCCAATTTTCTTATGCTTTATCTTTCTCCGTCTCTTATTCTTTTTGTTCTAATATCTGAGAGATATCATCAGGTTTACATTTTAAATGTAAACACTTCTTAGACGTATTATTTCTTGTATAATTTTCAAGAGCTCTTATTTTTGGAATGTTCTTTTATATACCCCTCTCTATTTCTCTCATGGATATATTACTTTCAGAGACTGCAAAAAATGTTTTTAATATTTTTCTTTTTCCTAGTTCGTTTTTTCCTTTTTTTCTGTCTTCCTCAACTGTCTGTTGATCCTTGGTCATGTGTGTATATTTAAGAGGGAGGCAGAGATGCCTATTGGAAGCTCCAGGAGGTAGAGAAGACTGCCAAGTGATGGGACTCACCCAAGCAGTCAGATAGGGCTTTTGTTTGACCTGTGCCCTCTGCCTCCTCAGTCTGGCTCTGCACAGATTGTGAGTGGTGTCCCTGCCGGCCCCTTGCACCACCTCAAGTCCGGCTCTGCTTGTTTTCTAGGTTCTCCTGCATGCAAAACCCTCCTCTTCCGCTTCTGAGATCCCACTTCCTTACAGACTCAGTTCACACGTTAGCCCCTTGCTCCCTTCTTCATCCAATGTTACAGATTTTACACGGTTTCACTTCTTTCCTAATATTTAACGTATGTCAGTCTTTCTTCCCTGCCTCAGTGTGTGCTCCTTAAGATCAGAGACCCTTTCACATCCTTCTTGCTGTGGTACCCAATCAGTAGTAGGTGCTGAGCACCTGTGACTTTACTCAAAAAAAAAAAAAAAAAAAGAAAAAAAAAAAAGTCAACAGGAAAGAAGGGCCCGTTAGGCTGAGTGGAGAGATTCCTTCCCAAAACTTTTAACACGTATGTGTGTGCTGTCATTTCAGCTTGGCAATGTTTTTTGAGTGCCTGATCTGTCAAGTGCTTTGCAAGAGACATTGAAGAGAACAGTATTTGGTCATTTTCCTTCCACTGAAGGTTGCTGCTCCCTGGGGCTTACAGAGCCTACTGAGGTATGCTGTGTGGACAGATTCTGAGATGCAGCTTAAATAAATTGGTATTAACAATTTGACTTGTCAGTAATTTACTTAAAAATAAATCAGATTGGTTTAAAGGCTATTCTTCTGCCATCACACTTGGCTACCAGATTCAAAAGAGAGGAGTGAAGTCCCTTCCTTCCCTGAGCCCCAACACCCCAGGCTCTCAGGTGGGGAAACCACCCCCTTGTGAACCCTTCCAGAACTATTCTGCCCATTGAATGTGGATATAACTTTTGTAACTGAGTCTGTCCACCAACCCACTGGAGCCTGTGACTCTCAGAAAAGGAGTAATGGACACTTGTCTCCACGGGTCCCTGGACCAGCCTGGCTCCCAGTGTGCCTCTCCCAGAGCAGCTCTTTCTTGTGGTGCCCAACTCTCCCAGTTTCCCTGGGACTGATGGGGCCTTGGGCAGAGGGATTTCAGTTTTCAAACCTGAAACAGGGGCGCCTGGGTGGCTCAGTGGGTTAAGCCTCTGCCTCCGGCTCAGGTCATGACCTCAGGGTCCTGGGATTAACCCTTGCATCGGGCTCCCTGCTCAGTCAGGAGTCTGCTTCTCCCGCTTACTCATTTCAGCGGGAGGAATGGGCAGTGGCTGTGATCTGGACTGCCTGACTGCGTCTGATCCTCAGATGCCGGGTGCACGCCAGGCGCAGGACGTGCACGTCACGGATCTTAAAGCAGTTTCAGAAGTAAAGTGGACCCACGGCGGCTTAGGAGCGGGGTCCAAAATCCGGGACACGCGGTGGAGGCGCTGCCTGACCCGGTGGTGGGTTCACCGTGCAGCTTCACCTGCCGCCACTCCGGCAGGACTGCATCGGTCCCCGAAATTTCTGCAGAGCCCCGCACCTGCCCTTGCTCCTCCCCCCAACTCTCGCGCGCTCCAGACTGGAAAACCCGCCAGCGGAGCCCCGGGGACTCGGGGCAATGACCGTCCGCGCCACCGTCACGGCAATGCCGACAGGGCCGCAGGGCCCGGAGGGCTCGCGGTGGCCGAGCGCTCTGCCGGCTTCGGGAAGCCCCGGCACTGCCCCGACCTCGCCGCTGAGGCGGCGGAGGGGACAGAGAAGCCCGCCCCGGCCCCCGGCCCCGGCCCCCGCCCCGGCCCCGGCCCCCGCCCCGGCGCCCGTTCCCAGCGGCCCCCCCGGCCTCCCGCGGGGACGCGCACGGCCGGAGCGGGGGACGCTCGCTGCCCGCCCGCCGCGTCTGAAGCCCCAGGATCCGGAGCCTGCGCGCGGAGGGTCCTCGCTCCGCACCGGCCGGACTTCGGGAAGGTTCCGCGGGACGCTGCCCGCCCCCAGCCGCCCCGGGACGGCCGCGGCGCTCCCCCGGGGCTCGGGGTCACCGTCGGTCCCCACGCGTCCGCAGGCGAACCCGCCCGGGAGCGCAAGGAGGCTGCGCCGCCGACGCCCACGCGCGGCGGAGGGAGCGCGCGGCGCGAGCACGGAGCACCGCGCGGTTTCCGAGGCAACGGGCTTGGCGCCTGCGCAGCTCATTCCCGCGGCGCCCCGGGGCCGGACCTCGCAGGCCCCGCCCCCCCCCTCCCCGGCGCGGGGCCGTCTCGCGAGCGGAAGCGCTCGGGGCGGAAGCGCTCGGAGCGGAAGCGGAAGTGCGCGGCTGGCAGCGGCTGGGCCGAGGGCGGCGCGGGCGCGTCCCTGGCTGTGCGGGCGCATCTCTAGGTAGGGCCGGGCCTGCGGGGCCAGCGCCGTCCGGACCGCTCGCGGCCTGTCGGGCTCGGCTCGCTGCGCTCGCGGTTCCGCGGTTCCGCCGTCGCGGGGCCCCCGGGTCCGAGCCCTCAGCGGCCCTGCCCGCCCGCAGCCCCGCCGCCCGCGCCGGGCACCGGGGCGCTCGCCGCCCATCGACCCCCGGGCGTCTCCGTCGCCGGCACCGCACGTCCCGGCCGCCCGACCCTGCGGCTCTGCCCCTTGCTTTCTCCTCTTCGGCGCCCGCCCGACCCTCCTCTCCCCGCGGGGACGGGCGCCGGCTCCGGGGCGCGCCCTGCGGTGTCGTCCCCGGGGGCGTCCTCCGACCCGCGCGCCCGCGGCGCAGAGCTGCGGCGCCCTGGCCGCGGCCGTGGGGCCCTTGCAGGGGCGAAGGCGGGCGGGCGGCCGCGCGGAGGCCCGGGGAGTGTCTGTGCGGGACGCGTTCGCGCAGGAGGACTTGGCGCTGGAAGCCGGGCCGGAGGCCGCTCCTCCGAGGGGGGACCGAGGGGACCGTGTGCGCGGGCGCCCGGGGAGGTGGGGGAGGGACGCGCGGCTCCGACAGGGCCTGGCGGGAAGCCCTGGGGAGTTCGGGGCGAGGGGGCCGCGGAGGGTCGGCCCGGCCCGGCGGCTGTGGGGGAGTGTCCTGCGCCGGGAGGAGAGCCGCCGCCGCCCGCAGGGGAGACGTCCTGGGGCCGAGAACCCGAGGACGGCCGTGCAGAGCGGTTTGGCGGGGAAGGCAGGAGCCTTTGGTCCCGGGCATGGCGCCCAGATGTTTGGCTGATTCCGAGGGAAGCCGGGGAGCAGGTCTGCGACCTCGGGCTCCTGTCCGTTCCGGGGGCCGTGCGGTGCGCAGCGGCACCCCGGGCTCCTGCCGTGTCCTCCTCCTGTTTTCTCGCGGCCTGACCGCTGCCTCCGCTCGGGGGCCTGCCCCGTGTGACCGCCTCTGCCCCCGCACAGCCTCGCCCGCGCTGTGTGTGGCCGTTTCCTCCCCGCCCGTCGCTTGCCGTCCCGGAGCTCTGCCGCCGCGGTTCCCCGGCCCGCGGCCCCTGGCGCCCGGAACGCCCCTTCTGCCCCACCCCCGGCGAGTTGTGTCTGCGGAAAGCACCGACGCGACCTCGGCTGCGCCCCGGCCCGCCCGCTCACCTTCGCGTCCGCGCTCCTCGACCACCTCACCGCCGCCTTCCTTGCTGTCATTCCCGGCCGGGCGGCCGTCCAGACCTGCGGAGACCCGGGATCCCTCCTGGCCTCGGGTTTCTCCTCTGTTAGACGGACCAGACGGCCGGCGGTGACCTCGAGGGCACCTGTGCTTTTCCGTATTCGGAGGTTCTGCCCCGTCCCTGAGCCCGACTCAGGGTGTCGGTGACGAGGTGGACTTACTGTAAAGCTCATGAGGATCAGGCGTCCGGTGCCGCCCTCTCATGAGCCCCTTCCAAGGCACCGGGAAAGGCCTCAGGGGTCTTGTGTTGACAGTTTAGTCTTTTCTAAGACGCACGATCCCGTTTGTGTTCATTGCAGGCCCTGCACTTGAATCCTTATGAAACTAGCCCTTAGCTCCTCCTGCTGCCCTGGGGTCCGGTCCTGTGTGTGCTCCTTACTGAGGCTTGGGCGGAGGAGAGGACCCGACCCCTGCTGTAGCCTGGCTTGAGTTTGCTCTGGGAGGAGATGCCGGAGACCCAGCTCGGTGCATCTGGCAGCAGTGCGCGTACTGGCGGACCTCACTGCTGGGTGCCCGCCTCTTTCAAGAAGAGGTTAACTGTAAAAGGGGAACGTCCAGCTAATTGAGGTCTTACAGGCAGCTCTTCTCCTTATAGAAGCTGGAGCTGTTGGCAAATCAGGAGTTCACTATATGCTTGCTTTTCTTAGTTTGAAGATGAGGCAGTCCTGGTGCTATCAGTTATTTTCATAAAGCTTTATAGCTAGCATAAATAACTTTATTCTAATTTGCTTTTAGATGTCTGTAAGGTGTCCTGTTGGAAAAATTTTCAGAGACTAAAAACGTTACTTAAGGTTTAAGTTATTTATATAAAATATGATATTATTAAAGGATTTTGTAGTAGTAGTTCAAAATTTACCAAACTGAGAGGTAAATCATTATTTAAGTTTTACCAAAAAGGGAATCAATGATCTACAAAGAGATTAAATGATTTGTCTTCCGTCAAACCGTAAATCAGAGCCATTGCCAACCAAAACCAACCAGCTCCTGAGCACCCTTTTCCTTATAAAGAAATTTTACTCAAAATGAGGGAATCCGTTGCTTTTATTATAGAACGTCTGCTGTAGCGTGGACTCAGTTACTAGGCCCGTCAGCATGCCTGTCTAGCTGTGGACTCCCACGTGTGCACGCAGAGTGCCCTGAGCGTGCAGCTGTGTACTGTTCTGTTCGTGCTGCAGCCCCGAGGGTGGTGAGTTATTGTAAAGTCATTTGCTAGTAAAACTGCTGCCAGCCAAGGTAAGAGAGAAGTAAGCCTTTTTGAAACAGCAGAGTCTCCTGCATAGTTTTGGGGCTTTGCCCATTAAGCACCAAAATCTTCCATCTAGGATGGCGGTCTTTCTAAAATATGTTATTTCCCTGCTTAATAGAATGTGCAGGATGTGGTATAAGCTTTCTTTAATGATCTCATGTAAACATTTTACACAGAATTTGTTATGATGTAAATATTGTAGGACTTGTTGAGGCAGGGACAGCTGTTGCCCTGTTACTTGTTTGGAGTTTTTGTGTCTTTTAGGTCTTCTTAGTTTCCCTGTTAATGTCAGCTCCTAGCAGTGTCAGCTACTGTCGGTACCCACGTGCTGCCTCAGATGCCTTTCCGTATTTTTCTCTACTGTGGACGTAGGAGCTCGTCGTCAGACTGAGTAGAAAAGCGTCCGTACGTGATAAATAAGAGCCTGGAGAGGTGTCCTATGAGTAAATTGTCTTAGCTTTGACTAAATTTGAATGAATTTAAATTGCATTCTTATCCTGAAATGTGGATCAAAGCATAAATTTGTACAGGCGTACATGTGTCTTTATTTATGTTCAGTGAGTGGCACTGGTTTTCACATTATGTGTCGTTGTTCTTGAAGGGGTTTTGCAGAGCTTCAGAGGGTTAGGGAAGAGCCCAGTGTTCTTGGTTGTCCCCTCAGTCCTGACGATTCTGAGTGGCCTTGTGACTGGGAGGAGAGCTCTCCGGACTGAGGACAGTCCTGCCATGAGGGATTTGGTCTTTCCAGCACTGGAGCCAGCAGCAACCAGATCACTCAGATGGGGCAGTTAGGTGGGGGTGTGGCCTAGTGAAAGATGCACAAGCTTCGGAAGCCGGTGGGTTCAAATGTGGGCTTTGCTGTTAGTGTCTGTAACCTCAGGCAGGTGCCCTAACGTAGCCCGCACTGCTGGCTGCTGCCCAGCACCAGCCCAGCACCAGCTCTTTGGTCTTTGCCTGGTGCCGCATGGCACGCCTTCCATGAGTCTGACAAACTGATCATGGCCCAGTGGGACTAGAGATGGCTGGTGTGGGGCTTGTCGAGTGTACACACTGCCAGGCTTTCTTTTCTGCTGGGCCCTGTGCCTTTTAGTCCCACTCTCAGGGCTCATTTCTTAGTCAGGGACTTTGTCTGGTTCGTTGCTGTGTCCATAGCTGCTAGCACAGGGCCGGAGCGATTTCCTGAGCAAATACAGGAATTTAGAACTCTGGTCTTTGGTAAGGGTGTGAGGGCCAGAAGAGGGTCTCTGCCTCCTTTTTCTTTGCAAAAAGAATTAGGACCGCATCCCTTAGAGTTCTTCAAAGTAGGTGTTTGGGTATTGGGCAGCCAGAACATGCAGAGTCTACCAGAGCCCCTCATTGATCTTCAGTCTTGCCTCTCTCCATCTTTCCTCCAGGGAGTCAGGGCAGTGTTTCTAAGTAGGATTTGCTTTACAGCCTTGACAAGTATCTGATTTCCCCTGGGGTCAAGTCCAGGTACAGGTGTCTGGCCCTGTTTGCAGCGTCTCCTCGGTCTTTTTCCCGTACATCAGAGTTCTGGCCATACTGAGAGTTGGTGTGTGTGGTTTTTTTTTTTTTCCTCTTCTTGTCCTGAAGCATTTATAATAAAATATCCATTTATAATATAAATAAAGTCCCAGGTTAAACTACTTAGTAGGACAGGTATTTTAAGCACCTTAGAAACCTCCATTTACTGATAGAAAAAGGTATCACAAAATCTACAAAAAGATACGTTAAAAAAAATCTTCATTCCTTAGGACTCCTGGCCTCCCATCTTCTGCCGGCTCCTCCTGGCTCTGGCCGCACCTGTCCTTCCTGCCTTCTGTCAGGCTCCCCAGTGCCCTTGCTCAGGATAGCTATTGTGGATCCTGGATCTGGGTTGGGTCTCCCTGCTGAGCATCCCCGCCTCCAGCTACAGCTCTGCCCAGCTGATTTGTTGTGGGTTGAGTGTTTTCCTGTTGGAGTGTGAGTTGCTGGAGGGCAGGGCCCTCCTGTCTTGGTCATAGCTAGTGTCTGCCTAGTGTCTGCTTTGGTAAGTGACTAGAGGTACGTGCTAAAGGTGTAAACCAGATTCACGTTCACACAAGATCACCTGGTGGAGCGGAGTATTAGTAAGTGGCAGCTACAAATGATACCCCGCGGAAGCAAAAGGACTGCCGCGTGTGCTCTTACTTTGGCTCAGCAATTCCCAAGATTTGTCCCAAGGAAATGCTCAGGGTGTACTCAAAGATTCATGCACAGAGATGGGATACACACTTATGGCACTGGGCATCCATTAAAAATAGCACTAGAGGAGAACATTAACACGGTGATTTGGGAGTATATTCATGATAAGACACAAAAGTAGATTACGGAAGGACAAGAGTATCCGATTTTTAAAAGAAAATAATAATAAAGACTAGAAATATGAACTCTAAAATTGTTGTAGTCGTTAATCTTTGGAAGATGAGATTATAGGCATTTTTTAAAAATTTTTATTTATTTATTTGACAGAGAGATCACAAGTAGGCAGAGAAGCAGGCAGAGAGAGAGGAGGAAGCAGACTCCCCACCAAGCAGAGAGCCCAATGCGGGGCTTGATCCCAGGACCCTGAGATCATGACCTGAGCCAAAGGCAGAAGGCTTAAACCCACTGAGCCACCCAGGCGCCCCTATAGGCAGTTTTTTTCCTTCCTTTGTGCTGTGTCTGAATTTTCTGCAGAGCTAGCTGCTTTTAAAATGAGAAATTTTTGTAAATTACATTTGTGATTTACTAAAGTAAACTATCTTGAAAAATTATAAATACAGTAAAACCTCACTAAAACTTGCAAGGCTTTGTTTTAAATTCTGACTGGTGCTGGGCTGATTTACTAAGCTTTAGGCAACCGATGGTATGTTTTATGAATAAATTGGTAATATAAGTAAAATTGCATCAGAGTTTACGAAGTAGCTTTTATAATCCTCCTTATAGATATGAAGAATGAAGCTTATATAATAAAGTAACGTGCTTGGAGTTTTACTGCTATTTAGTGGACGTTAAAATTTGAACTTCTAGAGCCTTTCCTTTTATCAGCTGTACTGTACTGCCTACTTGCTGTCACTTCTCCCTAGGATGCCGCTAAGAGTTAGGGTCATTCTACCAAGTCCTGAGTGTCTACCTCAGCCTTGCCCCTGTGTTCTGAGTCTTGGCACGTGGCCATAGCCTGACTGTGCTGGAGGGTCCTCCAGGACATCCCGAGTCTGGACGCCTGTACCTAGACACACAGTGTCTGTCATAATAACTAGAGGCCTTCTATTTCTCATTTGACTAAGCTTCTTAGAGATGCAGTGTTGAAGAAGAAATACTCTGACACTGGCTAAAACAGTAAGGAGGACTTTATTTAAGGCTGTTGTGCTAGGGGAGAGAGAACTAGGACTCAGCTTGGAAGGCAACAAACACCTGGGGATGTGCGGCCAGCAGAGGGAAGGGCTCCAGAGAACTGGGGGGAATGAAGCCTTTGATCCGATCTCGAGGGTGACCGTCTATCAAGAGTAGGGTTTTTCTCCGGACAGACTCAGTAGTGCTCGTGCTGAAACTGGATTCAGCCACGATGTGCATGGGAGCCCAAAGTTGAGACCTAGTTGAGAGGAGGGCCCAGAGGAGCCTGATTGAAATCTGGTCCCGGAGAGCCTCTGGTCAGTAGTTTAATGAGCCCAGGGTGGTGGTCCTCTGAAGCATGGAGACCACCGCAGTTGGCAGCCCCTCTCAGCTTACTCATTTACCTGGTTTGTGCACTCATTAATACTCAGTAAACACGGAGCTAACGTGGTCCCTTATGCTGGTATGGGGTAAGCATTCATTTTGGGGGAGTTTTTAGTCCCCGGTCTTGCCTTGCTGTGTTGAAGGGGTCCCCTGCGTTTCTGTTTCTGGAGAGGTTAGGGGGAGACAGGGAAGAAGAGCAGACCTCAGGTGCCCCACAAGCCGCGTGCGGCCCTCCCTGAGCGCCTGGGCCCAGCCCGCGCATTACCAGTGGAAGAAACATTGAGACGTGGAGATGAAGCCAGGGGAAAGGACTGCATGTTTCTGGTGTTGTCACCGCCACATGGGTCACTGTTTGGCACAGTCACCCCACACTGTGCTGTCTTCTGACCGAAGGTGGCTCCGGGACTCGGTGGGTTACTCTGGACCGGAGCCCAGGCACTGATGTTGCATGCTGGTTTGTAGCCTTGCGTCTTGTAGAGATACAAATTATTTCTCTCTGATAAACCCAAAGGTTTTGATTTCATTGCTCTGTAGGACTTGAACCTGATTTGTCTCCAAATGAAAATAGTTTATTTCCGTCGACTCCAGCTCTTCAGTGACCTCTGAACTAGCTTCCCACCTTGGGGGCTCGCTCATTAATGGATGTGTGCTCGGGTTGTCTTCCAGCCTTGGAGAACTGCGTTTAACGCTGCCGGCTGCTGGGTGTGCTCTAAGGTGGGCACCAGTTTGCTTCTGGTCGTCCTGCAGACCCTGCTGTCTGCGTAGGCGGTGTGTCTGTCATCCGTCTGTCCGTCCGTGCCCCCTTCCATCTGTGGGCTGTCTCTGAGTCCGTTTGTCCCCATGTCCTGAGGGACTCTGGCCCTTTCCACCGGTGGCGGACAGGTTGGTATGTCTCAGTGGACAGACTGTGAATAAGGGAGCTTCTGGCCTCCTCTTTTCCTCATCTGCCTCATTTTCTGGTAACCTGGGATGTTGGGCTCGGTGCCCCTGTGTGGAAGGAAGCTGTTCCGAGGGGTGAGGCCCCTTGCAGCGGGCCTCGCTCCGCTCCGCTGTCCTGCTGCCTGCCGGCCCCTCCCTTATAAGCGTCCCTGGGCTGAAGCTTTGCTTCCCAAACCAGCCTGTTAACTCCTTGAGGCCAGTGACTCTGCTTCCTGCTCTTCCTTTGCCTACAGTCAGAGTCTGTGACCTGCCGGTTCCTTGTCTCTCTGTGCGCCTGCCCTTCGATGCCTCTGTGTACTCATTCATCCACAGGCAGGGACTGGGCCTTGCCGTGCCGGACGCCGTGCTGGGTACTGGGGATGTGACGGAGCGATGTCGTTTGCTCGAGGAGGCCTCGTTAATGGAGGTGATTCCCGGTTTGCCTTTTGGGCAGTAAGACTCCTCCCGAGTGAGCCATCTGTCTTCTTTCTAAACAACATTTATTTAAATAACGAAGACTGTATATACGTGTATATACACATATGTACTTGCAATGATCTTTAAAACTGCCTCTAAGGAATGAAAAACCTCAGTGGGGTCAACCCTTCGGCAGTGCAGAAGTTAGGGGCATTGACCCTTTCGCACAGCCAAAAATCCTTCTGACCCTGCAGAACTTCACTGATGGCCAACCGTGGAGGAGAGGCCTTGTTGGTAACGGGCAGTGAGCATGTGTGTGTGTGACGTGTACTGTGTACCGTACTCTTACAGTAAAGTCAGGAGGAGGAGAGAAAACAGTATTAACAGCATAAGGAAGGGGTAGTACATTTACAGGACTGGACTGTTTTATTGAAAAAATCCAGGTATAAGTAGACCCCCTCAGTTCAAACCCATGTTGTTCAAGGGTTAACTCTGTATGCTCTGAGCAACATTAAAAAAAATTCTTAAAAGAAAGGTAATATCCACAGAACTTATTTTTGGGCATTTCATGTCCCGCCACACCAAGTGCATTGAGGGGCACTGAGCTCTGAGTGCCGACGCCGGAAGGCAGCACCCAGTGTCCCACGTTCCCAGGTCTTTGCTTACCCCAATTTTTTTTTTTTTTTTTTTTTTGTAAATGCCATAGAGGAGCACATTGTAACGTGACATTCCTGCAGTAATTTGCGATTCAGAATGTGAGAAATCGGCAGCTCATGTTTGGTCACAATAGTGAGCTTTTCACCGCTGGGTGGGAAAAGAGGAAAACGTTTGAATAAAACCAAAGCCGAGGCCGAGCCGACTTCTCCCCAAATAAAGAGGAGAGTGTTTTGAGCAACTCAGTGTTGTCACTTGCAGTTTTAGGGGAAAAATGCTTGAAACAAAAATCCCTTTTTATTGGTGAGGGAAGGCAGCCAACCCAAATGTGGCAGAGCTGCCGCGCAAACTGGAGCCCCCGTCCGGGGGAGCAGGGACTGAAGGCAGGTTCTGTTCCGTTTCAGCCTGAGCTTCACGTGTGTCTTGAGCTGCCAGCGGCTAACGAGGAGGTGGCCCTGGCCACCGGTGGGCTCGGTGGGCAGGTCTCCCCAGGCGCTGCGCTCCGGGGGACGTGGAGCGGCCACTCTGGGCCCGCGGGAGGGGCGGAGACCCCTCTGGCCACAGCGGGGGCATCCGAGTCCGAGCCACGTGGGCCAACCCCGCTGTTCCGCAGCCAGCCGTGGAGTAACGGCCGAGGGCTTGTGCGCCCTGAGCATGGTTTTTAATTCGCTCTGCGCACCCTGCTCTGTGCTGTTCGTTCTCTTTCCAAACCTGCGCCGAAGTACTGCGTTGGAATCTCCTGAGAGAAACCAGCCTGGCTTGGCTTCAGAAACAACAGTGTAAGCTTGTGAGCAGGGTCCGTACCCAGAGGCCCAGACTGTAGCACTGCCTCAGCATCGAAGTAATCTGGTAGAAGTCCGGTTTCTGCTTCAAAAACTCACACCTGGGGAATGTTCCCAGGGTAGAAGCTTGGCTGGGGAGAGCTCTCTGGTGGTTTGGGGTCTGTGGACGCGTGTGTTCCGCTGCGTTTCATAAGCTAACAAGCGAGGTTTCGCCGAAGGTCAGCGCACATGTGTGACATCTATGTCCACTCCATGCTTACATATGTTAGTATTAATGGCAATTAAACAGATAACTTTTCAAATTTTTTTAGGGGCCAGTGTCTGTGAACAAGCAGTAAGTTTTTAAAAAGAGAGTTCCGTGTGAGGGTCCCTTTTCTCAATGTCGTCGATTATTTGCAGTTTCTTCGTTTGTGAGCTGCAGCTGATCGTCTTAGGCCTGTCAGAGTTGTTTCAGAGCCTGGAGATTCTGTGTCTGGAGTGCGCGGTGCTGTGCGGCGGGAAGCGTGCGCACCGTGAGGCCAGAGTCGTCTCTCACGGTGTGTGTTGGCGGCTGATGGCTGTCGCCCTCAGTCCCACGCCTGGAGAGGCTCCCTTTGTTCCGCTGGAGCTGTCTGTGCAATAAGGACTTTTTGTTTGTTTCATCCATGGACGTGCGGCCCTGATGAGTCTTAAAACCAAAGTGAAAATCACAGGCCGTTAAGATCAAAGATGTCGTCATGGAATTTTTTATGACCAGTGACATTAAGATACTCTGCTTTGGTTTTCTCTAGAGTTTGAGCTCCAACTCGGCACCACCGTGTTTCTGTGCTTTAGAGCGAGCAGTTTTCCGTTCAAAGTCCCTCACCAACTCAGATGTTACAGAAATTTGGCATTGTGAATTTTTATCTTTTTCTTTTTGATAGCTTCATTCAGGTATACTTGATAGACAGTAAAATGTACTTTGTTTCAGTGTTCAGTTAGACAAGATTTAGCATGTGTTCGCCTGTCAGACCATTACCACAGTTGAGGTAGTGAACATATCCGTCACCCGAAGTTTCCATTGTGTACGTCCCTCCTTCCTGCCTGCCCCATGCCGGGCCAGCGCCGCCTGCTCTCTGTGCTGTAGCCCCACTCTCAGTGAACTCGAATTTCGTACAGACGGGTCCTCCGGTATGTACACCCTTGGTCTAGCTTTCTTCACTCAGCAAAATTATTCTGAGAAACATGGATATTGTGTGTGTCTGTATATGTTTTAGGTTTTCAGAATTAACTCTAGTCTTGAGTTCTTAGATGGGAAACACTACTTCTTTGAAAACCGTTGCCTTGTTTTTAGTTTGGTTGGGAAATCCCTTGAATGAGGGCCTTCATGCAAATCTTGGCGCGTTGCTGCGCTGTGTGGCCCTGGTGAAGGCAGCCCTGCCGACTCCTGCTTGGGTAAAGAGCCTCTTCCTCTTTAGTGAGAGCTTCAGGCTCCTGACAGGTGTGTCATGTTCCGTGTCTTGTTAGTGCTCGAGTGCTTCGCAGCTAGAGAGTGAGTATTGAATGTTGTCTTGTGTTTGCTTGAAAGGGGTCATATGTCCAGTGGTCATCCGTAATTACTTACTTATTTTCCTTTCCAGGTCCTTTCTGGGAGCTTTCCGGGAGTTCAGTTATGGGCGTGAGAGGTTTGCAGGGGTTTGTGGGCAGTACCTGCCCACACATCTGTACAGTGGTGGATTTCCGAGAGCTGGCAGAACGCCACCGAAGCGAGCACCCTGGGAGCACTCCTACCATCGTGGTCGACGCCATGTGTTGTCTCAGATACTGGTACACTCCCGAGTCTTGGATCTGCGGTGGCCAGTGGCGGGAATACTTTTCTGCTTTGCGGGATTTTGTTAAGACTTTCACAACTGTTGGCATCAAGCTGGTGTTCTTCTTTGACGGCACGGTGGAGCAGGAGAAGAGAGCTGAGTGGGTGAAGCGGAGGCTCAAGAACAGTAAGGAGATCTCCAGGATCTTCCAGTACGTCAGGTCACGCAGGGAGCAGCCCGGCAGAAACATGTTCTTCATCCCGTCGGGGCTGGCCATCTTCACACGATTCGCTCTGAAGACCCTGGGTCAGGAAACCCTGTGTTCCTTACAGGAGGCTGATTACGAGGTGGCCTCTTATGGCCTCCAGAATAACTGTCTTGGGATTCTTGGAGAAGATACTGACTACTTAATTTATGATACTTGTCCCTACTTTTCAATTGGTGACCTCTGCCTGGAGAGTCTTAGTACTGTCATGCTCTGTAGAGAGAAGCTCTGTGAGAGTCTGGCTATCAGCCTAGCAGACCTTCCTCTTCTGGCCTGCCTCCTTGGCAATGACATAATCCCAGAGGGCATGTTTGAGAGCTTTCGGTACAAATGCTTGTCTTCGTACACCTCTCTCAAGGAGAACTTTGACAAAAAGGGTAACGTTATTTTAGCTGTAGCAGACCATATCTCTAAAGTTCTTCACTTGCATCAGGGTGAGAAAAAGCTGGAAGAGATGTTACCTTTGGGACCAAACAAAGCTCTCTTTTATAAGGGTGTGGCATCCTATCTTTTGCCAGGACAGAAATCTCCATGGTTTTTCCAAAAACCCAAGGGTTTATTAACTTTACCCAAGCAGGTGGCATCCATGAGTTCAGACCCTGAACCCAAGCAAGGAGTTCCCATGTGCGCGGACCCCGAACCCAAGCAAGGAGTTCCCATGTGTGCGGACCCCGAACCCAAGCAAGGAGTTCCCATGTGTGCGGACCCCGAGCCCAAGCAAGGAGTTCCCATGTGTGCGGACCCCGAGCCCAAGCAAGGAGTTCCCATGTGTGCGGACCCCGAGCCCAAGCAAGGAGTTCCCATGTGTGCGGACCCCGAGCCCAAGCAAGGAGTTCCCATGTGTGCGGACCCCGAGCCCAAGCAAGGAGTTCCCATGTGTGCGGACCCCGAGCCCAAGCAAGGAGTTCCCATGTGTGCGGACCCCGAGCCCAAGCAAGGAGTTCCATGTGTGCGGACCCCGAGCCCAAGCAAGGAGTTCCCATGTGTGCGGACCCCGAGCCCAAGCAAGGAGTTCCCATGTGTGCGGACCCCGAGCCCAAGCAAGGAGTTCCCATGTGTGCGGACCCCGAGCCCAAGCAAGGAGTTCCCATGTGTGCGGACCCCGAGCCCAAGCAAGGAGTTCCCATGTGTATAGATCCTGAATCTAGGCAAGGAGTTCCCATGTGTATAGATCCTGAATCTAGGCAAGGAGTTCCCATATATGCACACACTGCAATCAAGCAAAAGTTACCTCTAGGGGCAGATCCTGAATTTAAACTGGAAGCATCCATGTGTACAGACCCTGCAATTAAACAAGACCGCATGCATATGGAGCCTGAAGTCAAACAAGTAACTATGGTTTCAGACCCTGAAATTTTAAAGGTACGTAGATATGCCTGTCTGAATCTGGGATGTCAGGATTGAAAATATACCCGTTGACTGATTGGTGGATTTGCCAGTGAATATTTATTGACTTCTTGCATAGTTAAGGCACTGTGGGGGACACAGGGCAGGACCTAGCAGTGTAGTTAGTAGGTAGGACACGTGCATTGGCAGCTCACATTATGAAGTGTGCTTCATATTGGTGCCTGCCTATCCTGGAAGAGAGCTCTGGGAATTGGAAGGAGAGTGACCACTGGGGTAGATACTCCTTGCTTCCATAACTCTTTGAAGAGTAGAAACAGTAGCCTTAAGCAGGCTATGGCCTGCCATTACCTCGCCACGGCCGCTTCTCCAGCTGGTCTGTCGTGGCCCTGCAGGTGCTCTTCTGCCCCCATGCTAGGTAATGCCTGCTAGTCTTTTTTGTCATGGCTGGGGGGGTCATTCACTCAGAGATGGCCCCTGGCCATCCGCCGCTGGGCACCTGCTGTGACATACACCTCGCTGGAACTTCATGCTTGCAACAGTGCTGTGAGGGCGGGGGTCGTGTTTGTTTCTTTTCACTGTGGAGCCCCTTTGGCCTGTCCCACTGTCTTGCAGTAGCTGCTCAGGAAGCCTTGAAGGCTCTGTTCCCTTTTTCTGGTACCTGCCCCTCCTTGAGTGATGCTCTCCTTCTTCCCACAAGTCCATGCGTTCTTCCGTCTTGAGAAGTCTCCCCTCTTTCTCTGTTGCATGCATTGTAGCAGATAAGCTAACTTGCTAACATAAAAAATTATAGTGAGAAGTAGGCTGTGATGTGTCTGTTTTTTTTTTTTTTAAGATTTTATTTATTTATTTGACAGACAGAGATCACAAGTAGGCAGAGAGGCAGGCAGAGAAAGAGGAGGAAGCAGGCTCCCCGCTGAGCAGAGAGCCCGACACGGGGCTCGATCCCAGGACCCTGAGATCATGACCTGAGCCGAAGGCAGTGGCCCTATCCAGTGAGCCACCCAGGCACCCCTGTGATGTGTCTGTTAAGAGAGTTATAGGTGAAAAAGTATGAAGGGGTTAAAATTATCCTACCTGGAAGCATCCTTAAGTGCTTCATAGAAGTACAGAATGTGGGTTAGAAGTTGGAGGGGGGCAGGGTTAGAACTCCGGGTGGAAGTGTAGTCGGGCAGTAGGAAGAAGTACAGGTGGGCGGGGGGGGCGGGGTAGGGGGTGGGGAGGCCAGATCCCAGCGGGGAACTAGAAGTCATCTGAACAGACTCATTACTCAAAGTCGGGAAAATGAATAGAGAAGGGCTAGATCTAACTTTGCTCAAATTCATTTGGTTTTACTATGAGGTTGGCTGTAGGAATGCTGGTTTAATACCGACCATGCAGAGTGGATTCTCCACTAGTGACCAGAAGGCACTGTCCACATCATTTCCCTTAATTGTCCCACGGCTCTGATGCTGGATGCACTTGCCTCCATTACCACGTGAGGACACGGGTGTGAAAGGGCTAACTGACATCATCTGCAGTCACATAGCTCGTACTCGGCAGAGCCCAGGTCCTCTGACTGACCCGTCCTCTGACTGCCAGTCTGACCCTTCGCTAGATGACATCTTTGTTCCCTGATGACACGTGGAGGACTGAGACCGTCACGGTCAGTCGTGTGGAGGCAGGAGCACGGAGGAGTTTGTCAGGAAGCCTCCCCCTGCTCCTGGACTTAGGCGTCAGAGGTGGCGCGGGGTGTCGGCCTTGGAGCCCCTGTAGCAGTTGGCCTGAAGGACAGGATGGGGAAAGGCACACAGGCAGAGGAATAGCAGAGCCAAAGTAGAGCACGCAGGCTGCCTCCCTGTCTGGAAGAGGGCCACTCTGCTGCTTGGCTGGCCCAGAGCTCCTGCGGAACAGGACCTGGCCCCTGCTGGTTCCCAACTCACACGCATTTCCCATTTGTGTGTGGTGTGCAAGTGTGCTCTCGGCGTGAGCTCTTCACGGACCCTGACTTCCATTCACCATCCCAACACGACCCATCCTTGGCCTTTCCTCTTTTACTGGACACCCTGGTCATCTCCCCCATCTCCCCGATTTCCAGCAAAGAGAGTTCTGACAGATTGGGTGAGACCACAAAGGGCAGCATGTGTATTATGAAAGAATTTAGGACTTGGTTTTTATACACTTTGAGGAGGTACTGGATATCTTTAAACAGGAGTGTGATGTGATCAGGGATACGTTTTTTGAAACATTGGTTATACTTCAGAGAATGCACTGGTGTGGCTGTTGCAGAAACCAAGATAGAACACAAAAGAGCTAGAATTAGGACAATGGCAAAGGGAAGGAAGAAACATTCAAAAGTCAGTCTTGCTGTGGAGGTAAGGGTCCTCCTGTGTTCTGAGATGGGAGTCCCCATGACTTAAGGGTGGGGAGGAAAAGTTTGACCCAGAGGGTACCTAGGAAAGACCATCCGATGCTTCGAAAACAGGCCTCAAGTTCCATTACTGGACAGGAGACAGCCATCGGGAAGTCATCTGACTGTACGTGGTCATGGAAACCCTCCAAGGAGAGGGTTGTGTAGGATGGAGCCTTCTGAAAACATCCGCTGAGAGAGGTGTTCCGACCAGGGGGGGAATGAGGAACGCTGACCCCAGGGGGGAACCCAAGGAGGCAGCTTTTAAGAATGAGAGCAGAAATGGCCAGGACTGCCAAGTGCTGCAGAGTAAAGTGGAAACAGGGCTAGGTGGCTGTTGGGGTTGGCAGTTAGGAGGGGTTCAAGGCCTGAGAGAGCCGTTGTCACACGGGGGCCTGGTGGAGGTCAGATGGCCAGGGTTTGAAGAGTACCTTGGAGGCAAAAGCCAGAGCTGGGGGTGCTTGCTCCTTCAGGAAGTTTGGTGGCGGAAGAGCCTCGGATGGGGAAGAGGGGAGGAGAGTGGGAAGCCCGCCTGCAGGGGGAGTTGGGCCGTTGTGAAGGGACGGACCGCGTGTTGGCTGCGCTACAGCTCTCCCATTGATCGTGGGCTTCATGATGTCTTTGAAGATAATCGTGTGAAGTTTCTTCGGTTCTCCTTACATTTTTCCTTAAAATTTGTTCACAGTGGAGTCTTCTAGCCCTATCAGATAGGTAACCCCAATTCCAACATGTAAGAATTTCAACCCCACACAGTCTCCTAGAAACCCTTTGGTAGAAGGCTGTAGTGCATGGCGGTTACCCTAGGCACGTACCATGGCCAGAGACCTATGTGGTTTCCATAATGTTGAATACACTGAATTACACTGAATTAAAAATCCTATGTTAGGATTTTTAGATTAGGTGAATATGTTAAGGTTTTTCCATGTGTGGATTGCTGTCTAGATCTATAGTTAAGGGCAGCGGTAAAAGGTACTTATTAGAAGACTCTGATCTAATTAGTGAATTAAAGTTCTAATTATAGAGAACTTACCTGAAAACCCCTGTATTCCCTCAGATTCTATACACTTGGCAAAATTGAAGATTTCTTGGTAGGGAGAATACGATTTGTTACAACTTTCTAGATAGATTTGTTGAAATACATCTCTCTTGAAAATGAAAAAGACTCAGATATGGAAGAGGGAATAGGAAAATAAGTCAGAAGCTATTTTGCCTCAAAAGGATCGTTAAAAACACAACTATAATGTTGGTAGATTCAGTATCAAAAGGAGCACATAGAGAAAGAAATAGCTCACTTCCATTGACCTTCCGTTAGAGAATCAAATAACAATCCTTTATTTTATTTTATTTTATTTTTTTAAAGATTTTATTTATTTATTTGACAGAGAGAAATCACAAGTAGGCAGAGAGGCAGACAGAGAGAGAGGAGGAAGCAGGCTCCCCGCTGAGCAGAGAGCCCGATGCGGGACTCGATCCCAGGACCCTGAGATCATGACCTGAGCCGAAGGCAGCGGCTTAACCACTGAGCCACCCAGGCGCCCAATAACAATCCTTTAAAAAATATTTTTTAACCTTACTTACCTTAAAGTTGCAAGCTTTCTGCTATCCTGATTTCAAGACATTTCAGCAAGGAGAGAGACGTTCGATAATGTGTGTGGCCTCGTGACAGTGGTGACGCTGGGAACCACGCGCTGTGGGCCAGGCCTCGCGTGCCGCTCTCATTAACCGTCTGCGTTGACGCATTTAACCCTGAGGATAGCTCTGTGAGGTTGGCACTTGCATTAAACCTACTTTATATCTGAAGAACGGAAGGAATAGAGTAAGATTCAATTCTACAAAAACAAATCAAAATAACTAGAACTGCTTAAAAGTATGTATAACAAGAATACTGATTCAGAGTTTTCAACATTCCAAGTTGTCCTAACACCACATTTTAGATGCCTTCTGTGGCAGACTGTTTGGATTTGAATTTTGAGTAGTAATCTGGATAAATCACTCCTGTACTAGTGAGAATGTTCTTCACAGGGGCACCCGGGTGGCTCAGTGGGTTAAGCATAGGACTCAGCTCAGGTCATGATCTCAGGGTCCTGGGATCGAGCCCTACACCAGGCTCTCTGCTCAGCCGGGAGTCTGCTTCCCCCCTCCCCGCCTCTCTGCCTGCCTCTCTGCCTGCTTGTGATCGCTCTTTCTGTCAAATAAATTAATAAAATCTAAAAAAAAAGTTCACAGAAAAAATAAAAGCTGTATGTAGATTACTATAGGCCTGTGATCTTAGCTCCTTTCTTTAATTTTTTTTAAGTATTTTATTTCTTTATATGCAAGAGAGTGACCACAAGCAGGGGAGAGGGGAAGGGAGAAACAGGCTCCCTACCGAGCAGGAAGCCAGACACAGGGCTCTCTCCCAGGACCCTGGGATCATGATCTGAGTCAGAGGCTTAACTGACTCAGCCCCCCAGGCGCCCCTTAGCTCCTTTTTTTTTTTTTTTTTTTAAGATTTTATTTATGTATTTGACAGAGATCACAAGTAGGCAGAGAGAGAGGAGGAAGCAGGCTCCTTGCTGAGCAGGGAACCCGATGCGGGACTTGATCCCAGGACCCAGGGATCATGACCTGAGCCGAAGGCAGAGGATTTTACCATGGAGCCGCCCAGGCGCCCCACAGCTTCTTTTTAAGGAGAAAGTGGAATGCAGCCCTGTGTCTTGTCACCTACCTTGTGCCCACATTGCTGGTTACAAGGCAGAAACGGGGTGTGCAGTACCTGTGTTTGCTCAGTGAGGAATTACTGAACAGCTGAGCGACTGTGGTCCAGTTTGTGACCCCAGCAAAGTGCAGTTTACTCAGGGAGGTCGGACCAGATAACTACTACAGGACCCGTGTGGGCTGACCCCATTAGGAAAGGGGAGGTGAGTTCCGGTTGGGAGCAGAAGGTGGACCCGAATGAGAGAGGGGCCTGTGAGGTGGGAGGGCCCTGAGAGGCGCCTTTCCTGGAGCCCAAGTGCGGATGAGGAAGGTTCGAGTATTCCTGAGGAGCAGAGAAGGTGCTCCCTTGGGGCTGGTTTCTGCGAGGTGGATTGGTGTCCTGGGAAGAGGACACTGGGGCCTTAAAAGTTAGGGTGAGGGTGCTTTGAGCAGGGCAGTGACGGGGCCTGTTTCTCGGAAGACAGGAGGTCGGGCTGGAGAGCGGGGAGTGGGCTCGGGCCGGTTGGAGTCTGCACAGTGACGCCTCCCGACAGGCGCCGGCAGGCCGGGGGCCGCGGAGTCCGTGCGCGGAGCCCGGCGGGCGGTAGGAGGTGGAGGAGGCGCAGTGGACAGCTTGGAGCCTCCAAGGGCCGAGGAAAGGATGCAGGGACGGCTCCGTGCCATGAGCCCGAGGGACCGCGACTCCACTTCCGAGGGCCTAAAAGCACCGGTGTTGGTTTTTCCTTCTGAAGGTCACTGTTTGTGTCCGAGGAGAAAGCAGCTGTGTTTGGATCTCGTGCAGGTGGCTAGAGCGCATCACGTGCAGGCCGAGAGCTACCTGGTGTACAGCATCATGAGCAGCGGCGAGATCGAGTGCAGCAACACGCTGGAGGACGCCCTGGACCAGGCCCTGCCCAGCCAGGCCTTCGTCTACCGCCCGGTGCGGCAGCGCGTCTACGCCCTCCTGCTGGGCGACGGCAGAGGTGAGCCGCCGGCTCCGCGGGCCGGGACACACCAGATCGAGCCGAACGCGTTCTCGTCAGAACACAGAGATAATTAAAAGGGTTTTTGTGTCTCTGCAAAATCTGTAATTGAGAAGCGCACTCGCATCTGTGCCACGTTCAGGGTCATCGCCGTGGGACAGCTCTGTCCGATTAGCAGACCGCTGAGCAGTATTCATTAGAGGAGCGCATTGTTTTTATAAAATGTTGTAGTTTTAGTCCATGAAAGGATTTGTGTTTTCTGGAAAAACACCCTGTTCTCCTGCAGGAGTGTGGGGTATGTTTATTATGAGAAGACCATGTCTACTTCTTTTTCTTCCAAATGTGATTTTCATAAAATAATTCCATAAAATCTAGTACATCATATTTTGAAGTATAAGCAGAGTTTTCCTTTAGAGTGTTTTTAAAACTTTTTTTTTTTTTTTAAGATTTTATTTATTTGTCAGAGAGAGGGGGAGAGAGCGAGCACAGGCAGACAGAGAGGCAGGCAGAGGCAGAGGGAGAAGCAGGCTCCCCGCCGAGCAAGGAGCCGGATGTGGGGCTCGATCCCAGGACGCTGGGATCACGACCCGAGCCGAAGGCAGCCGCTTAACCCACTGAGCCACCCAGGCGTCCCTCCTTTAGTGTTTTTATTTAGGTTTTTCTCCTCTATATTTTCCTTGTGCAGCAACGGCAAGAGAGTGGGAGAGGACTGCCAGTGGCCAGAGCAGGAGAGTTGGGGGGCCTCCCTCACCGTTTGGAAAATCCTCTGTTTTTGGAAGAGTTGGGGGGCACGGGGGTAGAGAACAGCTCTTCATAGTAAAGACGAGTGATGCTTCACACGTGTAGTTACCTCTGAGGTGAGGTCCTGTTCCCCTGCGACAGGCATCCAGGGACTCTGGCCTCACCTGACAGCGCTTAGATGAGAAACGGGGCTGTGCACACGGTGATTGGGACCGGAGGCCGAAGCAGTAAGATCCCACTGAAACCGTGTCTGTGGTCCTTTTGCCTGAACTCCGTTCTTGCAGACGTGTTGATGTCCCACTGTTGTTCCAGGAAGTAAGCATTTACGTAGCCTGCGGGTCGGGACAGTCTGGCCCAAGTGCTGTCCTTGTCCTCGGCTCTGTTGCTGTGGGGCAGCGAGGCTCTCCGGACCCAGCTTCCGGTAGAGTCTTCGCACCTACTGCCTTGTCCCACCTGTGCTGTCCCAGCGCAGGGGCTTCTGTGCCCTGAGGAAGGCGTGAGCAGGACATTGACACTAACTGAACAACGGAAACCAAAGAACCTATGGAATAAACTTTGGGACCAGATAGTACGTAAATAATTTTTTCGATTTCTTTTTCTCACGTGGTTTCTTCTCCATATTCTTCTTAACTGCAAGTGATTTTGCATTGATTGTCATGATTACAAAAAAGATAACCGTGAAAAAAATTTTACGTTGTAGAGGATTTGCCGGGAATTTTTATTTTTTATTTTTTAGTTTTTTTTTAAAAGGTCTTTATTTCTTTGAGAGAAAGAGAGTGAGAGAGAGCATGAGTGGGGCAGGGGACAGGGAGAGACAGGTCCCCCGCTGAGCAGGGAGCCTGATGCGGGTGGGTCCCGGGACCCCGGGAACATGACCTGAGTCACGGGCAGACGCTTCACTGACTGAGCCCCCGGCACCCCTCATTAGTGCGGTTTTATTAACTACATTCCAGACCTTAATCAGTTTCATCATCTTTTATACGTTCACTCATTTATTTATTTCTGTGTGTGTGTATGGTTTCGTGGATTCTGTTCGATGTCAGGACACAGAATCGGTCCACCCCCATGAAGGAGCTCTCTCATGCTGCCCCTTTGTGTCCTGCCCTCTGGCTCTGTCCCCTGTTCACCACTGGTTCGTCCTCAATCTCTGTATCTTGGTTTTTGCAAGAATGTTGCATAAATGTTTGGTCATGTCAAGAATGTCACCTACGTGTAATCTTTTGAGATTATGCATATGTTTTAAATATTGTGATATGATTCTTACTTTTCCTTCAAACCAGGGGCTGGCGAACTTCTGTGAAGGGCCAGATGATAATACATATTTCAGACTTTGAGGGCCCCTGTAGTCTGTGTGACAAGTACGCTCTGCTACTGCGGTGTAGACACGAGTCTCACAGGAGCATAGCTGTGTCTCCATAAAGCTTAATCTACTTTTTCCTTGTGGCAAAACTTGAATTTTATATAGTCTTCCTTTATCACAAAATACTCTTCTTTTGATAATTTTCTAATCTAAAGTAATGTGAGCTTATTATAATTTTCAGACTGTATAAAAACAAGCAAATCAGATTTGGCCCATTGACTGTCATTTTCCAACCATTATATTAAACAGTCACTTGCCTTTTAGAGCAGTTTACAAATGAGAAGTCTCTTAAGTGCACCATTTCTGGTGCTTTCCATTTCTTTGTGTACCTCCAAATGTCCTTTGGTATCAGCTTTCTTCATTTAGAGAACTTGCTTTTACACTTCTTTTGGTGCTCATTTTATTTCCTAATTTTTTCCCCTGAAAATATCTATATTTCAGAAGTATAGTTTTGCTGTATATATAATTTTAGGTATTTTGTTGTTGTTCAGCACTGCAAGGATGTTACGTTATCTCTGGCGCGTATTGGCTGTCGTGGTGACTGAGGTCATCCCCACTGTTGTCCCTCATCTGTAACAAGTGTGTTTCCCTCCGGTTGTCCGTAAGGTTTCTCTCTGCACTGGTTTCCAGCAGTTTGTTGAGGCCGAGCTTTGGAGTGATACACCCTGTTTATTCTGCTTGGGATTCCTGAGCTTTTTAGACCAAAGAGTGGGTATTTCCTACCAAATCTGAAGGAAAAGTGAGTTCTGTTCCATCAAACATTGTCTCCTGCCTGTTGTCTTCCTCCTCACTCTGGGCCTCCCCCTTCCTGCCTGGTTACTGCCCATGGTGCCCATCACACACCCGGGCTTGCCCTCCAGCCTCCTTTCTCTGTGCTCCGTGTGAGTGAGTCCTGCTGCGCTTGCTTCAGGTTCGCTGAGCCTTCCTTCCGCGACACCTGTTCTGCTGTTAGCCCGTCCCGGGCGATGTCTCAGTCTTCACCCCCTGTGCCCCCATGCTCAGCTTTGCCTTTCAGTCCTTAAATTTGGGGCGCCTGGATGGCTCAGTCATTAAGTGTCTGCCTTTGGCTCAGGTCATGATCCCAGGGTCCTGGGATCGAGCCCCACGTCGGGCTCCCTGCTCAGTGAGGAGCCTGCTTCTCCCTCTCCCACTCCCCGTGCTTGTGTTCCTTCTCTCACTGTGTCTCTCTCTGTCAAATAAATAAAATATTTTAAAAAATAAATAAATTCTTAAATTTATGTAGTACCTGTTTTCAAGACCTTGTCCACTAATTCCATCAGCTCCCTCTCTTCTGGGCCTGTGCCTGTTAATTGACTTTATCCTCATAAGGGGGCATGTGTTTCTGCTTATTCTCAAACGCACTGTGTTTTGATCGCAGCCTGGAAGATTCTGGATCTGTGAAGGGTATTGTGTTCTGTCAGGCAGTAAATTTACCTGATCCTTTCAGGGATTGCCTTAAGCTTTATTAGGCTGGGTCTGTGGGGACTCTCACTCTGGAGCTGGAATGGCCCTGCTCCTGGGGCTTGACCTTCCTGGGCTGTCTGTCACCTGAGTGTTAGGTGTCTAATGAGGGTCTCTGCACATTGGCTGGTAGGACTCTGATGTTGTGGAGCTCTGTAGGGCCCACTGGTTACATGGCGGGGCGGATCTGTCGTCGTCTTGTCCAGCCTCCCTGCGTTTTGCTCTGGACACATTAGAGCTCAATTCTCAACGAGGTCCTCAGGGTCACCTCTTCAGATTTTGGAAGCTCCTTTCTGCGCAGTGCCTGCTCTTGTGTTCTGTGCTCCAGTCCCTTGACTGTCACACAGTCCTGAGCTGCAGATTCTGCTTGTCTCAGAGACTTTCTTGTTCTGGTTGGACGCTCTTTCCCTAGGCTGCAGTCCGTGCAGTGCCTCTGTCCAGCTCAGGAATGCGGTGGTGCAGAAATGTGTCCGGAAATGGAGATGTCGGTCAGAGGACTGGTCCGGCAGGTCTGCCCCCGTCTCTGCCACCCCCCACCTACTCTGCCCCTGCTCCAACCCCTGCCCTCTGCCACCCCCACCGTGTGGAAGGCCCTTACACCGCGTTTAGCCTTTTTACGCGCAGATGGTCCCATTCACTTGCATTGCTCTAGAAACTCTATCCATGTTGACAAATACAACTTTTGTTTTTCTGGCTCAGGCCAGTCTTCTGATTAATTCTGTTTGTCCCTTCTGAACGTAAAAACCACCCCAGACTAACTTCCTCATCAGAAGTCCGTTCTCTGAAAGAAGCATGTGCTTTTCCTTCTAAGCTTCTCTCGGTTTATGTGCTTGTTTGCCTGATGTCCCTTGTGCCCACTGGCTGTCAGCTGAGCTAGCAGAAACTGTTCAGGTGGCATCAGCAGATTCCTGGTGTAAACTAGGTGACTGACACATGTTTTTGAGTTTATGTTTAGAACATCAGCCTTTCAGGAGTGTTTCCATTCCGCACAGCTTTCCTCGGGAAAGGGTGATGGTGATGGTGGAGTTGCAGACGGCAGGAGCACGAGCTGAGCAGCTTTCTCTGCGCCCCGCCTGGTGGACAAGTGGGAGCCACTTGTTTAAAGTGAGGTGTTTTTGGAACCAAAGGCATTTTTAACTCCGCGGGTGTAGACCCTGAGCCCTAGACCCAGCCTCTGACACCCACACAGCTGTAGACCCTGGGGGTCTGAGCCGGAAGGTGCGGGCACCGGACAGATCCCTCATTGTGGCCACACGTTGGAGAGCGCGTCTGGTGATGTGGGGGTGCTGGCGACACTCCTGCCGGCATTTTGTCAGAGGAGTGTGTGCTGCTTCGGTGGCCGCGTCGTGTTCCGGCCCCGGGAGGGAGCATCGCGCAGTCATCACCGTGACTTTACGGCACTTCTTCCTTCAGATCCCAGCTCTGTCTCCTTGTGAGAGTCTTCGCTTACTGTGTCACCGTGAAGCCTTGTGTATTTTAGGAAACAGAAAAGAACTGGAAAGATGCCAAAGGCAGAGCCTGTCCTGCTCCCTTCCTTCAGGTCGTTAGCAGAGCTGGGGAAGAGCCGCCTGCTCGCTCAGTGACACCCTGGGAAGCCCACCCGGCAGGAGGAGGCTGGTGGCCTCAGCACGGGCAGTCCAGGCGTGCGGCGCCTTCACAGAGCGCCTACAGGCCAGCAGCTCATTACCATCTGAGGTCTGTCTGTGCAAAAAAGTACGTGTGGGGAATTTTTTAATTTTTTTCAGGACTCAGGCCATATATAAATACAGATTAAACCAGCCTTATATTACAGAACTACAAGGACAAATAGTTTTCTTTAAAAGCCTGAGGGATGGTTTATTAAACTTAAAAATTGAGCGATTGTAATCAACGACTTCTCCTCACTCTCCCCTTGCCTGCTATTGCCCCCAACGTCTGCCCACAGGCCCTCCCTGCCCCTGCAGGCCAAGTGAGAGTGGTCAGCGAAAGCTAGCTGGAGCTTCCGTGGGGGACGGGGTGCGAGAGTGGATCATTGCACAGCTTTGCTCCAGGCAAAATATCTTCGTTACATACAGACGATCGTAGAGTGTGGATCGATGTGTCTGTTGTTTGGGAATAGCAGGAGACCAAGTTTGATCATGTCGTTTTCCCGTTTTCTATATAAAACATTACAGCTTGGGGCGCCTGGGTGGCTCAGTGGTTAAGCCTCTGCCTTCGACTCAGGTCATGATCTCAGGGTCTTGGGACTGAGCCCTGAGTCGGCCTCTCTGCTCAGCGGGGAGCCTGCTTCCCCCTCTCTCTCTGCCTGTCTCTCGACCTACTTGTGATCTCTCTGTCAAATAAATAAAATCTTTAAAAAATATATTACGGCTTGAAGGGAGTTAAACTAGCAAGGACTTCTCTCAACTTCTTTATCCCTTTGAACACAGAGCCGAGCAAATTGAAAGTTTGAGTGAGAAAATCGACTTTTGTTTTTTTGGAATTGCCAAACTCAAGTTCCCTCTTCTCTTTCTTGATTTTTAGGCATTTAAGAAGATTATTTCATTCTAATTCAGATTAACCAAATTGTTGTAAACATTTCTGCTATAGTTTCAAAGTGCACACCAGGCTAAAACCTTTGAAATTTTGTCTTTCCTATTTAGGCAGTTTTTTTAATTTATTTTTAAATTTTTAATGGAGGTAAGTTGATATAAAGTACTGTATTCATTTCAGGTGGACAACGTGGCGACCCGACATTTGTATAAATTACGAGGCACTCAGCACATTGAGTCTGGTCGCTGTCGGTCACCGAATACACTTTTTCCAGGGTTGTTGATGCGTTCTCTGTGCTGTGATTTCATCTCCATGCCTTGGTGGTTTTATGACTGGAAGTCTGTGCCTCTTAATCTCCTTCCCCTGTTTTCACCCATCATCTCAACCCCCTTGTCTCGGGCGGCCGCCACGTTCTTCTCCGTATTTAGGAGTATGTTTCTGTTTGTTCATTTGTTTTGTAGATTCCACATACAAGTGAAATGATATGGTATTTGTGTTTGTCTGGCTTATTTCGCTTAGCGTGAGACCTTCTGGATCCATCCATGCTGCCCAAAATTTCATTGTTTTTTAGGGCTGACTGATACTCTTCTGTGTGTGTGTGTGTGTGTGTGTGTGTGTTGCATGCACCAGCTCTTTGTCCGTCCATTAGTCACTGGACACTTGGGCTCTTGCTGTATCTTGGCTGTTATAAATAATGCTGCAGCAAACATAGGGGTTCATAGGGGTTCATAGATCTTTTCAAATTTGTGTTTTCATTTTCTTCGGGTAAATGCCCAGAAATGAAATTACTGTATCACATGGTAGTTCTACTTGTAATTTTGTGAGGACGCTCCGTGCTGTTCTCCAGAGTGGCCACACCAGCTTGCATTCCCACCAATACTGCACAAGGTCTCCCCTTTCTCTGAGTCCTCACAAACACCTGTTGTTTCCTGTGGTGTTAATTTTAGCCGTTCTGACAGTGCGAGGGGAGATCTCACTGTGGTTTTGATTTCATTTCTCTGATGATGAGTGGTGTTGGACATCTTTTCATGTGTCTGTTGGCCATCTGGATGTCTTCTCTGGAGAAATGTCTCTTCAGGTTCTCTGCCCATTTTTTAATCAGATTGTTTGGTTTTTTGATGTTGAGTTATAGAAGTTCTTTATATACGTTGGATACTAACCCTTATTGGATATGTCATTTGCAAATTTCTTCCATTCACTAGGTTACCTTTTGGTTATAGTGATGATTTTCTTTACTGGGCAGAAGCTTTTTAATTATTTATTTAAAGATTTATTCATTTATTTATTTGAGAGAGAGAGTAAGAGAGAGCACAGGTGGGGGTGGGCAGAGGGAGAAGCAGTCTCCCCGCTGAGCAGGGAGCCCAGTGCAGGGCTTGATCCTGGGACCCTGGGATCACGACCTGAGCTGAAAGTAGACGTTTTAATCAACTGAGCCACCCAGGTGCCCTAGGGCAGAAGCTTTTTAGTTTGTTGAAGTCCCAATAGTTTATTTTTGCTTTTTTGCCTTTGCTTTTGTTGCCTCAGGAGATGAATCCAAAAACAATATTGCTCAGACCAAGTATCCAAGAGTTCATTGCCCCTTGTTTTCTTTGAGGAGTTTTATAGAAAAACCTTTGAAATTATGTGGTACCCCAGAGAATAGGCTAACCTCTAGGATTTTTCAGCAATATCTGTTTATTTTAAGAGGATCTCGGGTAACACTTTGCTCCTGGCTCTGGGTTTTGAAGGACTGGGAAGTTTGTGTCTGTAGGAGGGATAATTTGGATTAAAAGTGAAAATGCTGCTGTCTGAATATTTAGGTTTGGATAAGTCATCACATAATGCCTATTCTTTGTAAATGCTGACACATTTTCTAGCCACTGTACGCTGCCCTCTTACCCTCCTGCGGGAGAGGAAGGAGGGGAGGGCACCCTGAAGGAGCTCCTGTTGCTCGGCAGCTCACTGGGGTGAGGGCAGGGCGCAAGGAACCTGCAGACGCTGCATAGTGACCGCTCACCTCTACCTGCCCTGCCCCTCCTGAGAAAACACTGTCTGTATCGCTGTCATTTCCTGCGTCCTTGCCCATAGTTTCAGATAAAACTTCATTCAAGGAGTAACAGTTCCGATCAGCAGGTCTGTTGGACCTTTCATCCTCTGGCTGGTCGATTTCTAATGTGGTAAGGGTTACGGGTTTTCCTGTTCACGCCTCTGTCAGTAGCCGTTAGGTACTGCCTTTTAAGCAGCCGGCGCACTCTTGGTCTGTGGCTGCGTGGCGTGGTCACGGAGACTCATTGGAATTAAGTCATTCACCTGAAAAGCAAAAGCTTTTGTTCTTTTGTTAATTAGGAGAAACTGTAGTTAATATGGACTTAATCCTCACTGGTCTAAATTATGAAGAAAAGAAGGAATCTGCTGTCTGTGGTGATGTAAACTTGGAGAAGTAGGACGCTGGAGTCCATGCTGCCCTTTGGCCTGGTTTGTGCAGATCTGGGGTGGATGGAGCCTGGTGAGCTGGTTTTCGAGGGCGGCTCTTTCTTCCTGGGTTGTAGCGGAGTAGCTGACCGGTGTGTGGCATTTCCCAAAACTGACTTCTCCAGGTAGATTCCCTAGTAAGTGTCCAGTAAATGATGGCCGTGCCTTCTTCCTGCGTTCTTCAAAGTTGAAGCTCTGAGAGGGCGACCCCAAACCCTGGGGTTTGGAGGGTCAGAACAGTTTCAGTTGAAAGATGGTATAAAATGTGGTTTTGTAAATGGTTTGATAATTTTCCAAAAAGACAGCTGGCAGGCTGGTGGAGAGCTCTTGTCCGTGAGATACTGTGCCTAGTGAGGTCTGTCTCTGGGTGTGAGAGAGTGCGCTCCGTTCAGAAACAGCGACCTGAAACATTCACTCTGTTGACTGCTTTTTAGTGTAATGAATACATAGGCCAAGAGGGTTACATAGAGAGTTGGGGGGGGGGAGTTGTTTTTAACAACTACAAGAACACTTTTCAGAGTTCGTTCTTTCTTTTTGTGTTTGTGAGATGTAAGTTGAATGTGTTCGTTAAACTTTGCGTTAACAGGCATCTGCCCTGGGCGTCGTGCTGGGACTAAGGACTGGGACGAGGTCTCAGGAGCTCAGTTGGGTGGCAGTGAGGGGGGGACGGTGGCGTGTGCAGTGTTGGCCAAAGTGCTGCGGCGGACAGCACGGAAGTCGGGGCGAGGAGAGAAGCGGGCTTGGAGTGGGGGTGTGGTGGACATGGGCCGAGGAGGTAAGAAAAGGCACGGTGAGTTTGAGGGGGCGAGGTTCTCCAGCTGAGGAGCAGGGGGTGAGCCAGAGCCAGCTTTGGCTTCCCTGGGGACCCAGCCCAACAGCACACATCCCTGGGGGGTGATGGGCCAGAGACTCGGGAACCCTGCAGGTCACCATGTGCAGGTGCAGCTGGGGGTGCTGGGGCCGGCAGCATGCAGTGGGGTGGGAGCTGGAGGCTTGGCGTGCTCCCAGGTGTGCACCCTTCTGCTGGCACAGGGGGCTGCTGTTGTGGGATCTTCAGTTAGGACCAGTGTCCTGGTCCAGTTTTCATTGTAAAAAAGCAAAAACCAAAAAGCTCGCATTTGCATGGAGAATGCCTTGGATGGGGTGAGTCTGAAGGTGGTCTGAGCAGGGCTGGGCCCGTGTAGGGTAAGAAGCCAGGTCCCAAAGGGCCAGGGGGTGGTCTTGAGCGCCCTGGGGGAGGGGAAGCATCGGGTTTGGGTGCTGGAGAGACAGCAGCCTGGTGACCCCAAGGTAGGTGAGCATGTTGAGTAGGAAAGCCACCTTCTGGCTTTGCTCACGGAGTAAGCTAGAACGGAAGACGGACTGAATTTTTAATAGCCGTTAATCCAACATACGGAAATGCCTTTGTTCTAGATTATTCCTGCTAGCTTTTTAAATTGTCTAGTGTAATAATAGTCTTGATAGTTGCACAAAACAGCGAATTAAAGACTAGAGAGAACTGTGCTACTCCCAGTTTTCCCTCAGTGTTGTGTGGAGCAGTGCGAGGACCCGGGAGGAAGCGTGGTGCGGGGGTGTGAGAACTCCTGGTCTTCACCAACCTGAAATTGGCCCCCAGTGGAGCTGGGTGTGCTCGCGTGTTAGCCTGGTGACCAGTATTGATACTCACGCGCTTCTCCTGACCCTGCTGTCTTCACTCAGATGGCGCCAGCCCCTGCCCCACCGTCAAGGAGTGGTTCGTGTACTCGGGGAACCCGCTGAGGCACCCGGACCTCGTCAGGCCTCTGCAGATGAACATTCCAGGTACAGACGGTTGGGGTTAAGGAAATCACTCATTTGTTCACCAGATACAAGTCTAGTAATGGATCCACCGTAGAAACAGATTTTTCTGGAACTGCACATACACTGATTTTCATGTCAACCCTGGACGCACAAGGAGCGTGTCTGTCTAATAACGTTCTAAAACAGAGGAGTAGGCCTTCGTCCCACAGATGGACCCTGGGCCGGTCTTCTGTCTGCTCTGCCTCTGTCTGCCCTGACTCTTGTACAAGGTCGACATCAGCAGACAGCAAGACACACCAAGGGGAGCACGGCTGTGGGCCCAGGCCCGTTGCTGCCTGATCCCCAGCCCGGTAGCTGGGTGTCGCTTAGTAAACACGTGCTGCATTAACAGGGATTCTGATGTCCTGCTTGAACCAGCTCTCCCAACTCCTGCCAGAAGTTTGTTGGTGAACTGGAAAGGCAAGACAAAGGAAAGTCATTTTAGCTGAAAAATAAGTTTTCTCTTCTTGAGTGTTATCTTAAAACCTAGATGGGAGGGAATGAAAAGCAAAGTTCACCTAAAAATTAGCTGAAGTCTTTTCTTCGTGCAAGTTCTGAGTGCCTGGAAAGAGTCCGGAGTGAGT
Source organism: Mustela erminea (assembly GCF_009829155.1). Lineage (NCBI taxonomy): Eukaryota > Metazoa > Chordata > Mammalia > Carnivora > Mustelidae > Mustela > Mustela erminea. Next base: position 208,232 of record NC_045617.1, on the reverse strand, counting down.
GGGGACAGAGTTGTACATGAGGGCAGGTCAAGGAAGAGGAGCGTGGGGAGGGGTTATTTTGAGTGTTCTTGCCATTGTTGCAGAGGACAAATGTTTTTCTAAGACTCTGATATTCCGTTTTTGTATGCGTTAAATTCTCTCGTGCCACTGTTCCCAGCACACGGGTCTCCAGTTTACCAAACACGGGTGCGAGGACTGCAAAACAATTTTCTTAAAAATGGAATCTTGTTGGGAAGGAAGGTGAGGAAAGTTACTATAGGGAATATTTCCTTATTCTCTCAGCTGGTGGTAGACTCGAACCAAAAAAGGTATTTATCAAAAAAAGAAATGAAGATGAATTAACCTCTGCTTATACAGCAAGAGATATATTTTCAGGCCAGCCAACATAATTTTTCCATGTTTTATTATATATGTGATTTCTGTCTTCTTGGATCTTTCCAAAAATAGCACGCGGAGAGGGATTCCTGCAGTTTCCGTCACGGTTTGAATTCAAGGGCGCATTGGGTTCCTCTTCATTCTATTCGTTAGTCGGAAAGGCCGCTCCCCAGAACCTTGTCGTCCACTCTGGAGGCCGGACCGTGGTCATGAGGCCGCTTCTGGGGCTCGGGCAGGTGCCCCTTGGCCCTGCGGGGGCTGTGAAGGTGCCGTGTGGGGCCCCGGCCCCCGAAGAGCTTGGGGCAGGGCGGGGCCGCCTTAGCTGCTGGGACCGGGGTGTGGCGGACTCAAAGGACCGTTTGTGCTCCTGTTCGTGAGGGCACGAAAGTGACAGGGTTTCCATACTTCAGTACTTTTCTGTATCCAAGAGGAAAAAGTGCCAAATGGTTTCATTTATTTATTTTTAAAGATTTTGTTTATTGGACAGACAGATCACAAGCAGAGAGAGGAGGAAGCAGGCTCCCTACAGAGCAGAGAGCCCGAGGCGGGGCTCGATCCTAGGACCCCGAGACCAGGACCTGAGCCCCAGGCAGCGGCTCAACGCACGGAGCCCCCAGGTGCCCGCCGGACCGTGTTAAGCTGAAGCGAGAAAGGCCGCGCCCATCTGTGTCCCGGCAGCTCCCCTGTCCCGGCAGCCGCGCCGACGGGCGCCGTCCCTGTCCCGGGCTCGGGAGACCCGACGTGGCGGGTGCCTCTGCCCTTGTTGTGCGACGGCGACCGTCGGTCCGCGGCGAGGCCCGCCGTCCTGTCGGACACGGGTCCGGTGGTTCTGTTGTCCCGAGACGGCTGGAAGCGGCCGGACTGCACCGATGCCGTTGCCGGGGCGCGTCCCGGTCGGGCGGCCGGAGCGTCCCCTCCAAGCGCGCCGCGTCCGGCTCTGCTGAGCGGCGGCCGGTCCCGGGTCTGCGCGGCGGACGCACGCGGGGGCAGGCAGAGGACCCGACCGGCCGGAGGGGGGAGCGGGGAATCGAGCGGCGGAGCAGGGGGCGGCTCGTGGGCGGCGCAGTTTGCTCCGGGAGCCCCGCGGCCGCCCCGTGCTCTGGGTCCGCGCGTCAGGCGGGTCCGCGCGAGCCGCGGGTGGTGGTCGTGGGTCTCCGTGTTCCGGGTCGCGCCGCGTCTGCTCCGCTCGCTCCCCGCGCAGCCGGAGACGCGCCTCGGACGGCCTCGGACGCGCGGAGCCTGCGCTTCCTTAACGCGGCCGCGGCCCCGGGCGGGCCCTCGAGGCGCACTCGTCCTCCTCCGTCTCCTCCCGGCGCGCCGCGTGTGGTGGCCTGAGGAGCCTCGGACCAGACCCCGGCGGGCGCTCGGACGGCGTTCTCGTCCCCAGAGGCGGGGCGGCGCGGGGCGGCGCGGGTTTCCCTCGAAAGGCGGCCCGGCCCGGCTCCCGCGGCTGCCCGGTGGCGCCTGCGCGGGGCTTCCCGGTGGAGGTTCCGGGCGACGTCGTGTGTCCTCGCCGCGCGGGTGTTGGCTCGGCGCCCCGGAACCTCGCCGTCGCCTCCGGAGACGCCTCCGGCCCGGAGCGAGGTGGGCGACACTGTCCCGGAAACGGGGCTCGTCGGTCAGCCCCGCTCGGCGTCGCTTGTCCCCGCGGTCCGTGCGTCCCCGCGGTCCGTGCGGCGCGTCCGTGCGTCCCCGCGGTCCCTGTGTCCCCGCGGTCCATGCGGCGCGTCCGTGTGTCCCCGCGGTCCGTGCGTCCCCGCGGTCCGTGCGGCGTGTCCGTGTGTCCCCGCGCTCCGTGCGTCCCCGCGGTCCGTGTGTCCCCGCGCTCCGTGCGTCCCCGCGGTCCGTGTGTCCCCGCGGTCCGTGCGGCGCGTCCGTGTGTCCCCGCGGTCCGTGTGTCCCCGCGGTCCGTGCGGCGCGTCCGTGTGTCCCCGCGGTCCGTGCGGCGTGTCCGTGTGTCCCCGCGCTCCGTGTGTCCCCGCGCTCCGTGCGTCCCCGCGGTCCGTGCGGCGCGTCCGTGTGTCCCCGCGCTCCGTGCGGCGTGTCCGTGTGTCCCCGCGCTCCGTGCGTCCCCGCGGTCCGTGTGTCCCCGCGCTCCGTGCGTCCCCGCGGTCCGTGTGTCCCCGCGGTCCGTGCGGCGCGTCCGTGTGTCCCCGCGGTCCGTGTGTCCCCGCGGTCCGTGCGGCGCGTCCGTGTGTCCCCGCGGTCCGTGCGGCGTGTCCGTGTGTCCCCGCGCTCCGTGTGTCCCCGCGCTCCGTGCGTCCCCGCGGTCCGTGCGGCGCGTCCGTGTGTCCCCGCGGTCCGTGAGTCGCCGCGGTCCACGCGGCTCGTCCGCAGCGGCCCCGGTGGCTGTGCGAAGGCCTCGCGGCGAAGGGACGGCGACGGCCCCGCTCGCTTCCTGCCCCGGCGGCCGCGTTCCGGGAGAAGAATCGGCATCGGGAGCGCAGTGCTGGCTCCTTGGAGGAGCGCAGACGGCACCGCGGGGCCTGGCCGAGCAACAAGCCCGAGGGCGACTCGGTCCCAGGACCCGGGACCACGAGCCGGAGGCCGAGGCTTCCCCGGTGGAGCGCCTTTACCTTTATTATTATTTTTCTAAGAATTTTTACTTATCTTAGAGAGAGACCGTGAGAGCGAGCATGAGCGAGGAGAAGGTCAGGGAGAAGCGGACCCCGTGGAGCTGGGGCCCAATGCGGGGCTCGACCCGGGACTCCGGGATCATGACCCGAGCTGGAGGCCGTTGTCCAACCAACGAGCCACCCAGGCGCCCAGAATTCCTGTTTTGAATGATTGTTACAAATAGGCTCCTGAAGTTCACCCAGCCAGTTTGCACGTGAGGGTGTCAGGATTTTTAGTTTGTTTTCCGTTGGTCGGGAGTGGCTCTAGGAAATGGAATGCTAAGTAAACACTCATTTAAATCACACTTGGGGACTAAAGCCTTCACAGGTGAGCTCGAGACGTCGGCTACCTGCACGCTAATCTCGAGACTCTGACCCGCTTCGTGCTGACCGTGGACCCGAGCCAGACAGGCTTATGGTTTTTCTCCACAGCCGTGGGCCAGGGAAGTCATCGGAAGAGGACGCTGATGAGGTCATGTGTTTCCGTGTGAAACGCGTGCAGAGCTGCCGCAGTCGTAGGAGTCTCCTTATCCGCTTGCTTCTGTTGCTGTGACAGCACAAACGATGGGACGCCACGGCCTTGTTACTCACGGGGTGCAGGCAGCAGCCCTCTGCCGGGCAGACCCTCCAGGTGGCTCTGCAGAAGGTCTTCAAAGTTGGCGACCACAGAAGGGACTTCCTTCCCTGCCCCCTGCTCCTTCCTCCGTGGGCTCAGGTCCCTCGGAAGGATCTAAGGCGCTCCTGTCCATCTGTTCGCACAGAATCCTTGACCAAGCTATGGGATTTGGTTTTTGAAGCTGATGTGTTCTAGATGTGATGCTGATTGGTGGCCTAGAGATAAGATCAGTTGTTTAGGTCTGTGGCTCTTTGAAATATCTCAGCTGCCCCTGGAGCTCTGGGGGAGGTCGTGGAGCCATCCTTGCGGGCCCAGTCTTATTAATCCCCAGGAGCAAGGGTGTGTGTGTGGCGGGGTGGGGGGGGGGGTGGGGGGTGGGGGGGGGTGGTAAGGAGCTCTGGGCTGATCTGCCGTCCGGTCCTGATCAAAATAGGTTTCTTTTATTTAGTTTTAACTTTTTAAAAGATTTTATTTATTTATTTGACAGAGAGATCACAAACAGGGGAGCAGCAGAGGGAGAGGGAGAAGCAGACTCCCCGCTGAGCAGGGAGCCCAGTGCCCTGGGATCATGACCTGAGCCGAAGGCAGACACTTAACCGAATGAGCCACGCAGGCGTCTCAAAATGGGTTTCTTTTAAACTGAAATTACGATTGGTGTCTTTGTGTTCGGTAGGCTCAGCCCTCTTGGATTATCATGTGTTTAAACCACTTCATCTGGAGTGAGTTTCCCCATGGAGGAGAACTAATCTAAATGATCCTTCAAGGAAATTCACATCTTCTGGCTTAAGATGATGAAATCTATCAACCGAGAAGTGAATCTCTTGGGCCCTACTTACGAAGAAGAGAACCAACCTTATAATTAGGGCCATTATGTAGGCTCCTCAGGGTCCCATGCAGCCTAGCAAGTACTGCACGTGACATCAAAGGACCACAGCCCCGGGATATGTTGTCTCGTATTGGAGACAGAGATCCTTGGTTTCCAGAGAAGGCTGCAGAGGTGTTTTGTCTCCTATACTGATGTGTAAACAGGTGTTCAGTACCTAGTTTTTTTTTGGTTTTTTTTGGTAAGATTTTATTCATTTATTGAACAGACAGTGATCACAAGTAGGCAGAGAGGCAGGCGGGGGGTGGGGGGGAGCAGGCTCTCTGCTAAGAAGAGAGCCCGATGTGGGGCTCAATCCCAGGACCCTGGGATCATGACTTGAGCCAAAGGCAGAGGCTTTAACCCACTGAGCCTCTCAAGCGCCCCCAGTACCTAGTTTTTGACCAAATAAATTATTAATTGAATTTAGGATTAACATTCTCGAATTGAATTAGAAATTTTTGAGGACGTGGTTTTTCAAACTGGTGGTTTTCTGTAATCCGTTTTATCATTAGACCTCAAGAACCAATTTCTTTATCATTGCGAGTTTTTCTTCTCTTATCTGTGTAAATGATTTCTTGGCTGTTTTGTGGAAAAATATAGAATGGTATTCAAACTCTGCCTGTGTCCAAATCACCTGGAGGGCACGTTACAGCAGATGCTGCTCACTGACCCCTGGAGTTAGATTAGTAGGCCCGGGGTGCGGCCTGAGAATTTGCAATTCTTTTTTCTCTTTTTTAGGATTTAGCGTGTGCGTGTACACGCACGCGTGCACGCACACACACAGGAATAAGAACAAAAGGGGGGGCAGAGGGAGAGAATATTCAAGCAGAGTCCCCGCTGAGCATGGAGCCCAGTGTGGGCTTAGTGCGGGGCTTACTTCCACCCCATGAGATCACGACTGGAGCTGAAACCCAAGAGTCGGATGTTCCACCAGCTGAGCCACCCAGGTGCTCCACGAATTTGCAGTTATAACAGATTCCCAGGTGACATCAAGGCCAGAGTGACGGCTTCTGGCATGGAACTGTTTGTTCAGGACATCTCTTGTGTATTGCTGCCACAAGTACTTGACTCTCAGTATGTCCCGTGAATCTCATTTTTTCTGTTTTAAACTCTATGTGTGAGCAAATGAAATGCAAGGTGCCGTGTTTCCACTGACGGTCCCCACTCACTCTGCTGGGGACTTGGCCTCTGAGCTGTGTGTAAATGTTGTGTATGCATGAGGAAAGGACTAGAAACTGTATTTTCAAACACAGCTATATGTGAGTGGTGGGATTGTAAATTTACTATTTTCTGATGCTTTTTTTTCCCTTAGTTTTTTACAGTGCATGACTTTTAGAGTCAGAAAAAATGTTTTTCAGCTACTTGAGTACATTTGAAATAGCTGTGATGATGGGCCGTTCCTCACTTACCTTCCATCAGGGCTTGGCAAACGTCTGTATTTTAGGTTTTGGGGGCATCATGATCTCTGCTGCCGTGGCCCAGCTCTGCACTTGGACCGTGTGGGACCACAGACAGCACCTAAGGGGAGTAAGTGTGGTGCAGTTGTGGTGACACTTTATTCAGAGACATTGAAATTGGCATTTCCTTTGATTTTCTTGCATTTTTTTTTAATCACTTAAACATGTGAAAACTTATTCTGAGTTTAGGGCCCTGCAAAAACAGGCGGTGAGCTGGATTTGGCCCATGGGCTACAGTTTGCTGACCCTACAAGATGATTTTCTGAAAAGTATGTTTCTAAGAAGTCATGGCTGACCCTCGATAATCTTGGAATAATACCTCTATCTTATTAACTGGTGCCATACATTGTTTTTTGCCAATTGTCTTCACTATTTTCTTTCTTTCAAGAGAAAAATGATTTTTTTTTCTCTCCAAAATAAATAATGAACAAGTTTTTTGAGATAACACTTCAGCTGTTTCAGGAATGCAGGTGGCTTTGCTGGGTTGTTCCACTTCCGGAGGTGGGAGATGGTGGCCAAGAGCAGTACAGGACACTGTGAGCAGTGGGAGTAGGAGAGCTGCTTCATTGAGTCCTTCAGTTCTGACCATTCGGGTCCCGGGTTCGGTTTCCGTCGTGGACGTGGGACATGTAGACCTCAGCCGCCCTGGCTCTTGAGGCGCGGTGTTGTGGCTTCATGACCCAACAGAAGTCACAGCTGCTGCCCAGAGCGGGTCCTGGCTCGGCCTGGGACCTGCCTGTGTTTGCAGATGCCGGCAAGAGCACCCCCCCTTTCTTCAGAGGCCTGGGGCCATTTGTTGTGATTTAAGGAAATGAGTAAGGGTTGTTTTTTTAGACTTAAATAATTTAAATGCTACAACATTGTTGCTCTTGTTCGCTAACTTTAGGGCCATGCTTTCTGAGGCCGGGGCCACGGATGCCCCGCACCCAAGCCTCCAGGTTGCTCAGTGCTGACTCCCGGCATCATACACACAGAACCCAGGAAGGTGGAGTTTTTTACAGTCTCTGTAGTGGATTCTTTTTACCTTGAAGTTTGAAAACGGCTGGTCTGGAGGAATCAGAGCAAGCTGACAGGATAAGCGGGTGATCTTTGCACCAGCAACACACCGCGGCTGTGTTCTTTCCCATACCCGGAGACAGGACCTTCTAAACATACTCCGAAAGCATTCTTAATAATGCAGGCCACAGCACCGTAGGAAAGAAGCCCTAGTTTCCCCTCAAACATAGTCCTGGAACAGGAGTGTTCTCCGTGAAGTGCAGAACTGCTGGCCTTGAGCGTTTGTTTCTTACCCCCAGGTTGGTGGTTCCTGCTCACTCTTTGTCCCTTAACCTCAGGCCCAAGGCTGTCAGAAACAGCAGAGGTTAGGGTCTTGTATTCTTCGTTGGAGTTCTACAGGAAGCATGTTGATAACTTGCTGGCGCAAACAATAATGGTAAATGGGCTTTTTTTTTTTTTTTTTTTTAAACTAGGGGGCACACCTAATTTGAAATCACTGTGGCTGAACCAGGAGCCAGGAGTACAGGGCCGGCGCTTGGACGCCCTCCTGGGCTGTTTCGACCTCTCCTCCTCCAGAGAAGAGCTGCAGGCGGTGGAAAACCCCTTCAAGGCGCTGTGCTGCCTCTTGATCTACCTCTTCGTGCAGGTACCCGCAGCCCTCGTCAGGTGCTGGACCGACACCTCGCGCCTGCTCTCAGCTGTGTGCGGTGTGGCGCTCCGGGGCCTGGGTGGGCCCATCCCTGTGTCCTCCTGCCCAGGACCTGCCCCTCGCAGCTGTCGAACTGGGACAGGCTCCCTGTCCACACTCGCTGGACGCCTGTCTGTCGGAAGAGGCTCGTGATGCACGTCCGTGCGGCAGAGGCGTGGGAACCCGGTGCAGAAGCGTGCTCTGAGCCGTGCGCTGCCTGGCCGGGTGCCGCTGGCGTCCGGGGGCTGCTCCCGCCAGGGCCCCGGTGTTGTGGTGTTTACTGAGCATTTCCCTTCACTGCCCAGTCTAGGGCAAGGCAGTGGGTGCCCCCTGAGGTTATTGGGGCATCGCGTTGCGGGAAGCATGAGGCATGTTTTGCAGACATGCCCAGTAAAATGTCCGCGGGGGCCGTCCTTGTCATGGTCTGTGTCTTCCTTGCCCGTCTGAACCGGGGGTTGTAGGCCTCACGTGACAGATGCCGTGCAGGGCCCTAACGGCTGTCCCTCGACAAGTTAGGCAGTTTCGGTTTCATTGTTTTACGCCTCGGTTATGTGTGGAAAGTACAAAGGCCCATGAGAGCATTTGTCTTCGTAATAGTTGTCCGTGCGCGGGGCAGTGTTCGGACCCCTCGGGAGAGAGGCTGGGCCGCTCCTCTTCAGCCCCTTCCTCCCACTTTCTTTCCTTCGCTCTGTTATTTTCTGGATGATTTGGTCTCACATTTGTCACAACAATAAAAATAGTTCTTTGCGGTCACGTCTCTCTCTCTTCAGCCCGTCCAGACCTCCTGTCCTCTCGACGCTTTTGAACTGTCTTGCCTTCTACTCTGGCCTCTCTCTCTGGTGGATCTTGGCGCTCCTTTGGCATAAACACCAAATTTTCATTTGCCCGGAATAGAGATATACGTGACTGTTTTTCAGACCTGAATTCACTTTATGAAGTATTGGTTGTCCCAGAAACTCACTCTTACCGTGGAATTACATTTCAAGGAGCTTTGTACTGATGGTTCTTTTCCATGTCTAAATTGTCCTTTTCTTTCAGCCCATCTGTAGCTAGTTCTGCGTTTCGCATTTTTAAAAAATGTGGTTAAATGACTTCAAGGTTTTATTGCTTCATGATCGGTTTCACATGGCTGCAGCGTAAACTTGAGCTTCACTGTTTTGAGGAGAACATTTCGTTACTGGTACCAGACTCAGCAATACAATTGAATAGAGCATGGATTTTTCAGTGTAAAACTGCCTTTCTTTTGATGTCATTTACGGAATACTCAAGCAGGTATCCGTCAGTATTTTCTGTCCACCGTGGCTGAGAGAGGCCGTTGCGGGGGTTGGGAATGGTGGATAACCTGGAGCTGAGGTTTCTCCTCCAGAGAAACACGTGTGTTTTCTTCTCCGTGTTGTCTGTGTGCATACGAACAGCCATTCCTTGAACACACGTTTTGACTTAGTCTTTCAGTCAGAAGGTTGTACCTGCTGATAGTCACTCCTCACTCCTCACGGCTCTGCGCTTGTCACTTGTGCAGGTGACTGTGTCCAGACCTCGGAACAGCAGCTTCCCACAGGCGCCAGTAATGACGACCTTCACTAAGAATCTCTGTTGTGAGTCAGCGCGGGGCAGACTTAAAGAGCATGTTGAAATTGGAGCTTTTTGAAACGGAAAAACAGTGAATGGACACATCAGTGACCTCTCAGAGATGGAAAAGGGACTGTAAATTACTAGGGTGAATTTCTCTTAGGGTTTCATAGGGCTAAAAAGGTAAATTTATAAAAGTGTACTTTTCTGTGACTACGCTTACGTTAGACGTTCCGTTGTGCGACATGAGGAGCCGGACCTGTGGGGACGGGCTCTCCGAGGCTCCAGGTCAGCAGTAACACTTTTTATTGAGGGCTTATCTGAGAACTCTCTCAGGAAGGGTGGGTTTACATCAGAGCGAGCTACGTAGTTTTTATAATCTCTAGTTGAGCAGGTGCTTTAAAGAGTAATGTCCGTTGTGTGAAATGCTCAGCAAGCCCGTGTTCCTTGCCTCTGTGGTTTCGATCTGTCACCGCGGAGGTGGGTCACCTGTGAGACGGTCTGTGGGATGCCTCTCTCTCCTCTAAGTTGGTGCTTTAAAATCACCCGTCTTCCAAAGTCACTAACGGCAAGAAGTAGAATTACGTTCCCACAAAACCAGTCTACACGGAGAGCGATGGGGCTTTAATGGAATGAAAAAGTGTGTTCTCTGCTGGGTCTGGCTTCTGTAGACTGGGGTCTTTTTTCTCGGTCGTGAGTGCTACGCGTCTGTGGACTTGTTTGTTATTCCCTGAAATAGTTCCAGCTGTCCTTGATACAAAGGCAGTAAGTACGTCACAATGGAACAGGGCAGGGTGGTGACGGGGTTGCTGCCTTGGCGCCGGGTGGAGGTGACCAACGCCAGAAATAATTTGCTCTTCCTGGAGAGGGCAGTGGGTCCTGGCCAGGGAGAGCAGGAGTCCCTAGAAAACTGTCTTTGTGGATTATGGTGGGGTCATTTTTATCAGGAGTAAACATGAGCCACTTTTATCACTGAGGAAGAATCAGAATTCTAACCCACGGTTTGTGGTTGTCATCCTGATTTTTTTTTTCCCTTCAGGCCTTTACTTGCCACAGAACGTGTTCCTCTGTAGAAAGAGGTTCTCGATTCTTATGATGGCCTTGGAAATGCTGAGCTAGGGAACCGCAGTGCTTTTCTCTGCCGGCAGCATTTGGTGGCTGAGCTGGGAACGTCACCACCCGTAAGCTGGGAGGAGGGGCCCCGGAGCCGCCGCTGTCCATGGTCCTCCCAGGCCTGTCCTCCTTGCCACGGCTCTTCTCGAGCCCCCGAGTCTCCCCATCTGTCTCCAAATCCCCGCGCTCCTTGTTCTTGCTCACATTTTGGTCGGGCTCCTTGATTCCACAGAAGAGCAGAGGGTCTCCTGGGATCTGAGCCTGCAGGTTTCACCAGGGCTGGCGAAGGTGGAAGTTTATCCCAGCTTTGATCATCCCAGCTCACGCTGCAAACCCCCGAGTTGCCAGATCTGGGATCTGGTGCCCAGAGCAGTCACTTGTGTTGCTGTAAGACTTGGGCTTGGCTGTGAGTCATGGCCTCTCCCAGGAATTCTAGAGCTTCCCCCCTTGCTATGGAGCAACCAGGGCCCTGTCCAGCTTGGCCCTGGGCATTATGGGCTGTGGGCTCTGGACAAAGAGGCCCACTGACCTCCGCCTCTGCCTCATCTCCTGCCCTGTGTGTGTGCCTGTGTTCAGTCGTTGGATCCGTGTGCAGAGTGTCGCGTTTTTCCCAAGGTTCATGCTGCTTCTCTTTCTTCTCCCTTTCAGGTGGACACTCTTTGCCTGGAGGATCTGCATGCTTTTATTGCTCAGGCCTTGTGCCTCCAAGGAAAGTCAACGGTGCAGCTTGTGGACCTGCAGGTACTGGCCTGATGAACTGTCGCGGTTCTGGCAACCGCCTGCCTGACCAGTGTCGGCGCTCTTGCCAGCCTTTTCTTCTGTTGCGTTTTTTAAGTTTTGGCTGGTGTTCCACAGAAAAGATAAGAAAGCGTATGTAGTCAAGGTATTCTTACGATGCTGTGGTTGGTTTTGTCCGTCGCACAGTGGAGCCCAGGGTCTTGCCAGGTTATTGAAGCTCTTGCAGAGCCGTATACAGATGGCGCCCTGTATACAGATGGCCACTACTCTGTTTCTGGGGAGTGGCCCTCTAGACCTCGGTCTCTGCCGAGTCACGTGCTCACAAGAGCCCCCTCATTCCAGCACTGATCCTGTCTCCGTATTGTAGTCACGTGAGCAGAATAGTCGGCGTGATCCCTTATAAGCTTTGCTAACTTTAGGAAAATAAGACGCCTCTTTCTGATGTTCGTGATTTTGGCCCATACACGGCTTGTCCTGCCTGTTTTGTCTGTGGGCTTCATCTTCCAGACGTTGGTGACTGCTCTCTGGGGCTGGGCCACGTCCCACCCGCTGTGTGTCCTCTCCCAGTGGCTTGCCTGTGGAGCGTTCAGTAATGGAGATTTCGCGCCTGTGTTGCTTTTATTCAGATGTTGCCGCTCATGGGTGTTTATGCCTTGAATTTCATGAATGAGCTATTGGCAGCTGAGCCTGGCTCCTCTGCGCTGTGGCCACCCCTGTTTCCTAGAGGAAAACCCAAGGTCAGGTCAGTTTTTGTGGAAACTGAAGACTTTGCTTTATAAATGCCATTGGATAATGGTAATGAGTTTTATCCACAGATTCTAGTTAATTGAATTCGTTTTCACTGGTCTTTTAGTGAAAAAAAGAAAAACAAAAAACAGAAAACAAATTTCATTTATAAACAGCTTCCGATCTAATCTCAGAACTCCTCTGTACCACGTTTACTCCGTGGACTGATTCTTGTAGCAGCCCAGTTAAATACAGTGCAGATGGCGTGTGTGTGAGCGGAGTCATTCTGTTACAGTCAAGAAAGTTATTTTTAGAAGTGGATTTTTTTCCTCCTTTTGGCAAGACACAGTTTTAAAAAGTGAATTTGGGGTTATTGCTAGGCTAATGCTAGGGGCCCTCGCTGTGGTGGTGGTGTTGCGCACCGTGAGTCGGACCTCACACCAGCACCCCTGGCACGGTGTGCATGCGGGAGCAGTTTGGTCCGTGGTGGACAGGAAGTCTCAGACAGGAGAGCCGTGCACACAGTCCTAGAGTGTGAGGGGTAGTCAGTGTCCAGGCCCGCATCAGCTTCTGGTTGGATTATCCCCCAGGGCCTCAGGAAGACCTGACTTTATCACAGTCTCGCTTGTTCCAGGCACACGGCCACCTGAGTGGCACCTGGCACCTTCGGGGGCCGTGGTTCCCATCAGCCGAACGGGGCGCTCCCAGTGAGGGTCCCTCGTCCTGGCTCCTCCACACCACAGTCTTCGTCCCTTTCTGGCAGGGTCTCTGTTGTGTGAGCAGGAACAGCTGCCCTTAACCTCCAAGGCGCTGGTAGTCTCTGAGCCTTTGTGAACTCCTGGTGTGGCAGGTAGGTTTTCAGCTTCCATAGTTTAATCACTGAAGACGAGAAATTGTAGAAAGAATTCGGAAGATTTTACTTAACATGGCGTGGCCGTAGGGTTCACGGCAGGTGCCGGGTGGCACCTCTCGCCCTGGGGCTTCTGGTGAGGCCTGGCTCCACCCCCCAGGCCACGCCCTCTGCCCTCCCTGGGCCTTTGCTCTGCTGACTGGCCTCTCCTTCTGTCTTCTATTCCCGTTCATCCTTTGTCTTAAACTTGGTCTCTTGGACTGGCTCTGTCCCCCCGTGGGTAGAGTCCAGTGTCCCCCCGTGGGTAGAGTCCAGTGTCCCTCCCGTGGGTAGAGTCCAGTGTCCCTCCCCTGGAAAAGCCCACGTCCAGCCCGTCGTGGCTGGCCCATCTTGCCCTTCGGAGGGTGCTCTCTGCGGGACTGAGAGCGTCTCTGGGTCTGCGCTGCCCCTCACCTTCGGCCCCATAGCGCAGTCGCGCCTGCCTGGCACGCGGTCGCCAAAGCAAAGGTTAGGGAACACTCGGCTGCCGGCCCCACCGAGCACTGGGTCCCGCGCTGCGTTCGCTCCCCTTCTGAGCCCGTGGCACGCCATTGGTTTGTCTTTGTTAAGAAACAGTACCTCTCACATGCGGGACTTCTTCCCAAGAGACCTGCGGGCCTCACTCTGGCACCCGGCTTGGTCGTTGGGGAGTGCGGCCCAAGGCAGGCTTTCACGGGGGGTACCTTGGTGGGAGAGCTGCGGGTCCTGCGCGGGGTTTCCACGCTCTTCCTCCTCTGCTAGATGAAGGCCTGCCTAGGGGGAGAGACGGAGCTTCTCCCCGTTTGCTTTCAGCGCCCATCACTCTGCTGACCTGACTAGAGCCTGCTTGACTGGGCAGAGTGGTTGTGTAGGTGCGGCCCTTGGGGGGACACCCCCTTTGCAGAGCCCCCTGTGCCTCTGCCACCTCTCCCTGGAGCTCCCAGCAGAGCCAGAGAGGCAGCTGTGGCATGTGGTCTGCCCTGGGCCATCCTCTGGGTAGCTGGTGACTTGTAACTTAACCGCTGTGGCTCGTAGCCTCTGATGCACCAGCCAGAGTCATGGAAGCCAGAGCTCCCGTACACCCGTGGGCGTGGGTGATCGTGGAATAGTCTGGGATTCATGTGTTTAGCTCCTGGCCTGAAAAGCAAAGCTAGGACCCTTCCACTTACAGCATCAAAGCAAAGAGCAGAGGGTAGAGCAGAGGCGGCAGAGAAGGAGGGTGTGGGAGAGAGGGCTCTGTGCCCGTCCCGTTTCTGCCTCGTCCACTGGGAAGGCAAACACCACGCCATTTCCTGTCTCTGTCGGCTCCTACCTGGGGCCTCGTTCCTGTGGAGTTGAATGCATGTGTTTGTTTTTGTGAAGCTCCTAAGTGTGTCTCAGATTTTCTGAGCCTGAAATGTGATACGCCGAAGCTCCTGGGAGACTTCCAACTCGATGTTTACATCTGAATGTGGGGACGGGTTCCGGTTGAGCAGCAGGACTCCCCAAGGGTGGCAGGCCAGAGAAATGTCCTTCTAGAACTGGCCTTCTAGACTGTTCTTGCTGGAGGAGGTCTTCGCCACTCACACTGGGCTCGTGTTGTATGGGAGAGGTGGGTCTCTCTGCCTAACTCTGGGCTCTGGAAGGCTGGGAAGGGTCCTTGTTGGTAGCCCTCAGCAGCTGGCTTACAGCAGTGCCCAGCAAACGCTTGGGAAGTGCTTCGTGGTGGCGACTGGGGTTTTGTGGAGCTCGTCTACGACATGTGATTTTATCTCTGAGTTTTCTGTATTTTAATCTGAGGCCGTGTCGTCTTGCTGGAGCACTGTCTGACATTTAACCAGTAGAATATGAGTAAAGAAATAACAGTATTTTAGCATTTCTGCAGGAGGTTTTCTGATTCTGAGTTGAATCTTTGACTTTATCCTTTGATCTTGTGCCTGGTTCTCAAATAACGTTCTTCTGAGCAGTTTGCAAGTAGTGTTTTAAAGGATAGCAGGTGCCAGACCACAGACCCACAGAGGAGAGAATCCCCAAAGACGAGGGCCTTGATGTGTCGGTTCATGAAATGCAAGCCCGCTCGGAGGGAGCCCAGGGCAGGAAGCTGCCGGCCGACCTGGGAGGGAGCGCAGGGTGGGCCAGGATTGTGGGGACACACACTGACCCCCGTCGGAACCACCGTGCCTCTCACTGGGTAACTCCTGAACACAGGCTTCTGTGGTCACCGTTTACTGGAGGGACTTGGGACAGACGCAGCCGTGCTGCCCAGAAGTAGTGCTGACAGAGGGACCGAAGGACCTATTTCCTGCCAAGGAGCGGGAAATTCCCTGCTTTGGTCGTGGTGATGGTCCGTCTTTGGGAAGAACGTAGCCTAAGTCACTTAACAGAAAATAAATGAAGTGGAGGTTCAGGGAAGTCCCACCAACTGGTGACATGTTAAGAGCCCAGATTGTTAGGGTAAAATAAAGCTTCTCCATGACTGTTGGGGGTGGCATTCAATTACTTTTTTTGGGGAAGAGGTCCTTAACCTGCGGAAGGTAAGGTGCACTCCCATGGTGAAACCTGCGGTCTGATGGGTACACCCTGGGTGCGGGAACTGGCCACACTGTCAGATGACAGGGCTGATGAGCTCCACTCACCAGGCTTCTTACCAGAGTCCGCACCTGCCTCAGAACAGAGGGTTTTGTGGACTTGCTAAGGGCAGGTTAGGAGTGGCGTCCGCCTGGCCACGATCTGTGCTCTGTGTGACAGGTGGTTCCGGGTGGGGCGTTGGGGACAGAGGGGCGCACAGCTGCCTGCATGTGTCCTTGGCCGCCGGCACCCATCGGGAAGCCCACTCACCCGTTCCCCAGAGAGGAGTGCAGGTGCCTGGGTGGGGCTCCGAGGGCCAGGGGCTTGCGGCTTCCCCACGGAGCGTGGGGAGCTTGAGCTTGCTGGAAAGTTAGCCACCAGGCTGGGGAGTAGCCTGGAATTGCAGGCTTTTGGGAGAACGTTTTACACACCCAGGCAACTCCTGATCCTGAGTCCACAGAATGAACGGTGCTGCGGGCCTCTTGTCTTGGGGGGTGGTTGCAGTGGACGTGCGTCCAAGCACAGCGCTCACACGGCTGGTTCGCTCCCCTGGCCCCGGGTGAGCACGCGTGTGGCTCCGACGGTCCCTCTCACTGACAGCAGGAGAGTCGCCGGAAGCTGGAGCTGTAAAGCTCACCAGTAGAAATTCAAAATCAGTCTGTGCCATCGACTCTCCAGATCACGTCTTTATCTTGCCAACTTGAAATGCGTTCTCATTCTGCCCACGGCTCTTGCCCAGCCTCAGCCAACTGCAGCCCTTAGGCCAGAGCTGGCCTGTCAGCGATCTTTGAACGGCCTGTGAGCTCGGGACAAGGTTTACATTTTTAACCGGTAAGGAGAAAAATCCGCGAAGAGTCTTCTTTCAGGATGTGTGGACATGCTGTCAGGTCCCTAAAGTTCACACTGCAACAGCAGAGTTGAGAGCTGGGACAGACACCACACGGCCCCCAAAGACCAGAAGTAAGTCCCCGTGGCCCTTCGCAGAAAAGCCTGCTGGCCCCCAGCTTACTCGAGCAGGCAGGTGTGCAGGCTTTTCTGGGAGCTGGGAAGTCCCTGGGCAGGGCATGTCCTCAGCACAGAGACCATCCCACTGGCCTTCGTGCTGGCCTAGAGCCCACTCGGGTGAGAACAGCAAAAATACCTTCCAGAAATAGGGTGCTTTCGTTTGGGTTTGGGCTTCTTTTTCTTTCTTTTTTCTTAGAGAAATTAGGAGGACTGTCGCTAGGGAAGTGAAGACAAAGATTGGTGTCTTGGCCAAGACCCCTCAGAAGGGCTGGTGAGGGTCCACTGAGCTCTGGAGTCGGCCCACCCATGAGGAAGTCTGGATGTGGGGTCTGGTGACTTGCTCCTTGCTGGGTCCTCTGTCGCCTTCTGGGTGCTGTGTGAATGTCAAATGCTCGGGAAGCTTTACCGCTGAAGACAGTGTTGTCTGCTGCAGCCGGAACACGTGGACCTTGGAGGTGGTGCGGGCGGGCTCCGGTGACAGGCTCCTGTCCAGGGTGGCCTGCCCGAGTTTGGGGCACCTGCCGCGGTCGGGTGATGTCAGGGTTTGTCTCCTCTCCCCAGACAGCCTCCCTCCGGGACGAGTAGAGGCCACACGTGTAGAAGCAAAGGTAGAAATCTTCCATTAAAGGAACTTTATGCCCCTGTTGGTGAACCGTCGCTTTCCAGAGCAAACACTTTAGTATATCGTTCCAATTTTAGTATATGTGCTGCCGGAGCAAACACTTTAAATTCTGGTGATGAGATAAAGTTGCTTCCAGGACATCCTGAGACATCCTGAGATCACGTTTGCTCTAGCACATCAAAGTAAAGCCCACGGAGTGAGGTTTTACTGCTGAAACCACGGAAACAGCCAGAGAAGTACGGCATCGTGGAAATGCGTGTTAGAAGAGTTATCTAGAAAAAATGCGTTTGCTGTTAGACGCTCAAAAAGTTGATGAATGAATGGATAGTAGAAGTAGAATCTGTCGGAACTTCTGGTAGACTTTTGAAGTTGATCTGTAAGCACGGAAGATGGAGACACCCCAGACGGGTTAAGTGAGACAGACATGTCACGTCCAACAGGCGGCAGGCCTGCTCTGACCCTCCGTCTCGGCCGCGCGCCTACACGGGTCTTTGCAGTGCCCGTCCGCCGATGGCCGGCAGAAGGTCATGGAGCGCCTTCTCGGGCAAGGAAGAGAGGATGCTCTCGGGGACCCGGCCGTCCTTCCCAAGTCTGGCGGCTGAGGCCAGTGTCACTTCCTGTGCCTGTGGCCCTGTGCTCCCGGCGACACGGGTCGTACCGTGTGTCCCTGGCGCTGTTCGGAGGACATGAGCTCCGGGGAGCAGGCGCGTTTGTGGAGGAAGAGGAGAGGCCTGTCGTGGCTCGGCTGCGGGCCTGGTGCCCTTCCTGCACTTCCGACCCTCGCCCTTAGATGAGCCCCGCAGCCACCCTCCAGGTTGCTCTGGGAGCAGCGAGCAGTGAGGACATGTTGTCTGGCTCAGGGCAGCAGATGGGATGCCTCACGGGAGTTCTCAGGGGAGATCTCTGGCTCCAGAACGATCCGTGCCCGGCCGGTTGCCCCCCAGCTGACTGGCCCTGGAGGAGAGCAGCAGGCGTCACCTGGCAGAGTTGCAGCACAGAGCACAGCAGGCCAGACCCGGGCCACTGTCCCCTTTGTCGGTGACGCTGCTGGGTGTGCAGCTTGCACGCCTGTCAGCGCTGGCCGGCCGCAGCGGCAACAGCACCAAGCGGCCTCGTGTGGAGCCTGGGCGGGGCCGTGGGTCTGCGCCGACGCACAGGCCAGCCGCACCCAGAGGAGCCTCCTGTGTGTCCAGGTTCACAGTTGTGGGGCTTCGGAATGGAAGAGCTTTGTGCAGCGTTGGGCCTCCGTCCCCCTCTTTGTCCTCTGCTATCCCCACGCCATCCTGATACCTGTCACTGCACTTCTCCCTGGGAACCCCTCCCTGGGACTTCGAGACTGGCCTCTGGCAGGTCACTCGCTCCCAGGGCAGAGGCGAAGGGCTGATGCTCAGAGCTCTCACGCTGGGCCGTGGCCTCGCTGCCTCCTCCGCACGCCTTCTGTGGAGGGACTCCCTACCCTTCTGGAAGGACCCGCACCTGTTCCTCCACACACACATGGGGCAGTTGCCTGCGTGCCGAGGGATGCCTCACCGGTGTCACCAGACCTGCTTCAGGGCCTCTCCCCTTCTTGTGTCTGTGAGCATCCCTTGTCTTCTGCTGGAGGACTCCCGGCCCCTCTCCTGGGGCTCACGCTCTTCCAGACCCGACGCTGGGCTTCACGCACGCTCGTATCTTCTCCAGTGCCCGCACTTTCCCGGAAAGCCCCTCAGCTGGGGTTGTTTGCGTGGAGTGAGGTGTGTCCTCGGCTCCTTGGGGTGGAGGCGGAGTCTCGTAACTTCCGTGGAATCTTTGTCCGTTGTCAGTACTCGGTGCCGACTGCTTGAGACTTTCACCAGTCACCGTCTATGTTCAGACTGAAATGCTTACGGGAGTATTTTGTCTTCATGAATAAGAATCTTCAAATAAAAATTGGTTTTTCTATAGCAGAACCAAATTTCCGGACATGATTTGCGTCTTACCTCTCTTTTTCAGACCCTGTTCCGCAGGTTGGCAGAGGCATACCCTGGGTTGAGGGCGCTGGGTGTCCTGAGATTTCCCAGTCCTGCTCCGTGCCCCTGCTCCCCCTCCTGCTCCCACAGCACCAGCCCCCAGGACGTGGGTGCCGGCTAGAGCTCATGCAGTGCTGGGAGCGCGGGGGCCATCTGTGCTCCTCGTCTTCCTGACCCAGGGCTCCTGTCTCCTCGTTCTGGCTCCGACGCTTCATGCCTGTGGTGGATCTGAGCCCCTGAAGTTCCCCCGGGGCCAGGCTTGGTGGTTTTACTCTGTTGCTCGTGTGCATTGACTGTGGGATGTCTTAGGTGACCGGAGGGCCAGGCAGGAGAATGGTGGAACTATGGCTGGTAGTTCGCGTATTATCCTCCTGTCTTTCTTGCAAAGATTGGTATTTTATCATTTTTTTCAACCTGTTTTTTTCCGACATTTTACACTTGGGAGTAGAATCGCATAATCTCACAGTGGGGGTGGGGGTGGGTCTGACTGGGTGGCCGCAGAGGGGGCCATGCTGCTTTGACGTGCCATGATGGAGACAGGTAGGGGTCGGCCGAGCCCATCTCGGGAGCTGTAGAGTGCTGTGGGATGGCCTGTGGGCTCCGTGGCTCGGTCTGGAGAGGGGCCAGGATAAGGAGTGCGGTCCGTGGTGTGCTTGCCTATGGCAGCAGGAGGCCTCGTGCCCCAGGACACTCCCACGCTGTGCAGTTCCCATGGTGACTTCCTCGGGCACCGGGACTTGCTGTGGTCAGCATTATCATTTTTTTAACCTGTTTTTAATCTGGTTTTAAACCTGGCTGGGCTTGTCTGCTTTGCTCTGCTCTCGTGTACGTTCTGGAAGCCACAGAAAACAGGTGGTCTTTCTTGTTTGCCGCGTGTGATGGTCAGTTCTGAACCTCGGGTGTGTGTTGGGAGGGTAGCACATGGGAATGGGCGGCACTGTGCCGCTTGGAGCTCCGAGCCCCAGACCCGCTGGCACGGCACTCCTGGGATTGCAGCACGGCAGCTCAGCCTGGAGGGGAGCATGTCTTTCTGCAGGTCGTGTGCCAGACCCTGTGCCCGAGAGTCATGGGGCCGTGAGCACCCGCGTCCTGCTTCTCTGTGCAGGCGTCTGTCCGCGTCCAGAGGGCATCTCCCGCACAGTGATGGGACACGAATGTGGCCCTGGGTATGAAGGCACTTGGCCTCTCAAGACAGGCGCCGTGGAAGGGTCCACCCTGCTGTTGTCCCCGGCACAGTGTTGGTTCTTCCTGCGCCTGCCCCTGTGCGTCAGGAGAAATCTAGTCTTGACACAGGGTCATTTGTTTACATGTAAACTCAACAACCTTTTTTTTTTTTTTTTAATTGAACTGTGACTGTCGTTTCGAGTGTATAATCGACACCTGTTCTCAGAGTTCCCGCCGTGTGCGCAGTGAGGGGCCCTGGTGACAGGTGTCCCACACACAGGGACTAGCCTGACACGTTGAACCTCCACTGGGTTTTCAGAGGCTCCTGCGTGGCTCGGGCGGACCCGGCTGTGTCGTTCCTCTACTCCCCAGGGCGCACCAAGTGTCCTGACTGGAGGGCTGAGGACAGCCGGGCGTGAATGGGTCCCACACCAGCCTGTCCGGGCTCACGCGGGTCCCTTGAGGGTTCCTTTGTTTGTGCCTCGCTGCGACCAGGGGACCTGCTAGTGTGTGCAGGCCTGTGGAGCCTGACCTCCGAGTCTGTTCCTGTCCTGTTTGCTGGTGCCCTCCTCGCCCTGTGTGGGCTTCCGCGTGCCCGTGGGGCAGTCGCCCTGGCGAGGCCCTGGCCGCAGCGGAGTTGAGGTTGGCTCGGGCTGCAGCTTGCAACCGTGGTAGTTCTGTTCCGATTTAGTGTCGTTTTGTGGAACTGCCAATAAGCCCCGGTTAGTGGACCTTCTTGGCCTGGGAGGGGCACCATTCCGTGGAGCGGTTGACTGTCCGTATTTCCCGGGCAGCCTTGGAACTGGAACTGGTCTTTCCAGTTTCTGGGTCCCCATCAGAGGCCCCCTCACCTGGGCAGGCGTCTGGCAGGGCCCAGCTCTTCCTCCTGGTTCCGCCAGAGCCCCTGACTGCTCCTAGAACATGTCTCTGTTAATTGATCTGTAAGGCCACACCTGTTAGGCACATGGAACCAGTCTGTGCTCGCTGGGGACTCAGAGCCTGGAGCCAGGCCCAGCCTTCCGCCGTGGCGGTTGGAGCTCTCCAGGTGTCCCCTGTGTCACTTCTCTGGGAAAGGACAGCTGATGTGGGGTTTCTTTGCTGGAAGATACCCTCGGAACTTCAGGTCAGCCCTACAGCCTGAGAACATGCTCTGCTCCCCACGCGCCCCAGTTCGCGTGAAGCTGGGGTTCTCTGTTCCCTGAGTGGCGGGGAATTGGTCTCGGTCATCAGGAGAAGACCCTCCTCCAGCAGCCCGACTCTCCACTTGGTTTTCCATGCATCTCCAGCCAACCTGTTAGAACTTTCTTCCTAGCAGCCTCGTTGAGCAGGAGAGGTATGGTCTGTTCTCTGAAACCTTACATTATAATTCGGAAAGTAAAATCACACAGCAGCCGTGGCTGAGAAGTGCTGTTTCCTGTCTCCCAGAGATGGAGACGTGCAGGGAAACCCCACGGACCTGCCAGTTGCCCCTGACATGAGATCCTCACCGGGACCGCACGCGGCAATTGCTGAATCCGAGAGAACCAGCCAAGCCTCGGGCCCCAGCACCAGCACGACCTGTGCCTCTGTGTGCCATGTGTTCCTTGGTCTCCCAGGGCCTTCTACCCTTGCTTAAAGCCGGGGGGCGGAGGGCGCCTGGGTGGCTCCGTCAGTTGGGTGTTTGATTCTTGGTGTTGGCTCAGGGGGTGGTCTCGGGGTCCTGAGATCGAGACCTCTGTTGGGCTCCGGGCTTGGTGGGGAGTCTGCTCAGGAGTCTCCGTCTCCTCCTTCCAAAAAAAAAAAAAAGAGGGAGTTGGGGGAGGAGGAGAAAGTCATGTTTAGGAAACTGGACTAATGGCCATGCAGTTTCTTGAACCAAAAGTTCCTGAAGCACTGGTGATGTCACCCCGCCCCGTGACCCCAGGGCAGCGCAACTGGGCTTGAGACCAGAGTCTCGTGTTGGTCGTTTCGCCTGCTCTGACGTGTTACGTGTTTGCCCTCGAGGCAGGAGCCGAGAAGGCGGCAGTTAGGCGTGAGATAAGCACGGCGTGATCCGTGCAGCTCACCTGAGCCTGAAGGAGGCAGCCAGCGTATTGAGGAAGTCAGGGGAGCCGGTGGGGCCTGCAGGGGTCCCGTGGCAGCCACTCCCTTAGCCCGAGCTGGACGAATTTCCTCGCTGGGACCACGGGACCTGACAGGGCCCCTGCGGGTGGTGTTCTCAGCTGAGGCAGCGCATTCTGATGTCTTCTAGGGTTGGTTATTTTCCAAGAGCAGACGTCCTAGTTCCTGTCGGTCGGTGCGCAGCGGCCTGCGTCGCTGCCCGAGCTGTCCCTGGACACCTGTGCAGGTGGCACAGCTTGACCTTTCCTCTGCTTTGTTCCCGCAGCACGTGTGACTTCGTATTTCAAGCAGGTAGAGAGCTTTGCTTTTGGAAGACGTGAGTAGGTCATGTTCCAGAGGAAAGTCTGTCTTTGGTCCTCTGTTCTTCAGTTCCCGTGGGCAGGACCCACATGGTTGCAGCGCCTGGGTGGCTCGTTAGTACCAGGCGGGACAGCTGAGCCCCGCAGAAGGTTCACAATGGCCCACGGTCCCATGGCGGGGACGGGGGCCTCCCAGCTCTGGAGCCTGTCCACTGCGTGGCCATTGCTGTGGCAGCTTCCCGCCAGACGGCATTCCCTGTGAGCGCGTCCCACCTGCACAGGTAATGGTCAGCAGGGTCTCCTTCTGGAACGGAAGCTGGCACGAGTGTGCCTGTTCTCACCAGCACGTGCCTCGGCCCGGACGCACTGTGGCCTCCGGCGTGTGTGGACTCGGCTTGCCCTGTGTCACACGGCACGTACCCAGGAAGACCGTGACCGTGTCCTTGTGCATAAGCGTCCTCCCGTGAGGTGGTGTCGACCCCTTGCCCTGGTAAAGACCCTTAGGCTGTCCGTGTATAGGGCAGCAGGAGCCGACAGCCGAGGAAGTATCCTGAAGAGCAGGGTCTGGATTTAAGCAGCGCGCTCACTCACTGAGTCGAGAGCAGAACTCTGACTCTTGTCAGTCCGGGGGTGCAGGGAGAGAAGGGCTTTCGTCCCAGGAGGCTGGGCTCGGCGGGAGTGTGACTGCCGAGCTGCAGCCCCCTGGGCTGGGAGGACACTCCTGTCCCCTCTTCCGCCTCCTCCAGGCCTTAGCCCCTAGCCTGGAAGGTAACGGGTCTGAGCTGATACTGGGGTAAGGACAGGAGTGCCTCAGAAGGGAGCAGAGACATTGGCTGGGTTCGTTGTGCGGCTTAGAGACTGAAGAGGTGGCTCTGGTCACAGCTGGGACTCCCCCGCGTGTGTGTGTGTGTGAGGAGGGCTTCGGCAGCAAAGTGACAGGCACCCCTCCAGGGGCCACATAGGCCAGCCCAAATAGGTCACAGGTAGGGACAGAGTGAGTCTGGCAAGGGGCCCAGCACAGGGGTGTGGGGGCTGCTGCTGGCGGGACGGAAGGTGAGGTGTGCTCAGGGAATGCCTACAGGCCGAGATGGACGACCCAGGTGTGGGGACCCTGTTCTCCTGGTTTGGGTGTCAGAGGTGAGACGGCAAGAGCTCAGTGTGGGGAGGGTCCCACGTGCGATGTGTGTGCACACAGTGGCACCTGCAAGTCTGAAGCTTGTGGAGAGTTAGCGCTGGAGGTGAGTTTGGGAAGCGTGAGCCCATTGGGATGTATCAACAGGGAGAAGAAAGAGGCGTAGCAAAAGGATGTCAGCGAGGGGTCCTGCAAACACCTGAAGGGCGGGTGAGAGCTCGGAGACAAGATGGGTGTGCGGGGGGGGCAGAGCGCCCAGGCACAGGGCCGTCCGGAGGAGGCTTGAGGACGTGTGCTGGACTTGACCCTGGAACGGCTTCTGAAGAGTGGGGGCGGGGGCGGGGGGGGTAGGTGCCGGGGCTGGAGAGAGTGACACTCCCTTGGGGGCTGTGGAGGAGGAGGGACGGGGCTGTTCACGGGGTGGCCGTGCGCGTGGGGGGGCACCCGAGGGAGGAGAAGGGAGGTTCCCTCTTCAGTACCGCCTGCTGTGTGTGCCGTCTCTCTGGCTCGCATGGCATTGCCCGACCCCTCGCAGCGGTGAGGGCTCGGTCCTTTCTAGGCAGCAGAGAAGCCCTGAGGAGAGTGAACGTCGAAAGTTGGGATCCAAAGGGAAGTGATTATGTTTGAAAAATGAAATTATCAACACATCCAGCTCTTCAAGACTCTGACTTTATTTCTGGTTTACGTGTTTTTCTTGATTTAAAGTTTATTTTTAGCACCTGGTAATTAAAACTGTACTAGAGGTTCCCAAAATGCCCATGTCTGTTGGTGGAATTATCCTCAATGAACACACTTTGCAAAGACTCCGTAAGTACAAGGAAGCAAGTGCTGGTCTCTGGGCTGTGGCCCGTCTATTTAAAGTGCTCACCTGCCAGCGCGTGTGTTTATTTTTGTCGTGCCCAGAATTGCTGGTATACGTGGGATATAATTTTAAGGATTCTTAAAATGAGAGTGTATGAACTGGAACAGGAAAAAAATACATCTTTACTTTTACCACCGTCTAACTTAAATCCATCCTTTTATTTACAACGGAGCCCACAGATCCTAGTAATGACAGCAGCAGCTGTGGGTGTGTCACCAGTGAGGGTCACGGAGGGTCTGATGGCACCTTACAGTTGGGGAAACGCGTGCGTGTCCTTGCCCGTACCCTCATCTCCAGCTTAGTTATCACACTCACTGCTCTCACGTAATCATTTGAAGATAGGCAAAGAAGTGGGTAAATTCATAGATCATAAATTCAGGTTATTTTAAAAAGTTAATTAATTTTTAAGATTTTATTTATTTAATTTGACAGAGATGCAGAGAGAGAGGGAACATAAGCCATAAGCAGGCGGAGTAGGAGAGGGAGAAGCAGGCTCCCCACTGAGCAGGGAGCCCGATGCGGGGCTCGATTCCAGGACCCCGGGATCATGACCTGAGCCGAAGGCAGATGCTTAACGACTGAGCTACACCGGCGCTTCAAATTTAGGTTATTTTTAAAATTGTACTTCATCATAATTAATTCTTCAAGCTTCTAAGTTATTCTGAGAAAGAATCCGTATGTTTCACCAGACTGCCAAAAATATTTATGATCTGAAGATGCCGAGACCCCTGGCTGAGGAGACCAAGGGTGCTGGGACTGCCCTCAGGACTGGGAGACTGAGGTCGTCTGGGTGGATTTTCCTGTTGAAGACTAATAAAAACCCTCCCAAAAAAGTATTAAAAAAAATAGATTTGAAGTATCAGATGGCTAAAAGGGTCATGAGGAATTGCTGAGTCAAGCCTGTAGAAAACAGAAGTCTGGGAAGGGCGGCCGAGCACCGGGAACCACTTCTGCTCCGGCGCATATACCTGGTAAGAAAGGAGGAAACATAATTGGCCACAGTCAGGAGTAGACGAGGTGTCCCACAGGCCCTGCCAAGAGCACAGGGGTCACGTGCTCTGGGCAGCTTCGAACGCAGACAAGTTTAGCAGCTTAGACGGAGTGGACTAGATCTCCCCAAAGCACAAGTGACTGCGACCCACGCATTATCTAATAGGTTTTAGACAGCCCCTTAACCGTTAAGAAAATTTCATTCACAGTTTTTAAAACTCTGCAAAATACACCTGTAACCCAGTTGGTTTCACTGGGTCATTTATCAGCGTTCAGAGTTAATGCCAGTTCTTCTCATTATCTTCCAGAAAATATAAGAAGATGGAATACTTCCCAACGAGACCAGATTTACCCTGATACCAAAACCAGATAAATGAATTACAAAAAAAAAGCACACAGTGTCCCACATGAACATAGATACAGACATCCTTAACAAAATGTAGCAGACCGAACCAAGCAGTGTGTAGAAAGAAGTGTTTTACCATGGCCAAGTGGGGTTGTTTACTGCCGAGATGCATGACTGATTCAGAATTCAAAAACCTGTCTGTGTAATTCCCTCCTAGGCTAGTGAGGAAGAATCACACGGCCCTGTCAAGTGTTCAGAAAAATCATTTCACAAAATTCAGTACCCATTTGTGACAAAACGTCAAAGAACAGGAGTAGAGGGGGCCTTCTTCAGCCTGATAACGCATATCTGCTCAGTGCCCTGCCGTTGACACCGTGCGAACCAGTGACAGGCCACAGGCCTCCCCGAGGCGGCAGCGACGGCTGGGACCTGGACATCTGCCCGCACCATCCCACTCGAGAGCCCAGAGCTGGCAGGTGTGGCCTGTGCACTGAGGCAGGGAAAGGAGCTAACAGGCATTCGGATCACTGAGGGACAGAAAGACGGTCCCAATTTGCAGATGACATGATTCTGTACACAGAGAATCCCAAGGAATCCATCAAAAAACTCCTAGAGCTAGTGGGAGTTCAGGTTCAGCAAGATCTCAGACTAAAGACCAACATAAAAACAAAAGATTGCATCTCTGTATACTAAGATTTTAAAGATAATACCACTTAAATTGTTCCATAAAAACGAATTACCAAGGTATAACCCTAACAGTATCTGTGTGCCGAAAATTACAAATGCTGGTGAAAGAGGTCCGAGGAGGCTCGAGTTTTGGGAGAGGCAGATACACCGTGCTCGTGGACTGCACGTGCTTGCACAGTGGAGAGATCCGTTCTCCCCAACGGATTCCTAGCAGAGTCCCAGCAAGGTTTTGTGTTGTTATTGACACGACAAGATTATTCTAGAATTCATACGGAAGAGAAAATAGAGCCAAAACAGTCCTGGAAAGGAAGAACAGTGTCGGAGGAGTATCGCTGTTAATGTGGCTGCTGATGCGGCTCATCATGTCGCTGCACCTGTCAGGACTGCGGATCAGCCGAGGGTCGGACGCACGGGTCAGGGAACTGGCAGCAGGACCACACGGGGACCGCCGCCCGCTTCCGGCAAAGCTGAGGTCTCGGCTGAGGTCTGGGCAGCAGTACGCCGGAGCCGTTGCCCAACCACAGGCAAAACACAGGAGCCCTGACCTTCACCTCACTGGTCCTGCGAGAGAGCAGCTCAAGTAGGACGCCGAGCTAGATGCAGCACGTGCTGCTGTGGGACTTCTGGTTGAACATAGAAAACTTCGGAATCGAGGGCTAGGTAGAGAGTTCTAAGGTTTCGCATCAAAAGTGTGATCCGTAAGAGAAAAAAAGCAGTAAGTTGGACTTCATCAGAATTAAAAACATTTGGTCTATAAAAAGTGAGGAAATGACAAGCTGCCGAATGGGAGAAAGTGTGTGCCAACACGTCTGATGAAGGTCTTGTAAGTAGAAAACGTAAGGAGTCTCAAAACTCGGTAGTAAAAACCAGCCCACGTAGAAAATGGGCGAAGACATAAACAGATGTTTCACCGGGAAGGATGTTTGCCGGGTCGCACGCTCGGCACAGCGGCAGCGAGGGGCTGCCGGACGGCCGGAGCAGCACGCCGATGGCAGCAGGATGGGGTACTCACGCGCCGGGAGGGCTTGGGGTGGGCGCGTGAGCCCCCTGAGCACGCACGTATTGCGTGCCTCAGCAGCTCCCCCCACAGTGTTTGTCCCACAGACGTGGGGCTTCTGCCCACAGCAGACGCGGCCGTGAGTGTTCCCCGCAGGTGCACGTGTGACGGCAGGAGCTGGGAACGAGACCGACACAGAGGCAAACACTCCAAGGCCGGTGGGGCCGGCGGCGAGAGGCAGGGCCCGACACACTCGCTGCATGAGCGGATCTCGGGGGACCATGCAGGGTGACGAAGCCAGTCCCCACACGGCCACGCTCTGAGAGCCATGCTGGGAAGATGGAGGAGGGGGCGGGCGGGGCTACCCCCCAGGAGGCTCTGTATCTGACGTGGTGATGGTGGTCATGCAGATGACATCTGTGACATCACACACATGTCTACGTGTGGGGACAGGCCCATCTCCTGGTCTGGATGCCGCACTGTGGCACGGAGGGTTGAGTACTAGGGGTGATGAGGGGGCGTCCGTGGGACCTGCGGTACGGCCTCTGCAGCTTCTTGCGAATCTGTCGTCATTGCAAGATAAGAATCCCGGACCGGCCATGTACTGCCTCCCAGACACACTCCCAAGACGGAGGGACACGGAGACTCTGGGAGGTGAGGGTAGAGGTGAACGGGGCTCTCACCCTGAGAAACTAGTGTGACAGGATGAGAAAAGTAGACTTCGAGTGGGGGGTGCTTCCTAGAGAGACGGTGGTGGTCCGCACCGGGGGCATCAGGACCCTAACTGGGCCGGTTCACGTGGGCAGCTTCAGAAATACGGGAAACGGAGACTTCGGGGACGGCAGAGAGAAACGCTCCAGGGCAGACCTGAGAGCCAGGCTCCGCGCACTGGGGCCCGGTGGGCCAGACCCAGCCCGCAGCTTGTGCTTGCACCATCCTACGAGCTAAGAGTGGTTTTTACGTTTTTGAAGAACATTCACCAGAGACTCTACAAGGCCAACAGAGCCTGGCGTATTAACCGTCTTGGCCCTCTACAGAAAAAGTTTATTGAGTCCTGCTTTAACCCGTTCCTCTGCAGAGCATGGAACAAGCAGAGGGGAAATCACTAAGGGTCAGAGGCTGAGAGCACAGTGAACACAGGCCCTCCTGGCCCCACTGGCTCCCAGAGTTGCAGGACACTGCGCTCGGAGATGGCTGACGTGGACCGTGCAACCGTCCTAGAGCCCCCGCTGGTCTCAGACCATTGAGGCCATCCTTCTGCTTTCTGACAACAGTGGGGATGATCTGAAAATCAGTAATAACAAAAATTAAAACAGTCACTTGAATATTAAATAGAATATTTCCAACTCATGTACAAATAGAAATCACAGTAGACATTATGAAATAATTTGAAGACAGTGAAAATAGTCATACTGAAATGAGCAGATAAAGCCAAAAGCTGTTCTTAGAAGGAAACTTACAGCATTAAAGTGAATGTTTGAAAAGGGAGGCCCAGAGCCTGTGGCATGAGTAGATGTCTCAGTAATTAGAAATGAACAGACCAAACCCAAAGAGGACGGTAGGAAGCAGATAGTAAACGAGCAAGAATCAGTGACTAAGTGGCCGATCTGAGGAGGAAGAGGGCCCCCCTGTAGCACCCGTAGGCGCTGAGGGCGCTAGAGCGGGCTGCGTGGCTGAGTCCGTTCAGCGGCCACTGGGTTTGGGCTCAGCTCAGGGTGAGTGGGGTCAGTGTGCGGTCAGCGTGAGGTTCTCGCTCGCTCTCTAAGGTAAACAAAAATCTTTTTTTAAAAAGATAATCAGGATATTGGGAACAACACTATACCAGTAAAATTGGGAAGTTGGTAAAATGAACAAACTCCTTGAAAAACCCACCATAGGGACGCCTGGGTGGCTCGGCTCAGGTCATGGTCCCAGGGTCCTGGGATCAAGCCCCGCATCGGGCTCTCTGCGCAGCGGGGAGCCTGCTTCCCCCTCTCTCCCTGCCTGCGTCTCTGCCTACTTGTGATCTCTTCCCATCTCCGACAAATAAATAAGTAAAATCTTAAAAAAACAAAACAAAACACCGTAGTAAGACTGGAGTGTGATGATGGGGAGTCCGAATGGTTCTGAATCTCCTGAGGACTGTGAAGGAAACCCCAGACCCCACCGGCCCCTGGCCAGCGTCCCCGAACCTCAGGAGGAAGTGCCACGAGGGTTGTTTGTCCACCTTGTCTTAACAGGCCCAGCCAAACCGGGGGACCGAAGACATGAGAACACGTGAAAACTAGAGGCCATTCTGTTTCGTGAAATAAATTCAAAGCTTCCACACAAAAATTAGCAGACAGTCTGGCTATACATAACCTTGATACAAAGTTAACGTTTGAAAACCAGTGCGCTTCGCTATAACGCAATAAATAAGTAAAAGCATATGTTTTTGTTAGTAGATGCAGGAAAACTTATGGTTCAGTTCAGTACTTGGCCATGATAAAATCTCTCAGTAAGTCAGACTAGAAGGCTGCTTCCTTGATGTAGCAAAGATTAAATCTACAGTAGAAATCAGACTTAATGGTGAAATACTGAGAGGTTTTTTTTCCTGTCTAGTGGGAGTGAGTCGGGGGAACTTTTTTTTTTCTTTTAAAGATTTTATTTATTGGACAGAGATCACAAGTAGGCAGAGAGGCAGGCAGAGAGAGAGAGAGAGAGAGAGAGAAGCAGGCTCCCCGCTGCGCAGAGAGCTTGATGCAGGGCTCGATTCCAGGACCCTGGGATCATGACCTGGCCTGAAGGCAGAGGTTTTAACCCACTGAGCCACCCAGGTGCCCCTCGGGGGTACCTTTTAGCACTTTGGTTAAACAGGGAGCCTTGGCAAGAAAATCAGTCTGAGCAAAGAAATATAAGGTGTAGAGTTTAAAAGAAATAAAACTTAACCATCTTTGACAGATGGCACGATTGTATAAATGGAAAATAATTTCTACAGATCAGCCCTTAGAATTAGTAACCAAGGGGCGCCTGGGTGGCTCAGTGGGTTAAGCCTCTGCCTTCGGCTCAGGTCATGGTCTCAGGGTCCTGGGATTGAGCCCCGCATCGGGCTCTCTGCTCAGCCGGGAGCCTGCTTCCCCACCCCACCCCCTGCCTGTCTCTCTGCTTACTTGTGATCTCTCTCTCTCTGTCAAATAAAAAAAAAAAAAGAGTTAGTAACCAAATTTAATAGGTGCTGGATACAGAGTCGGCATATACAACCCACACGAATGCTGTAAAACAAGGCAAGTAAAAATAACCCCCCGGATTTTTTTACGTTTACACTAACATCAAAGGAAGAACATGAAATAGCAAAAAACAAAAGCCGTACAAAATGTCTACATTGGCAGACGCAGCGCTTCTGAAAGAACCTAACGTGAGACCCCCCGTAGAAAGGCGTCTGTGGACCCCAGAGTCACGCACAGAACCCAGGAGTTCCCCGTGGGCGCAGCGTGTGCTGGGACAGTGGGGACAGCCCCCTGCTCGCTGTGGTAGCCTCCCAAGGGGTGTCCCCAGAAGCAGCTGGACACAGCAGTGCCCACTGCCTGATTCCTTCTCACAAATTCACGAGCGTGCAAAGCCAGTCGCAGTTTGAGCCTTTGGCTAGCGCTCATGGCTCCGGGGCAGGGAGGGCACCGGGGAGGCTTTCTGGGCATGGCAGCGTGTGCTCTGTGGCCCAAGTGTAGGCTGCACTGTTGGTGAAAATGTGGTACCTTGTGGTACACGTGGGATCCGTGCTCTGGACGGGGTGGACCTTCTTTACAACTTACTCTAAACACACAGAGGTGTAGAAGGGCAGAGCACAAAGCGTGAACAAGAATTGTTTCTGTTGTAGAAAAATCTGCCAAGTTAGAGAAGTGCCTCCAGCACATGGAGAAAATATGTCAAGTCTGTGTCTGGGCGCCTTTCCCACCAGCTGCTCTGACCGCATGGTCACCGTGGTCCCAGCGCTGGGGTGAGAGCCCCTGGTGATGGGGCTGGGGTGGGGAAGCTCAGGGCTGCTGGAAGTCTGCAAGGAGGAAGTAGCAAAGCTGGGACGTCCTAGACTCCGGTTATCCTGTGGCGCGTTGTCCAGACCGGAGGGCTGAGCTACGTGGGGCCCCGAGCCCCTGAAATGTGGCTGGGGCATCTGAGGAACAGTATTTGATTTGGGCTCCTCTTAAATCAGATACCACATGGCTCCTGAGTCCTGGCTAGGACTGCGGTTCTAGACAGACAGTGACAGCACGTGCGTGGGCGGGGACGTGTGGGAGCTCCATGCGCGGTGAGGCCGACAGCGCTGCAGGGCGGTGGCAGGGGGCGCGGCAGCGGGCACGGGCCTCACCCGGAGGCTCCTGCAGAGCAGAGGGAGTGAAGACACCCACTTCTAACTACCCGGCGTCCCCTCAGCCCGACGGACCTGTTGGTGGTTGCTCTTTCTAGGAGAATGTGGAAGGCTGTGCCGTACGGCAGACACTTTCATTAGACCCTAGACGGAGGCGCCTGGGGGTTCTGTCAGGGAGGCGTCTGCTTCGGCTCAGGTCATGATCCCGGGGTCCTGGGATCGAGCCCCTCGTCTGGCTCCCTGCTCAGTGGGAAGCCTGCTTCCCCCTCTCCCTCTGCCTCTCCCCCTGCTTGTGCTTGCTTGCTCTCAGATAGTTAAAACCTTAAAAAACAAAAACCACACACACCCCTTAGTTAACTCTGGGGTAATTGTAGCTCGTGATAACTTTTGAAAAATGATGATCAGTTTTGTTTTAATAAGCAAAGTGAATCCTTACTTACTAAGGGGATGAAACGTCTGTGACTTTGTTCACAGTTTATTTTGGTTTTATAAACTGTACCGGACGTGCGGTGACACCTAGAATAGCCACTGTGTAATTTGAGCAGCATCGGTCAGGCAGACACCGAGGAACTCGGTAGACACGAGCGAGGTTACCCGTTCACGTGGGTGCGTCGGCACGGGCCCCGCGTCCCAGAAGCGGACGTGGCTCCGTCCGTGCGCGGAGAGAACGTGTGACGTCACAAGAAGAAATACTTAAGGTTCGTGTGACTTAATTTGTAAAAAGTTACCCAGTCATCAGTGCTGTGAGGTAATGAACCCGTTTATTAGGACAACTGAGTGCTGCTTAAGCATACGATGGCCTCGCTGGTGGCTCACACCGTCCTCTCTCAGCCTCCTTCCCTGGCTGTGTGCCCGCAGCCGCTGACCTTGCAGTGTTCCTGGTGGACCGTGGCTCTGACCTGTGGAGGGGCAGTTCTGAGTTGCACACACAGGTCCGGGCGAGCATCTGGGTGTGCATAATAGGTGTGTGAGAGCATGCACACTCGTGCTGCGGCTCCCCTCCCGCGGCCGCGGGGCTCCCCGAGGGCCTGGGGGCACAGCACACGTGGCTGCCGTGCAGCGCCGAGGGACGGGGTGTCTCCTTCCCCACGCGCGCGTGACGACTCCTCTCCGTTCTCCGTCTGCGCCCCACAGCTTGACTACATCGACCCCCGAGCCGTGCAGCTTGGCTCCCTCCTCGTCCGCGGCCTCACCACTCTGGTCTTGGTCAACAGCGCGTGCGGCTTCCCCTGGAGGACAAGTGACTTCATGCCCTGGAACGTGTTTGACGGGAAGCTGTTCCATCAGAAGTACCTGCAGGCGGAGAAGGGGCACAGCGCGGAGGCGCTCGTGGAGCAGAACGTGAGTCCACGGTTCCTTCGTGTTCGAGACAGCGGGTTTGAGGTCAGGCGCTCGGAGGAGCCCTAGAGCTCCGAATCCTGGGCCAGACATGGGTTCTGTGTGTCCTGTGGCCGCTCTCCTGGGATGGGCAGACCAGACCTCCTTCCCAGAGACCTCCCTGTGGAGAAGGCACGTGTTCCCGGGCTTAGAAATTCTAGTTTACACCGACCGTGGGTTACGTGGTTGTAGTTCCTGTGCTTTCCATAGAGGCTTATTCCAGAAAGGCAGGAACACGGGTGGAGAGGCCTAAGGCTTCAGCGTCACCAGATCTCATAGCTTCTCCCAAAATACTGCTAGAGGGCTTGAGGAGCCAAAGCCCCGCTGAGGGCCGGCAGGGAGCGCCCCACCCAGTCCAGCGTGGCCCCCTCTTCACGGCCTTTCTCTCCCTGGCCTTCTCCAATCAAGGACTGTTTCCCCAGAGGTGCCTTTGCGGACGTCAGACTAATTCAGTAGGAATAATTGTCTTCACTTGAAAACATCCCCTGGGGGCTGCTGGTTCCGTTGGGAATGTGGGCTCTGTGATAGCCGGCTGTGCTCGTGCGCGTGCTCCGTGGTTCCTGGGAGGCCTCTGGGGAGGGCCCCCGCCAGGCTCCCAGGGAGCGTGTTACAGTGGCCTCAGGGAGGTGTGGGACCCTGCGGCCGCCGAGCAGTCACCGTCCCCATGAGGTTAGCATGTGCTGTGCTTCAGTTGGGTACAAGGCCTCTGGGGAGATGCTGCCGACCCTGTGCTCCTCCCAGACTAATCACCAGGGTGTCCTTCGGGATTTGGAAGCCACTAGTATTGCGTGCAGGCACCCGCGGGGTCGTGAGGGAGGGTGTGCTCAGATCGGGCTCGTCGCCGTGTGCGGAAGCGGGGAAGGGTCAGAGCAGACAGCAGACAGCAGAGCCCCAGCTGTGGTCCCGTGTCTGATGTGTTTGGGGGTCTCAAATCTGGGCCTCTCCTCAGCTGGCCACACACGGGGTGACCACAGGTTCAGGCAGGCGAGGCCCCGTGTCAGCAGTAAAGGACCGTTTTCTGAGAACCTCTTGTCAAGTCTCAGTGTTGAAGGAAGTGCTCCCCGGTGTCCTTGGACACCACGGCCACCGTTGTGTCTCCTGAGTGTGTGCATCGGCCTGACACGGCTCCCGCCGTCTGCTCTGTTTGCAGAGGTCCCGGCTGACCAAGTTCCACGCTCTGAAGTCAGTCGTGTGCGAGGCGTGCGTGAAGGAAAACAGGCGCATCGTCAGCCGGCGGCACGGGCGCTCCCAGCAGCCAGGTGGGTGTCGCGGGCCTCGGCCCCGCCGGGCGGGCCTTACGGTGCGGGGTGCCGGCAGCCGGCCCACGAGACTGGGAGAAACACGCACTCGCCACGCTCGGCGCTCCCCGCCAGTTTCCCTTCTGTCCCTTCAGGAAAGGTGTCCCCCAGAGATCGCGCCTGCTCTCCCCATGACTCCAGCTCCCCAGTGGCCTGCACCGGCCTGCAGAGCTCCCCGCAGCCAGAGCCGCTGCTGAGGTGCTGGTTTATGTGACCAGAGTTTCGTTCTTCTCAGAGTAGACCTTGGCATGTAAAGAAGGCAAGCGGAACGGAACAGAAGCAGCCTCGGTTCTGTCAGGAGAACGAATGTGGACCGATAAGGCGTTTCTGCGTCGTTTCTGTGCTCGTTGTGGTGACCTGCACGGTGTGTGTCCTGCCTGTCCCGACCCACCAGCTTCTCCCGTTTCCCATGCGCTGTTTCCTAAAACAGAGCACCACAGTTTGCGAATTAGAAGTCACCGTGTAGTCAGAGTTCGACACGTGTTGCCGACGTGTTTTCTACAAACCACCTCTGCGGCTTCACTAGTGACGAGGAGCTGCTGTCCCCTGGCCCCGTTTTCCGGTGTGGTGTGTTAGTCACGTGATAGGCGCACAGTGTGTCTCACTGACCGGATGAGTCTCTGTAAGTGCAGGTGACTGTCGTGGGGTCCGCTTGTTGAAGAGTCTGATTATTTCACGTCCCTCTTGGGTTAGGATCCGTGCCTGTCAGTCCAGCAGCTCCGTCTCTGTGCTTGCTGGAGCTTGAGAACTCCCCTGGGTCCTGCCCCGCAGACTGTCTGCTGGGCTCTGCTGGGCACTGGCTGGGCAGGACTCCTGTGTCCGGTGCCATGTGCGGGGCCTGAAGGAAGGAGAGGGGCTTCTTCCTTGTTTCCCAGGAGTCAGAGACTCCCGTCCTGTCTTAACCCTTTCGTGCGCCCTTTAGCTTTCTCCTGCCAGCTGAGGAGAGGCCAGATTTGAGACCCCCAAGCAAGAGCTTATTCCTCTCAAAACAGATGTGCAGCGCTCTGCCTTTGTTGCCTGCACAAAGGCCGGCCGGCGGCCCGTCCTGCGCACTCAAGAGTCTTGGGATCCTGGGCGGGAGCCACAGGTAGCAGGATGCAGGCCGCTGTCAGCTGGTGGGAGGCGCCCAGACTTTCTCATGTACTTTCTAGTCGAGGCAAGTGGTCGGGGTGTCAGAGCTTAGGAGTCTCGAAGAGGGAAGGGCGCCTGGGTGGCTCAGTGGGTTAAGCCTCTGCCTTCGGCTCAGGTCACGATTCCAAGGTCCTGGGATCGAGCCCCGCATCCAGCTCTCTGCTCAGCAGGGAGCCTGCTTCCCCCGCCGCCTGCCTCTCCGCCTACTTGTGATCTCTGTCTGTTAAATAAATTAAAAAAAAAAAAAAAAGGAGTCTCGAAGAGGGAACTCGAGGGTGGTTAAGTGTGTGGGGAATCGAGGGGAGGGCGCTCCTCGGTCCAGCTCTCGTGGTCCCGGGACCCCTGCCTACCCACAGCCCGAGCCCTGGAGCCCCGGAGGCAGGGTCCGTCAGAACCGACGACCTGAGGACCTGCTCTGGCCCAGCGTCTGCCAGGCCGCTCGTCTCACCTGCATGGGGTCTCCTGGGGACCGTGTTTACATTCAGACACCCACCGCCCTCCGCCCCCAGTCCCAGCTGTGGCCCCTCAGTCTGCGTTTTTCACGGGCTTTCCCTGTGACTTAAGGAAACCGGAAGTTTGGGAAGCGCCGACCTGGTGCCACCTTGCTTCCTTCTTAGACGTGATGTGTCCTTGGGGTTAGGTGTGTGGTGGCCTCCTAACGTGTGCTGATCTCGTGTCCCCACAGGCAGGTGGGGGAGGCAAGGATCCGGCTCCCACAGGACGAGCTCTGGGTACAGCCGGGCAGGCCGCGGACAGCACTGGAGGGACCAGGGAGCAGGTAAGAGGCCGGCGGCCGGCGGTGGCTCACGAGGGCGTCGCGCCTGGGCTGGAGGGCCGCCGGCGGACAAGGGCCGCCGGCGGACAAGCGCCGCACGTTCTGGTTGCGGACTGAAGCGCAGGCTCAGGCTCCAGGCCGGTCTGTCCCTGCTCCTTGCCGCTCATTCTTCCCTTCCGGATCCTGTTCCTGACAGGCTGCTCGGAGGGAGGCTCTTGTGCAGCTGTCACGCACACGCGTCGCTCTAACGAAGAAAGAGCACGTGGCGTGTTCTGTGGCTTGGCTTGTATATGTGGGACCCTTTAGGGGATCCAGGAAATGAATCCTTCACTTCTTGGGTGTGTAGTACGGATGTATTGACCATTGCTGTAGGTGTCCCTCTCACGTGCTGTCCGCTGCAGGGTCCCCCAGCACTGGCTAGTGGAAGCACCCACTGTCACCTGAAGCTACCAGACGGCCGACCCAGTGGGCATAGTGGCCTCTCCCCTGCCACCTCCAGGCCCAGGGCGGCACGTGGCGACTCCACCCGGACCTCGGAGTGTTGCTGCCGATGCAGCGTGTGTGGGACGAGGGCGCGTCCGTCTCCCTCACCTTGAGCTTTCTTGAGGTTGCTTCTAACGTTGAAGCAACTGCTGCTGATGGAACAAAACTTAAAACAGGGCACCCAGGGGACACAGAGGGTCTGTCAGCCGACCTGGGGTCAGACCGTGTCAGCCACCGCCACGGGTTTGCATCCGCGCGGCGAGCAGGCGTCTGCAAGGGCGGGCTCGGCGCTTTCACGCTGCGTCCGCTGGGCGGGCTGCCGGCCGCGGGTAGAGCTGCGCCGCCCGAGGTCCCAGGGGTCCTGTGTGGGGAGGGTCCCCCTCCCTGGGCTCCCGGAAGCCCCAGGAAGTGTGCCTGTGTGGCCCTGCGGCGCTGGCTGTCTGCCTCTGCTGAGGGCTGGTGGGCAGAGTGCACAATGCCGGCTCCTAGCCCCTTAGGATGCCAGGCCTTCCTCCAGCGACCGGGAGGGCCCGGAGACGTGTGCGGGCAGTGCCGCCTCCCCGCGGTCTTCTTGGAGGGGTCCGATGAGGTCCTCCTGAGGGTGTTACGTCCTCAGAGTCTGGTGAGAGGGAGCAGACGCTTCGGGGGTTTGTGCACGGGAGGCAGGGCCCCAGGGAGCCACGTGGGGCTGGAAGGGCAGCGGGAGGGAGGCTCACGGGCAGTGAGGTTGGCGGACAGCAGAGGAGCGGTGCTTCCAGGGCCTCACAGCCTTGGTCAGAGCCCCAGAGGTCACTCCAGATGAGTTGCTGCCTGTGTCCGTTCTGGGCGCGTTACCTGTGGCCGCCGGCCTGCCCTGCGGAGCTCAGAGCCTGCACCCCTTCTCCACAAAGCTGTTTGCGGATGCCCACAGGGTCGGAATCAGGCTCCTGTACCGTTTGAAGTTCAGTGTGCACTGGGCCGGGAGCAGAGTGGGGGTCCAGCCCTATGTGCCCAGGTAGCCCACGTGTAAGTAGCAGGAGCCTGGGCCCCTGTCACCCTTGCAGCTGTGGAGTCAGACTGCTGCGACCCAGGCCCTCCAGGGAGGGTTAGAGCACAGCTGCCCGGCTCGGGGAGCAGGGTGAGGGCAACCCCGTTGGACAGGTTTCCGGCAGCTTGACATGACAGGGCGTGCCTAGTCCTCCCTGTGTCCCTCCGAGCAGATGGCAGAGGCCTCCGCAGTGGCACCTCTCCGTGCTGTCACTGGTGTGGGAAATGGTGACTGACATTCCTCTTAATCCCCTCGGGCCTGGGCTTGTCTCCTTTCCTTCCTGCCGGGTCTCCGGAATCAGGAGAGTTTCGGCCATACGACATCATGGGGAGAAGGGCTGCCGGGGAGGCCTGGGCACAGGTTGGGGAGACCTTGAGTCTCCAGGCCGATGAGCACATCAGTGGGGCCCGTGGCCCTGCACGTGCTTCCCCGGAGATGTTCCCTGGGCTGTGGTCCCCGCCGCGTCATCAGCAGGCAGCCTGGGCAGGCCTTGGTGTCCTACCTGCTGGGTCCCAGGGTTCCAGGCAAGCCGGGTGCAGTCGCCCTACTGAGTCCCTGGATTTGAGTCTCTCAGAGCCGTTGGAGGATGTCTTTCTGTCTCTCCTCGTCCCCAGCGGAAGCCTGCTGCAGAGGGTTCTCACAGGCAGGA
Organism: Mustela erminea; assembly: GCF_009829155.1. Lineage (NCBI taxonomy): Eukaryota > Metazoa > Chordata > Mammalia > Carnivora > Mustelidae > Mustela > Mustela erminea. Next base: position 169,806 of record NC_045617.1, on the reverse strand, counting down.
CCCACTGCTCACCAGTGACCTGACCTGAGCACAGGTCCCCCACGCACATGAGTGACCACCCGGATTTCAGGGAGCGTTTGCAACGCTTAAGGATGTTTGTCAGACGGGGTCCGAGGCCTGGAGAAGCCTGTTTTCCCTCTTCTGTTGTGGTTACGTAGAAGCAAGGAGACTGTAACAGACACAGCAGCAAGAGGCTGAAGCTGCCCCAAGTGCCCGGGTTTGCAGGAACCTCCTCCTCAGGGCCAGGACCGCAGCGGCCACACGGAAGACCGGGGGTGCTGGTGCAGGAGGGCTCGGGGCTGAAACACGTGCCCTGTGAGACCACAGGTCAGAGGCAGAATTGCACCGGCTGGGTGCTGAGCTAAGATCAGATTTCAGAATCTGGGGATGGAATGCTGGCTTCGGGAGCACAGTCCCTGGTGTCATCAGGCGTGTGGTGGCAGGTGGCAGGTACACCGTGGAGGACACAGCAGAGCACACGGATGTGCCGAAGCCTGCGCAGACCGCCTGAACCGATGTGACGTGGAGTCGGCCGCCCCGAGAGCTGGAGCGTGGGGTGTCTCCCAAGCCTCGATGTCTCACGTGGAGAAAGGTTCACAGAAGTGTTCCTGGTGGAACCATGTGTTGTCTGATTTCAAATACTCCTGTGTGAGATACGAGCCACACGCATAGAAAGTCTTTTATTAGAGCTGGCACGTTATTTAAGGTCAGGGAATCCACCTTTTCAGTTTTGTCACTGTGATAGAATTAATGACGTCATCGTTGCTGGGCCCACACACTGTTTGCTCCCTTATGTCTACCTTTGAACTCCGGTTTCAGGATCTTTTAGAGATATTTAAGTAGTCCGAGTAGAAAGTTGTCAGTACTTCCTGGACAGAGTTAACAGACAAAATTCTTTATGTAAAATTAAAAATGCCTCCGAATGTGTGTACCGAGTTAGCAGGAGACGGTCAGGGAGGAGGGGGGGCGAGCACCAGCAGCAGCCGTGGCCGCCTCCGTGAGCCCACAGGGGCCAGGCGGGGAAGCCGGGGCCTTTCAGGGAGGGGCACCAGCCTCCCTGTGAAACGTTTGCTTCCTGGGCTGGGAACTGGGGAGGGGTCCCGGGACCGGCAGAGGTGAGACCCTCCCTGTGGTGGGGAACTTCAAAGACAGTGAGAGTGAGAACGCTGTAACTTCTTCCTTGTTGGTGGGAAATGAGGTGTTAGATTCCACAGTCAGTAGCAAATGGCATTTGCCTGTGGTTCCCTCAGATTTTCCCTTGGTGGTAATTCTGCAGGAGGGCTGGGCTATCGTAAACCCATCTCTGAGCATCTGTGATAACAAGGAGGGGCCTGGAAGCCTCCTTCTGGCCTCGCTGTGACCCGCTCCCGCCACCCAGCCCTTGACCAGAGCCCCTGCCAGGCTCTCATTTGTGGTAGCGGGTGAGCCACAAAGGCTGCCCTCGGCGGGAGAGGCGCGGGCCGCTGTGTCAGGAAAATGTCATTTTCTGAGTGTGCGAACGACCTCCGTTTTTCCCGGCGGGCGGCTCTCCTCTGGCTCCCCGACGCTCCCTGTGTCGTGGGAGGTGAGGAGCGACCAGCCGCACGGGCACGGGGGGCGCTCAGCGAGGGGAAGAGCCGCACGCCGCTCGCCCCGTCCTTGGCCGGGTGTCCTCCATGATCCGTGTGCACGTGCCGCTCCTTCCCCAGGGTCAGCGGCCGCGGAGGCTGTCTGGCTGCCGTGCCCGTGGTTGGAACTGGCTTTCAGAGGAGCACTGGGGACATGCTTCCTTCTGCCAGCACAGCCACCTCTTAATTAACTGCTTCCTACTCCAATGGAATAGTTGGCCAACAAACTTAATGACAGTGGCCGCAACAGAAAAGGGAAGAAAGACGCTGTTCTCCAAGTACAGCTCAGCGTGTTGTTTGATACCTACTTGGAAATGTGCTGGTTTTTGTTTGAATTTTAGAGAAATGGAATTAACTTAGTTTTGGTTTTCGTATCTGTTTGGTACAGGAAATAGACCATATGACCCTGACCATTGGAGGAGATACTCACCCTCTTCTGGGTAAGTCACCACTTCCATCCCCAGAACAAATCCGTTTGATCAAGGACGAAAGTAGAGCATCTGTCTTTGGGACGTGTGTCTTTCGTATCAGTTGCTAACTTGAAAAAAATTCAGATGCTGCATCCTGACGTGGGGCTAGGTTAACTTGGTTTGCAAATAAGTTTGCTTCCTCTCAAAAAAGTGTGGAGAGAAGGGGGCGGGAGGTCCAGCCCTAAAGCCCTGGGATGCCCTTCTCGGGAGCGAAGCTTTTCAGTGACTTCTCTCGCAGCATATGAAGAAGAGCTCCGTCGGCTTAGTCTCAGAGGCTGTGCCTGACTCTGCTAACATCTTTACTCTCATTGCTTTATCTGTGTCTCGAAGGTGTGGTGTTTTTTTTTTTTTTAAGTGAGTTGGAATCTTACCATGTCCTGCTTTTTTTAATTTAATGCTAGATTGTAAAGACTGTAAGGATTGGAGACACGATGCACTACGGCGGTGTGATATTCCAAGTGTGGTTTCTAGCTCTAAATAGAGGGAAAGAGGTAACCGCCTTCTTCTCCCTTCCTGGCAGGAGAGCCAGCTCTGCACGGAGGGCCCAGCCCTGCCTGGGAATCATAATGGTGTGTGGCCCACGGGTCTGTTCCTGCCAAATCCTCCTGTCCATTTTACTCTGGCCAGGCTCCAGCTCAGAGTTCCTGACAACAGTGCATGAGAGGCAGGCCTGGGTCCCAGCCGACAGACACCTGGCATTAGACGGGAGGCCTGTAGGGTTGCGTGGGGAGGAGGCACTCATTCATTGTCAGGAAGCTTAATTTATAATGCTGCTAATGAGAGGTTCATTTCTTGCTGTATCTAAGCATTGAACAGCTCTTGGTTTTAAAAAATGTTCTGGGTTTTCCAAGTTTCATGGAAGAATTCTCAAATAACTTAAGAATTGTCATTTCAAGGCCAAAGTTTTACTGAGCTCAACCTCTGGGGTATTGACAGTGGAAGGAAATCTTGATTTAGGGGATCGGCCTGTGTCAGTGGCCTGTCCGGCCCCGCACGCTGTGGCTCTGGGGGTTTCCAGCACTTGCAGATAATGCTCACACATGGTTCCCGAAGACACAGTCGTCGCTGCCTGTAGAAGCAGAGTAACCAGTTCACGTGTTGTACTTCATGCATTACCCCAGCAGCTCAAGTATGCAGAGCTCCTGGCTTTGTCTGGCCTTAGAATCCCATCTAGTGTTTACTAGAATGGGGTACAGTCTCCAGGTGTTTTAATACATGTAGGTTTTATGTTTGAAACACCCTCACTGCTTCCTGCAAGGCCTTCTGAAATACACTGTGTACCTGGTTACTTTCCATGCGAGTCTTGTAAGACCTACAACCTGATGGCCCGGCTTTACTCATTTATTTTTTTTAGGGTTTTATTTATTTATTTGACAGAGACAGAGAGGGAGCACAAGTAGTGGGAATGGGACAGGGAGAAGCAGGCTTCCCGCTGGGCAGGGAGCCCGATGTGGGGCTCGATCCCAGGACCCAGGATCATGACCTGAGCCGAAGGCCGACACCCAATGACTGAGCCACCAGGCGCCCCAATTCCCCAGCTTTAGAAATAGATTTGTTTCATTCCGCTTGCAGTGTCCCTGTCTGTCAACATTCTGTCCCTTCCATTTGTGCTCGTTTGAGACCACTGTTGCTTCTAGAAGTTTCATTTCTTTGCTGCTTATTTTTATGACTTTGAAATGAATTTTTCATCCCTTAGATGAAAAGAGTAGACCGCCGTGAAAATTGTTCTCCCCTTTATAATATCTGCACTGCAGCTTGTCAGTAAGATGTTTGTTGTCGTTAGCAAGCTTGATTAAGTCCTTGAGTTCGTTCAGTCTCTTCTGTTTGAGGAGGCAGTGTTTACGGTAGGGTTCCGTGATCTTGTTGTGTGAGTCAGTCACCTCTGCAGCCTAGACTGGCTGGGATGAAATGTCCACGTATCAATTTGAAAATGAAAATAAAACAGTAGGAGCGTCTGGGTGGCTCGGTGGATCAAGCCGCTGCCTTCAGCTCAGGTCATAGTCTCGGGGTCCTGGGATCGAGCCCCGCATCGGGCTCTCTGCTCTGCGGGGAGCCTGCTTCCTCCTCTCTCTGCCTGCCTCTTGCCGACTTGTGATCTCTGTCAAATAAATAAATAAAGTAAATCTTAAAAAAATATATATATATATATATCACTCATAATTAAATCTTTCACATTTCTTTGATTATTGGGAAGACACTTCATGATCTAATATATTGGGATCTTTGGGAAGAGGGAGGATGTTGAATTTTGAGTTTTGTCAAATGCTGCTTCTGCATCGACTGATATGGACGTAGGATTCCTTATCCTTCGTTCTGTTAATTTGTCGTGTTGATTGATCTGCATGTGTTGAACCCTCCTTCCTTCCAAGGGATAAATACCACTGGTCATGGTGGTGTTACGGTCACATGGGTCATGGTGTATGACGTGTTAACATTCTGTTGAATTTGGTTTGCTAATATTTCGTCAAGGATTTTTGCATCATTGTTCATCAGGGCTGTTGGCCTATGGTTCTCAGATAGTGTCCTTGTCTGGTTTTGACATCAGGGACTGCTGGCCTCATAGAATGAGTTTGGACGTGACCCTTCAGTGTTTTTGGAAGAGTTGGGAAGGACTGGCGTTAATTCTTTAAATGTTTGGTAGGATTCACCAGCGACGCCATCTGGTCCTGGACTTTTCATTTGTTGGGAACTTTTTAATTACCGACTTAATCTCCTTTCTCATTTATTGGTCTGTTCAGATGATCTGCCTCATCATGATTCAGTCTCCGTAGGTTGTATGTCTCGGAATTTATCCGTTTCTTCTACGTCATCCAGTTTTGGGTGTGGATGTGTCTGTAGTATCAGTTTTAATTTATTCTCTTTGTAATTTGATTTGAGCCATCTATCTTTTTCTCTTGGGCAGTCTAGCTCAAGGTTTGTCAATTTTGTATATCTTTTCAAAAAACCAATTTAATTTCATTTATTTTTGTTCTCTCTTTCTTGTCTCAATGTTTTTAAATATTTTTTATTTCCTTTCTTCTACTATCTTTGGGCTTAGTATGATCTTTTTCTAGTTGCTTGACCTGGAAAGTCAGGTGGTTTATTTGAGATGTCTCTTTCTTCTGACATAGTCATTTATTGCCATAAACATCCCTCTTAGAACTGCTTTGCTTGCGTCCTATTATTTTTGCATCCCATTAGTTTTTGTATGTTGTATTCTGTTTGTGTTTGTATCAAGATACCTTTTGATTTCTTCCTTGACCTATTGGTTGTTCACAAATGTGTTTTTCAATTTGTACAGATTTATGAATTTTCCACTTTTCTTCTTACAGATTTCAAGTTTCATACCATTGGGATCAGAAACTATACTTGATACAATTTCAGTCTTGTTAACTTAGGAGAGTGAGGGACAGAGAGGGGGGAAAGAATCTCAAGCAGCCTCCACACCAAGCGTGAAGCCCAATGAGTTGGCTCGATCTCACAACCCTGAGATATGACCTGAGCTGAAATCAAGAGGTGGATACTTAACTAACTGAGCTACCCAGGTGCCCATCAGTCTTGTTAAATTTTTAAGACTTGTTTTATAGCCCAACATATGATCTACCCTGAGGAACATTCTTGAATGCTTGAAAAGAGTGTGTATTCGTCTGTTACAGATGTCTGTCCAGTCCGTCTGGCCTAAAGTGTGTCCTTATTGCTTTGTATTTGGATGACGTACCCATTGTTGAAAGTGGGGTATCGGACTCCCCGCTATTGTTGTATTGCTGTCTACTTTCCCTTTAGTTGTGTTACTATTTTCTTTATATGTTTACAGACTTTATCATCCTTTCATGGCTAAAGCTCTCAACAAAGTAAACATAAAAAGAGTGTGCCTCAACTTAATGAAGGCCACAAATGACCAGCCCGTAGCTGGTGTCATATACAAGGATGCAATGTTGAAAGCTCTTTCCCTAAGATCAGGAACAAGAGCAGGATGCCCACTCTCACTACTTCTGTGCGGCATAGTACTGGAAGTTCTAGCCGGAGCAGTTAGGCAAGAAAAAGAAATAAAAGGCATCCAAATTGAAAAGGAGGAGGGAAATCTTTAAAAAAAAAAAAAAAAGGTGGTGGGGGGTGCTGGGTGGCTCAGTGGGTTAAAGCCTCTGCTCAGGTCCTGATCCCAGGGTCCTGGGATGGAGCCCCGCATCGGGATCTCTGCTCAGCGGGGAGCCTGCTTCCCCTCTCTCTCTCTGCCTACTTATGATCTCTGTCTGTCAAATAAATAAATAAAAATCTTTAAAAAGAAAAAAAAAAAAGAAGAGGAGGTAAGATCCGTTTGATGTTACAGTCTCATATATAGAAAATCTAAAGAGTCTGTCAGAAAACTTTTAGGACTATTAAGTGAATTCAGTAAAGTTGCAGGATACAGGTTCAATATAAAAAAATCAATTGCATTTCTATACACTAACAGCAGACTATCCAGAAAAGTAATTAGGAAAATAATTCTAATTATAGTAGCATTAAAAAGAATGAAATATTTAGAAATAAATTTTACCAAGGAGATAAAAGATCTGTATAATGAAAATTATGAAACACTGATGGAAGAAATTGAAGACACAAGTAAGTGGAAAGATATTTTGTGTTCATAGATTGGAAGAGTATTGTTAAAATATTCGTACTACCCAAAGTAATCCACATGCTCAGTGCAATCCCTATGAAAATTTTAATATAAGCATTTTTCACAGAAATGGGATAAACAACTTTAAAATTTGCATAGAACCACAAAATACCCCCCAAACCCAAAGCAATCTTGAGATAGAACAGCAAAGGTAAGGGTGTCACATTTCTTGATTTCAAACTGTGTTACAAAGCTAAAGTAATCAAAATAATTTGGTACTGGCACAAAAGTAGACTCATAGGTCGATAAAACAGAATAGAGAGCCCAGAAATAAAACCTCAAGTGTACGGTCAAGCAGTCTTCAACAGGGGCTCCACGAGCACAGTGGAGAAAGGGACAGTCTCTTCAATAAACAATGTTTGGAAAACTGCATATCCACATGCATAAGAACGAAATTGGACCCTTAATTTACACAGAGGTGCATTAAAGACTTGAACATAAGACCTAAAACTGTAAAATTCCCAGAAGAAAATATAGGGAATAACCTCCTTGACGTCAGTCTTGGAAATGATTTTTTGATATGACTCCAAAAGCATAGGCAAGAACAGCAAAAACGTACAAGTGGGACTACATCAAACTAAAAAGCTTCTGCATGGCAAAGGAAATGGTGAACAAAATGAAAAGACCATCTATGCAATGGGAGAAAACATTTTCAAACCATGTATCTGATAAGAGGTTAATACCTAAAATATAAAAGGAACTATTATAACTCAATAGTTAAAAAAAAAAAAAAAGAAAATTCCTAAATAACCCAATCGAAAAAGGAGCAAAGGAGCTTGAACAGACATTTCTCCACAGAAGGCTCACAGGTGGCCAACAGGTACACGTAAAGGTGCTCAGTATCACTAATCATCATTGAAGTACAAATCAGAACCGCAGTGGGATAACACCTCATACCTGTTAGAATGACGGTCATCAAAAAGACAAGAGAGAAGAAGCACTGATGAGGAGCTCTTGTGCACCATTGATGGAGTGTAAATGGAGAAAGCCACTGTGGAAAACAGTATGGCAGTTCCTCTAAAAATGGAACTGCCCTGTGGTCCAGCAGTCCTCCTCTGGACGTATACACCTGGAGGAAAGGAAATCAGTGTCTCGAAGAAATATCTGCCCTGCAGTGTTCATTGTGGTATTTTTCACAGTAGCCAATGTGGAAATAACCTAAGTTATCAGCAGATGAACAGATCAAGAAATTGTGGTACATATACACAAGCAATATCCAGCCATAAAAAAGGAAATCCTGGCATTTTTGACAGTGGGGGTGATCTCAGGGTATGCTCTGCCAAGTGAAATAAGCCAGACATAGAAAGACAAATATTTCATGGCATCACTTGTATGTGGAATCTGAAAAAGTCGACCGTAGAGAAACCGTAATGGTAGCTGCCAGGGGCTTCTGGGTAAGGAAATGGGGAGGTGTTGGCTGAAGTGTACAGATACGCAGTTACAAGGGGAATAAATTCGGGACATCTGATGTGCGGCGCAGTAAGTAGACTACAACTAATGTATGCTTGGAATTTGGTGAGAGTAGACCGGGTCTCGAGTGTTCTCACTCCGCACACACAAGTAGTGATTACGTGAAGTGATAGAAGGGTTAGATTGATCCCGGCAGTTCTGACACAGGGTTAGCTACATTAAAGCACCATGCTGTATGCCTTAAATATGTACAGGTTTTTATTTGTCAATCATACCTCAGTAAAGCTGGGGAAAAAAAAAAAAAAAGAGGGTGCCTGGGTGGCTTAGTCGGTCAGGCATCTGCCTTTACCTCCTGGGATTGAGCCCCACATCGGGCTCCACACTCAGCGAGGGGTCCGCTGCTCTCGCCGTATGCCCCTCCCCTGCTAGGGTGCTTCTGCTCTCTCCTCTCTCACTCTCTCAAAGCAAAATCTTTAAAAAAATTAAAAAAAAAAAAAGAGAGAGAAAAAGCGAGGAGCCTAAAATTGAGACGTGAATTAAACAGATGCATAAGCATCAGACTGACTAGCAGTGGTTGTGTTCAAGGTGGGGATGAAACTACAAGAGACTGGGCATTTCCTGCATTTCTGTCTTGTTAAGAAAGACAGTTACTTGAATTGGAAAACAATTATTTGAGAGGGACCCAAAGACACAAAGTTTTTCTTGATTCAGCATTCTCACGGCCAGAAACCCTGATTGACTCTGTACGGTGTGTAGGGTTGGAACTGCCTGCCTGTGCTCACTGAGAGCTGTGGGCTACTGGGTGTTTCATGTTACCTTCTGACGTGAGGTCACCATCTCCCCTGCCCCTCTTCCTGGTCAGTTCCCACTGCACACAAGAGTCTTGACCACTCCACTTTTCACTGTATGCAGATTTTCGGCCCTTTTAATCTTTACCATCTGTGGTCAAAAAAGAACAACACTTTAGTTTACTTTGCATTTCTCTGAGTACCAGTGAAGCGTATCTTTTTCATACACTTATTGGCCATTTGTATTTCTCTTTGTGAACTACGCATTCATCTCCTTGGCTAAATCTTGGGTGATTTTTTTTATATTGATTTGGCCTTTTTGATATTATGGGTATTAAGTCTTCGATGTTCACGTATATGGCAGATATCTTCGCCATTTCCTTCTTCCTGCCTTCCTCATTTGGGGATCATTATTCGCACAGAAACCCAGGCATCGTCCTTGGCGTCTGCACCTCCCCAAGCCCTGACAAACAGTCTGTTGGGAGCAATGACATGTGGAACCACAAAAGACCACGTCGTATCTGGAATTCGCACTTTTCTTAATATGGCTACTGCTGCCACCGTATTCCGTGCCTCCATCGTGCCCTCGCTGGGACTTCTGCAGTCCCATGTCTATGGACAGTGAAGTCCCCTGGCCTGTCCCCTGTTGTGGCCTCTTCTCTGGCTGTCCCCTTACCTTGCTCTGGCAAACATGGCAGTCCCTTCATGTAGCTGTTGCTCCTGTACCTTCATGATTCTCATCCCTGCTTCCAGACTGTTCTGCCAGTAGGTAGAACTACCTAATGAGCTATCCCAGGCCTTAGTGGTGTAAAGCATACAGCTAGTGTGCTCACAGGCCCAGCACGGCCTGTCTCTGCTCCATTGTGGCTGGGCCCCAGTTGGGAGACATGATGTCCTGCGAAGTCCTAGTCATTCACATTTCTGGCTTATGCTGCCTCTTGGCCAGGGGTGTCAGTTTCTCTCCACAGGAGCCTCTCCGCTAGTCCCTGGGGACTAATTTGGGCTTCTTCCCAGTGTGGTAGCTGGATACCCGAGAGCTAAAGACCCAGGCAGAGGCCGTGTCACCTTTTGTGAACTAGCCTCACAAGTCATTCATCAGCTCTGCTACCCAGTTCTGTTCATCAAGGCAGCTAAAAAGTCCTGTCCAGATGAAGGTGACATGAAGGGTACATTCCTCTAGACAGGGGAAGGGGAAGCTCCACAAGAGCATGGGAGACTAAATGTATTTCTTTGGCCATTTTGGCAAAGTAGTAAAATTACATACTTTAAATCTCCTATCATCCAACCCTACCACCTACCCTGCCATTGTCCTTCAGATTCAAGATTTTGGCTCCTGGCTCCCTGGCACTCTTCCCACCATGAGTCTTGTAATAACTTTTAGCGATTTCAGTAGCCTGTGGATAGTCTTCCCTGATGACAATGCCTTGACCTGCCATCCCAGCAGTGTGGCTTTCCACCTTGGCCACCATTCCCAGTAGCTCAGCCACTCCATGACTTCAGTTTCAGACACACTCCAGCCACCCAGCACAGTGTGTCCAGACCCACATGTTCCTTTGGGCAGATTAGGACCCCCCAGTCCACTGGTCCGACTGCCCTTCATTGGGCCTCACACCCCTTCTTGTCCTCACTTTACTGTTTCTCCTCGGTGGTCAGCGATCAAAGTGACTTCCCTGTATGTACTCTCAACTGCTTTACCTTTCTCATTTTACTGTGTTTATTTGGTTAAATCCTATCCTCTGCATTTGGGATGTGGCTAGAGAAAGACCCACAGTCATGCTTCCTGGTCCTACCTTAAATTTATGCTCCTTGACCTCAGCGAACTCTTGGTCCTGTCCAGAGGTCATCGTCCGTGCTTCACTGCTTTCCAGGTCCTGCACTCCCCCCCCCCATCCCTAGCCGTCCAGCACTTCCTCCTTATCCACAGTCACAGCTGGCAGCTTTGCTTTCTGTCCATTCCTTTAGCCACATTTGTTCTCCCCCAAGCATCTGTGCACCATCTAGATTCATAACCAAATACAATGAGAAGTGGACGAATCCTTAATAACAGAGGTAATATCTGTCTCTTCACCTACTCGTGGACAAAGTGACCGTGCTTGTAGCCTGGGCCAGGTGCTCCTGTCCTCAGCTGCTCCTCGTTGCTTGGTGTCGCAGCTGCAGAACCCTTACTGGTGAGCATCTTCAGTTCTCTCCCCTCCAGAACCTTCTCCAGGAATCGTGTCACTTCCTGCTTTGCTTTATAGAAAAATGATTTTGAGTCCAGAAACCTATAATCAGCCAAGTTAACATTCTACCATAAGAGGAAAAATGAACACATTTTCGGGAATCAGAAAATGTTGACTCCCAGGTCCTTTACAACAGAAAATGGGTATGCTGTAGCAAAATGAGCACTTCACCTAAAACAGCTACATGGGCTCTGAGAAACAGTGTTGAACTAAGAAATTAGTAAAATGCCTTTATTGCTAAACAGTTATTAACTGTAAGAAAAACAAATATGTGAAAACAATTGACTGAAATCCCAGATCACAAGGAGAACGTGATGAGTGTTTCTGGGGAATAAGACAAAAAGAAAAGTAAGGACAAACTAAATTTCTTATCTTGCTTTAGAGAGCAGATAGAATTGTAACAGATCTTGATGTTTTAGAAAAATAGAAGTTCACGTGTGTGTAAAATGTAGGATATGTGCTGGAAGAAGGTGCTGGATGGATGAATAGATGATAGGTACATGAGCGTCCATCAGACCTGTTATGTACCTGGTGTCGTGAGTCAAAACGATGAGGAAAATGCAAGGAAAAATAGTCCCGATGATAGGGAGTATTAATTAACACATAGCTACCAGAAATAAATAGGTCATATAGACCAGCAATAGTGACATGCATTTGAACAACACTTTAACAAGCTTATTCTGATGGAAATATACAGAGCAGTGTATGCCCTTTTATGTTATTTTCCACAAAAGGACAGTTCAGAAATCTAACCATGTGTTAGACTCCAAAGTAAATCTCAGTCAATTTAGTGAAAAGTAGAAACCACACATGCTGTATTTTCTGTACACAATAAAATAACTAGAAATCAACAACAGAAAAATAAATAGCAAAAGTCTTCCACTTGGAAATTAATCTATTCTAAATATTTATTGAGGAAGTCAAAATCACTTTCAGAAAGCATAGTAACAGTACTGCATTCAAAAATTAATGGGAGGGCCGTCATCTCAGGGAAGAGAGGGCATAGGAAGTACCAGGAATCTGTCTCTCCACCTAGACAATTGTATTGCCAGAAACTGCTTGAAGGAATTGTTTTGGAACAGGGTGGAGACTGAAGACTTGCAGCTTCCAGTGGATGGCTTGGCTGGTAAGTTGTGGTTAATTTCCATCATTTCTGGCTGCCCGTCCTCCAGCCCCATGGCAGAGAGCCATGCACACAGTCCTGGGGCACCTTGCTGGAGCCAGAGTAAACAATGAGGACCTTGTCCAAGCATCAGGCTCTTGTGTAGTGGCTGCTGGGTTTGGTTGCTGAGATGCAGGCATAGAGGCTGGCCACCATCGTTTCAGTCTCCACTGGCTGAAGTGGCTCTCGTAGCATTGAATGGGGCAACGCATGTTAGTAGGCACCCCCCCCCCCCCAACTTCTTGCTCTGGTGGGAGCCAGACACTTAAGGATCAGGACATTCAAAAACAGCTGTCTATGCAAGGGTATCTAAAAAGCCACCATGTGTGGCAAGGAAAAAATGGAGGTCAGAGACGATGTGAGAGGACCTTAGGCTTTTGCCTCAGGCTGGTCTCCAGCATACACACAACAACAAACAGCAGGCATAAGGAGATGGGAGGAATGTGATTTCTAGAGGTAGAACAGTATGATTCAATTTTTATGATGTCCAGTTTGCAACAACAACAGAATCACAAGGCATTCAAAGAAGTATGTAAGTATGACCCACTCCAAGGGACAAAATAAATGGACAGAAACTGTCCCTGAAGAAGCCCAGATGTCATATTTAATAGATAAGACTTAAAGATTTTCAAAGAGCTATAAGAAGACATGGACAAAGGAAAACAGTGAACAAACTGAAAACACAAAAAGATTTAAAGAAATAAAGATTACGGAAAGAACCAAGAAGGTATCTGGAGCTGGGAAGTATAGTGACTGAAACGAAATACTCTCTAGAAGGGTTCAGAAGCACATTTGAGCAGCAGAGAATGAATCTGTGAACTTGAAGATGGGGCAATTGAAATTTTTAAACCCGGAAACAAAAAATGATGAATGAAGAAAAGTGAACAGAGATTGAAGGGACTCGTATGGTATCAGCAAGCAATTGTATGATATGCATTGTGGGAGTCCCAGAATGAGAAGAGGTAAAAAGAATATTCAAAGGAATAACGGTTGAAAACTTGCCAAATTTGATGAAAGACATGAACCCACAAATCCAGGAAGCTCAACAAACTAATTAGAATTAACTCAGCCCTTGCCAAAGTGCATCATAATCAAATTGTTATGGGCCAGAGACAAAGAGAAAATCTTGAAGCAAGAGAGAAGTGACTCATTAGATACAAGAGATCGTCAATAATCATCACCAGTTTCTCATCCAAAACCTCAGAGGCTAGAAGGCAGTGGGTTGATATACTCAAAGCACAGAAAGAAGAAAACTGCACTAAAAATTCAGTACCTGGCCAAACTGTCCTTCAGAAATGAGGGAGACGGTTCGCAGGTCAATCAGAGGCAGTGCTGCAGGCCTGTACCTTGCTCCTGTGACTTCACTGCTGTCTGCCCAGCTTGGCCCCACAATGCTGGTGGACCTCAGCAAGTGGTCCATGTCTTTGAGCCTGCAGGAAATGGGCAAGTGGTCACAGCATCTGCAGGATATGCTGGGGCGGGGGTCAGTGAGCTGGGCAGAGTGCTGATGCCCACCCAGGTTAAGAGCTGGCCCACCGCTGTTGCGTGGGGTGGCCTTGACGCAGGTACACACTACACCTTGGTCATGACAGATCCAGATGCTCCCTGCAGGAAGGACCCCAAATACAGGGAGTGGCACCATTTTCTGGTGGTCAGTATGAAGGGCGGTGCCACCAGCAGTGACACAGCTCTCTCCAGTTACATTGGCTCTGAGTCTCTCAAGGGCACAGGCCTTCAGCATTCCGTCTGGTTGGTTTACGATCAGGATGGGCCACTGACGTTTGACAAGTCCGTTCTCAGCAACTGATCAGAGACCGCCATGGCAAATTCAAAGTGGGGTCTTTCACAAAAAGTTCCAGCTCAGGTCCCCAGTGGCTGACATGTGTGATGAGAGTGGGGTGACTGTGCTCCAGCTCTGTGAGCAGCTGTCTGGGAAGGAGGGGAGTGTTAGGGAACAGAGTCCCAGAGGTCTCAAGCAGTGCTCTCAAGGTCACTGATACATGTAGTTACAGGTGAGGCTTGAACACTGAGATCCTGGCTTAGGGTGAGTCTTCCTTATGCCTATCTTTTATAACCCTGGATAGTCACATCCCAATTTATGTTTTGATCTAATTTGAACTCCATTTGGGGGGATATTCTGATATTAGGATGTGGTCATCAAATTGTTAACAGAAGAATAGCAACCCAGAATTTAAAGAAGAAAAATTTCAGGTAAAAAACCCTGGTCTACAGCAATAGAGCAGAGCACCAAAGAGTCTTTACGAACGGTCATAAATAAATAAACAAGCAAACAAATAAAAAGGATTCATTTCCTCTGCCTTTGGGAACCTGAGTCCTGAATTGTGGATAATGGCACTTCTGCACCATGTTTTCATGGCTGTGTCTCTCACCGTAGAGATTGGCAGGTCTACTACCCCCCAGTGTGGTGCTCCTCAGACTGGTTACTGGTGGGGGCAGGGTTCAGTGTCCTGCCGCAGCTCCTCTAAAGAGCAGGACTGGAAGAAGCAGGAGCTTAAGGCCATCTAGATGAGCCGAGGGGCTGGGTGAGAGGTTGTCAGAAACCCTGAAGTCTGTGCCTTGCTGCACTGGTCCCTCTTCATCTGGTAGGAAAAGCCAGTCTGCAGGAGTTGTGGAATGTTGTGTTAATTTTGCTGTTTGCTTATAGTTGAATAAAAATAAAAGCATGTGGATGAAAAAAAATAAGAGGGAAATAAGGACATTCCCTGATGAGTGTAAGCCGAGAAGAAGGAGCCCATCCCCACAGGACCTGCCGTGCAGGAAGCGCTGAAGGGAGACCTGTAGGATGAAATGAAGGGACCCTGGGCCGAACTCCAAAGCCTTGTGAAGACAACGCAAGGCAAATGCACGGGCAGTTACATGGCCAGCACTACAGTTCTGGTTTCCTGCTACACCTTTTAGTTTCTACATGATTTGAAAGACAAACACATAAAAATTCAATTAACAATATATGTTACTGGGCATATAGTGTATAAAAATGTGGATTGTGACTTAAGTCACACGGGAGTGTGGAGCTGTATCAGAGCAGAGTTTTGTTTTTTTGATTTTTTAAAAATGCAATTTAATTAATGTAGGCTGTATTTTTAGCTTCAGGGGTGGAGTTCAGTGACTCGTCAGTTGCGTGCAGCGCCCAGTGCTCATCACGTCATGCGCCTTCCTCACGCCCGTCACCCAGTTACCCCCACCCCACCCACCGCCCCCCAGCAGCCCTCAGTTTTTTTCCTGCAGTAAGAATCTCTGATTTTGTTTTACTTTTTCCTCCCTTCCCCTGTGTTCATCTGTTTTGTGTCTTAAGTTCCACATAAAAGTGAAATCATGTGGTATTTGTCTTTCTCTGGTTGACTTATTTCCCTCAGGATGACACCCTCTAGTTCCATCCGTTCCTTCACGCATGGCAAGCGTTCACTTGGCGGCTGCGTTGTATCCCACTCTACATCATAAGCACTTTCTTCATCCGTATATGTCGATGGACATCTTGGCTCTATATTTGGGCTGTTGTGGACATTTCTGCTGTAAACACTGGGGGGCAGGTGCCCCTTCAGATCCCTGTGCTTGTGTCCTTTGGATGAATACCCACTAGTGCAGCTACTGGGTCATAGGGCAGTTTTTACCCTTCTGAGGAGCCACAGAGCAGAGTGATGCTGTTGAAGTTACTGGTTAAATTCAACTTAGAGTGTTACAACTTGAAGGTGTTAGATGTAATCCCCACAGTAAACACAAAGATAATAGCTGTTGGATATATACACAGACAAGGAAATGCGAAGAGAGTTAAAATGTGTCTATACGAAACAAAATCCACCAGAAAACCGTTAAAACACCGAAAAAGGCAGTAATGGAGGACAGGAAGGACCAAAGCTCTCGAGCACGTAGAGAACATGCGGAGTGGCAGAAGTCCCTACTTAGCAGTAGTTACTTTAGATTTAAATTTATTAACGTCTCCAGTCAAAAGAGATTGACAGAACAGATTTTTTTAAAAATGGGACACGTGCTCTGTTTGACAGATTCCTGTTAGAGCCCCGGACACAAGTAGGTTGAACATAAAAGGAGGTGAGCAGCATGTCTGATGGTCGTGGTCATGAGGACGCCCACTAGACTGCAGAGAAGAACCTCCATGGCGAGAAAGTAAGAGAAACAGTTGAAGAATGCTGCGGCTGAAATGGGAACCGCGCTAGAGGGAACCAGCCGTAGGTTGGGAGACGCAGGACGACGGATCAGCGATCTGGAAGACAGCGGGATAGAAAGCACCTAAGCTGGATAGGAAGAAAAAGGAATGTTTGAAAACTGAGGGTTTTAGAGGGAAGGGGTGGGGGGTGGGTGAGCCTGGTGGGGATGCGACGGAGGGCGCGGACTGCGTGGGGCGCTGGGTGTGGTGCGCACAGGAATCCTGGAACGCGGGGTCCGGAACGAATGCTGTATTGTATGGTGACTCGCAGAAAACACACCCACAAATAAGGATGGGCTAAGGGATCTCTTGGACAACATCAGGCACACAGACGTTCACATTATAGGGGTCCCAGAAGGAAAGGAGAGTGGGAAAGGGTCAGAAAATCGTGTGAAGGAATAACTGAAACCTTCCCTGGGGAAGGAAACGGACGTTCAGGTTCAGGAATCACAAGGTCCCGGACAGGACGCATCTAAGTGGACCGGAACGTCTGCAGGCCCACTTTGCAGAGGAAGCAGTGTCGGAGTCAGCGGCAAGACACAGAGTTTTAAAAGCAGCCAGAGAAGCCCGGGAAACCCTGTAAGACCGTCAGCTGGTTTTTAGCAGAAACTTCGCAGGCCGGACAGGAGGGCACGATCTGTTCAAAGTGCCGAAAGGAAAACTGTGGCCGGAACTACCGTTGCCAGCGGCCGCCATTCAGAGTAGAAGAGGGCGTTTCCCAGACGGAAGTTAAGGGAGTCCGTCACCACTAAACTGGCCTTTCAGGAAGTGCTGAAGGGACTTCTCTGGAAGAGACAGCCCTGACGAGGAGGGGGCAGGTCAGGAAAGCAAAGGGGACGCGCGGAGAGATGTGAGACACGGCGGCGCGCACGGGAAGCGCGAAGGAGTTAGAAACGTTCTTCCAGGATGTGCTTGACCTCACGTCCCTGCCAGCATGCCACAGACGACCGCGAACTGCGGATGCGCGTGTGAGCTGGTGACAAGCCAAAAAGGTACAATCGATACATAAGAAATAAAGATAAAACCGAGTAACAGTAAAGGAAGCCGTCAGTCACGAGGAAAGAGAGCAAGAGACAGACCAGAGAACACCAAAGTGGCAGGGAGTCCACACACAAAAGGCGATGGTCCGGGTACTCCCATTAAAAGACACAAAGTGATGGAATGAATAAAATGGGTAGGAACGAGACCCATCTGTGTGCTGCCTACAGGGGCTCACTTCCCATCTAAAGACACTCGCAGACGGAAAGTGGGGAGACGGGGAAAGATTTTCCATGAGAATGGAAGCGGGAAAAAAGTTGGGGTCGCAATTCTTGGAAAAAAATTGACTTTAAAATAACTGTAACAAGAAACAAAGGAAGGACATTACGTAACGATAAGGGATCAACCCGCGAGAGGGTGCGAGTGTGGATGTGTGGATAGCCAGCGTGGGCACGTCTAGACACACAAAGCAAAGACTAACATGAGGAGAGGTTGACAGTAATTCAGGCGTGTAGGGGCTTAACACTCCGCTTACCTCGTGGATGGATCGTCCAGGCAAAAAACCAGGAAACATTCTTTTGAATGAATGATACATTAGACCAGATGGACTTAACAGATAAATACAGAACATTTCATCCCCAAACAGCAAAATACACATTCTTTGCAGTGCGCATGGAACATTGTCCAGGATAGATCACGTTAGGCTATAAAACAAGTCTCAATAAATTAAAAAAGATAAAAAATTTTGATTTAATTTAAAAGATTAAAAGTCGGGACACCTGGGTGGCTCAGTTGGTTGGACGACGGCCTTCGGCTCAGGTCATGATCCCGGAGTCCCGGGATCGAGTCCCGCATCGGGCTCCCGGCTCCACGGGGAGTCTGCTTCTCTCTCTGACCTCCTCGCTCGTGCTCTCTCTCACCGTCTTTCTCTCAAGTAAATAAATAAAATCTTTAAAAATAAAAAATTAAACAAAAATAAAAGATTAAAAGTCATGTCAAGCATCCTTTCCCCCCACGGTGGTATGAAAGTAGCCTCACTCACAGGATCTCAATTACGGAACACAAACGCTCGGAGGTTGAACCACCGGTGGGTCAGAGAGTCCCCACCCCGAGGGCAGTGGGAAGCGCCTCCCAAGCCCGCCCACCCTGGAGCCTTCCCACCTGGCGGGTGCCGGCAGGAAGCTGCTTCCTGTCTCTCAGACCTGGAGCTTTCCTCCAGGGATTTCTTCTCTGACCTCCTCCTCCTCTTGGCTCTCTGCCCTTTGTCTCGGAGGTTAGGCACCGTATTCCAGCTCCGGAACCGTCCTGTGTTTTCCCTCTTAGTATCTGTCCTGGGCGATCTCACCAGCTTCGTCTCCCCTCCTTTCTGGTCTTTAATTTTGCGGTTTCTTTAAATTGTGGAATTCTGATTCTTTTCTTTGTTTAACGCAGATTCTTCATTGCTTTGTAATTGCAGCATTTCTTTTGCCAGCAGTAGTTCTATTTCGTTTTTTTCTTTTTCCTTCACAGACTCTTCCTCTAGGTTTCTCTGTGTTTGCTTTGGCCCTTGTTTTTTAGATTTCTTTTTCTCACACGGCTGGTAATTCTTGAGGCACGTTGTGTTGAAGAGTCAGGTACTAAAAAGGCCACTGGAAGTCTGTGCCCCGGGTGGGACTTCCAGCCACAGGACCCTTACCCTTGGGGGTCCCTGCTCTTTCACTCCCGATCCGAGGACGAGTCTGCCACTCTTCCTGGAGACACCAAGGGAATGACACGGTTAAGAAACTCCAGGGAACCCCTGAGCGGCCACTTGAAACTGGGGTGAGGGCAGCAGTGCGTAAGGGCCGTGGGACGATCCTCAGGGCTCTGACTCACGTCAGGCTCGGATTTTAGTGCCATTAACTTGGGTAGGAAATGCGAGGGGAGGAAAGCTTCTGGATACACTGTGATTGAGGTGCCAGTGCTGGCTGTGGGTTGGCTTCTGGCTCTGTAGCCTGCTGGCTGTGGGTTGGCTTCTGGCTCCATGTATGGCCTTGGACAGCAAACCTAAGGGGTGATGTCACCCCCACCCCCATGTCAGTGAGAGGGAGCGTGTGCTCCCGTGTGACCACCATGCAGACCCGCAGTGATCACCTGCTCTGCGGCTTCTGCAGCACTGGACACTTGTCAGAGGAGTTGGAGCAGGGGCTGGCAGGGCTGGAGTCCGTCAGCACAGACCCCGGGCGCCAGCATCTACCACCATCTATGCAGGGGCCACTTGAGGGGTCTGGAGAGGCTGGTGAGCTGGTGCCCTGCGTCCTGGGGAGGGGCATTCAGAGGGAGGGCAGTGGGCACCTTCCCTCGCCACGGTGGGAATGATCCCCAGAGTATGGAGGGTGCCGGCCCTCGGGGCCGCAGGAGTCAGCACATAGGAAGCACGCAGTGTATGGTGTCAGGACAGGTGATGGCTGCTCCGTGAGCTAGGAAGTCACAGTGATGGCCAGTGTTCTTCCTTCGGTGAGGGTGTGTCCTCAGCTCATTCTGGAATCAGGCTGCACATGCGTGGAACATTGTCTCCTCTCCCAGACTCACGAGTAAGGTGTGCGCAGGCACGCACACGCCAGCCGCCCCCCCCAACCCCGGCCAGGCATGCCCTCCGCAGGACGCGGGACCCCGGCCCCTCTCCCCATGGGCCGGCTGCCAGCCTGCACTTGGCCGGAGGCTCACACGGTCCCTTGTGTTGCAGGTGGCCCAACTGAGGCCCGCTGGGACAGGACCGACCCTCGCGGTCGAAGAAAGAGTTGCTTCAAAGCGTGGACGTTGATCACAAGGCCTTTTGTGTTCTGATGCCCCTCTGTGCCACAAGCTTGCTGCTAGAACAAGGAAAGAAGACCCGCTTCTTTGCCCCTGTGCCGCGTTTGGACCCGGCGTTGTTGCTGTCCAGCTGGAAGAGCCTCAGGCAGCCGACCGCCTGCAGCCGGGTTTCCTGTGGGCTCGGTGCCGGCGTCTTCACGCCAGGGTTCTGCCGAGTTCAGCAGTTGCCCAGTGTAAGTCTGCATACACCCTTGACAAAAACGTGGTGACCCCTGTGCCAGTCCGCCGCTGTGGCTCCAGAGCGACTTCCATACCTGCACGTGTGTCCGCGTCCTCCTGCTCTGATCTCTCCTAATGCAGCTTTCCTTCCAAGTTGTCGTGTCAATAAAGTGGAACTTGGTGATGAAACAAGTGGTGTTCCGCAGTCCCCGGCAGCTCCCGGGGGGCTGGTCGGCCCCGTGCTCGGGAGGAGCAGGTCCGTATGGGGCAGGCCTCTTCTCCGGGAGCTGCACCGCCCGCGGCCACAGGAGGGACAGATGCTGGGGGAAGGGCGGTGGGCACAGGCCTCCCCATCGCTGTCACCCTTGGTGCCCGTGACTGGAGCCCTGAGCACGCATCCCTTCCTTGAGCTTGTAGGGCCTCTGCTGTGGCGGAGCCCCAGGGGGCGTCCAGTGTGCTCCCCCGGCTCGCCACGGGCTGCCTGTCACGCGTCTTCCAAGAGGGACTTGATTTCCACAGGGACGTGGCGGTAGCCATGAATTTCTGCAGCCAGAATGACTGTGTATGACGTAGTTGAAAAGAGGAAAGCGTGACGGCCAGTGGCCGTGGTGAGAGCTCAGGTGTGTGGATTTAAGAAGGCCTGGGCTCGCGGGGTTTGCAAGGCTCAGCGTCCACAGGGCTGGCCACGGTCACGGTCTTCCTCATCCTTCGTACACGGGGGGGGTCACTGGGTGACGGTCACCCAGTGACCCTCCCGTGTCCGTCACCCAGTGACCCCCCCGTGTCCGTCACCCAGTGACCCCCCCGTGTCCGTCACCCAGTGACCCCCCCGTGTCCGTCACCCAGTGACCCCCCCGTGTCCGTCACCCAGTGACCTCCCCCGTGTCCGTCACCCAGTGACCCCCCCGTGTCCGTCACCCAGTGACCCCCCCGTGTCCGTCACCCAGTGACCCCCCCGTGTCCGTCACCCAGTGACCCCCCCGTGTCCGTCACCCCGTGACCCCCCCGTGTCCGTCACCCAGTGACCCCCCCGTGTCCGTCACCCAGTGACCCCCCCGTGTCCGTCACCCAGTGACCCTCCCCGTGTCCGTCACCCAGTGACCCCCCGTGTCCGTCACCCAGTGACCCCCCCGTGTCCGTCACCCAGTGACCCCCCCGTGTCCGTCACCCAGTGACCCCCCCGTGTCTGTCACCCCATCTCATCTTTTTTTTTCTTTTTTTAAGATTTGATTTAGTGAGTGCGCGAGAGAGCTAGAAAGCCCCTCCCCAAGGGCGCTAGAGGAGAGGCGGGGAGCAGAGCAAGCAGATTCGCCACTGAGCGCAGAGCCTTTGTGGGGCTCGACCTCAGCACCCTGAGATCGTGACCTGAGCTGAAACCGAGAGTCGGGCACTGACTCCGCCCCCAGGAGCCCCTCTTTTCCCTCATCCTGAGCCGAGCTCAGAAGGTCTTTCGTCATCCAAATCCCCTTCAGTCTCTGGTGATGCCTGAGGCCTGGTAGCCTGTGTCCCTGAGGCCTGGTAGCCTGTGTCCCTGAGGCCTGGTAGCCTGTGTCCCTGTCCCCCAGTGGCCGTCCCTGTCCCCCAGTGGCCGTCCCCTCTCATGGCCACTGGTCTGGGCAGCGTGTGGACACGACACAGCCCTCGTTCGTGAGCTCTGTGTGGTTCTGAAAACCACTGCGGGACGGTGATTACTGTCATGATGGTAGCTTCATTAAGTGTTAGAAGGAAACTAAAAGGTTAATTCTACCCTTCGGTATTCGGCCGGCCCTCTGAACTAGAAGAGGTGAGAAACAGCCGTTCAGCACAGACGGGTGGGCCTGGAGAGGCAGAGGTCGGACACCCTGTGGGACACCCGATGAGTCCCGGCGATGCCTCGGGGGCCTGTGACCAGGCCTGGCCGGGGCTGGCGTGTCTCCAGCGACCCCTCAGCCAGGAGACCTAAACCGAGGGCACGCGTGACCCGGCCCCTGGGACCTGCAGCGCCACGCCACGCCGCTAGGACGTCACGCTAAAGCTCATACGTCCGTGTTCCCTTCATCCTCAAACGGAGTGTCCCCACTGGCACACTCAGATCTTAGTAGTTTCTGATGAAACCGAGCGGAGGAACCCAGGGAAGGACCGTCTCTGGGAGGATCGGAGGACGGGGTTTTCTCACCGGCTCTTGTGCGCTCCGTCTTCGGACACGCGCCGCGGGCAGCGCCGCCCCAGCTCGGCTCAGAAGCTCATTTCGCCACTCGGCGTCTCAGCCTCCCGTTCGCCTCCGATCTGTAAGGCCCCGTGAAGTGGTCTGAGACACGCCCTCCCTAGTCGTGGTCCCTGTAGCTTTAAAACACAGGAAACGCAAATAATTCCATTAAATTAAGCCACCTGTCTGTTGATGAACCGAATGCTTCAAGCCGCAGCCCAGAGCAGTGCGATCCAGAGTGAGACGGAAGCCTGTCGGGAGGCCTGTCGCCTGCCGCGGAAGTCAGCCTGGCGCCTTCTCCAGCTGACTCCACCCTCGCGGCCCAGGCAGCGGAGCAGGGGACAAGCCACTGCGCTTGGGGACACCTGAGTCCATGAGGAAGGGGGAAGCTGTCCCGAGGAGACCACGTTGCAGGACCCGAGGGGCATCTGGAAGGAGCGGGGCCCCTTCGGGCTACGGGGTTTGAAACGTTCTGGAAGCGTTTCCCGGAGAGTCAGACTCCTGTGCTGTCCTCAGAACCTCCCCGCCCCGCTCTCTTCTTGCACGTTTCCTTCTCCCAGTCTGACCTTCCCGAGGCCGAGAGCTGGCTTGAGACGGCTGACCGCAGCTCTGTGGGGCGGCCGGCGTCCCCCACGGAGCGCCAGGGGCACGTCACGGCCCACGGGCCGGCGGGCGCGAACGCGAGCCTGAGGGCGCGGGTGTCACGGGACTGACCTGCACGTCCCTGGCTCGTGACCGGTCCCTGCACAAAGGGGCAGCGGTCACTGTGCCACAGCCCTCCCCGGCCATGTGTCGGGACAGAAATTAGGGAGTCGTGGAAACCGTGGCTTCTTACCCAAAAGCCACGTCACCCTTTGAGAAGCAACCCTTGCTTTCTGGTCTCAGACCCCTTCACTCTTCACTATTATTAAGGGTTCCTTCCTTTCTACCATGTTGAAAATTTCAAGTGAGGGAAATTTTTATTTAAAAATAACAGTATACCAAATGAGGGCTGATTTTTTTTTTTTAAGATTTTATTTATTTGACAGAAAGAGACAGAGATCACAAGTAGGCAGAGAGAGAGGAGGAACAGGTTCCCCGCTGAGCAGAGAGCCCGATGCGGGGCCCGATCCCAGGACCCTGAGATCATGACCTGAGCCGAAGGCAGAGACTCAACCCACTGAGTCACCCAGGCGCCCCGAGGGCTGACATTTTTGGTTCAAACCTGTATCCACCTGCAGAAAACCGGAAGAGGAGTGCGTTACTTCTGCGAATGTGTTTAATGTCTGGTTTTATGAAGGACAACCAGGCCCTCACGCCTGCTTCTGCGCTCACCTGCGGCCGTGCATCGTCTTGGCTGAAGGCCTGAGGAAACCCCTCCTCACAGGCCTCCGGGGGAGGGGACGGAGGCCCTCCTGGAGAGGTGTGGACGCCCCGTTGGCGCCTCCCAGCCAGGCGCGGTGCGGGACCTGAAAACGTGGCGAACACGGGTGTCTCCCCGTTCCTGGGTTTCCGTCCCTTGGTCTGTCTTGCGCCTTGGATGGGTTTTTCCCTCTGCGCAGTTGTCACACACGCTTCGGTCCCTCGGCCAGCCGTGCTTGTGCGGCTGAGCCGTGCAGGTCGCTCCCCGCGGGCGATCAGAGGTGAGCCCCCGTGATTGCGGGTGCCGGGTCGTTCCGGGAGCTCTGCGTATGCTCCAGCTGGCTCGGAACAAGCGGGGACCGAAAGCAGCAAGTCGGTCTGGAGACGCTGCCGTGCTAAGGCCTCGCCTCTGAACGGGGAAGAGCGCGCTGGCCCCTTCATGCGCTGAGGGTGTAGTCGGGGGTTAGGGGTGCAGATGCCTGATCCCAGGAACAGCCTTGGGAACCAGAGGAAGGGGGAGTGGACAGAGGCACCCAGGAGCCTCAGGATGACGTGGGGGAGGCTGGGGAACCCTCGTCTGCCAATAGTCGCTCTGAGGGCAGCATTCCAGATGTGGCGTTCGCCTGAGGGACAGCTGTGGCCAGGTCCGAGGTGGCTTTACCCAGACCAGCCACCCAGTGTGCGCTGGGGTTGGGCAGCTGGGACACGCATGCCCACCCTAGCTGTGGGACAGAATGTGTTCAGCCGAGACAGCAGAGAAAGGGTGACCTGTGCTGTCACCTGGCAGGCAGGCCGTGGGGAGGGACAGGGAAGAGTGGACGCAGGACCCCGATGCCCACAGGGCCTGGGCTGGACTGTGGGCGCCTGGAGTTTGGGGGAGGCCGTCCGGGAGGAGCAGGGTTGAAAGAGGCTGGCGGTCGTCGCCACGGGGGTCCCCGCAGTTCCCGAGCTCGCTCAGAAACTGGGCACTTGTCCGCGGCTGTGTCCAGATGCTGGGAGAACGGGGTCTCTTGGAGGCGTCTGCCTTTGCAAGCCTGCGGTCTGTGCTCAGCCACGTGGGGTCCTCGCAGAAGGGCTTTTGCTAAATGGTCACAGACCCTGTCCACCGAGAACATGGTTTCTGGAGTTGTCACACCGACGGGTGGTTTGGATTTGAGTCTGCAAGGTGTGCAGGAGGCTCTTGGTTCTCTCTGGGCGTCTCCCCTCTGTGCAGACGGCCTCTGCCAGGTCAGCACTGCTGCTGCAGGACAGGGTCAGAGCAGCCCGGGACCCCCTGGTGACGGTAAAGCACCGTCACGTAGCAACGGGGGGAGGTCTCGGTTGTAGAAGGGCTAGAAGTGAAGACGACGACGAAGCGCGCCTTTCTCTGAGAAGGCCGTTCCGTGATGCTTCCTTGCCTCTCCTCTCTTGTCCCCGCCACGGCTGTGTTGGGGAGGCGCGCGCCACCGGCCAGACTCACGCCTCAGTGGACTCTGAAAAGTGGATGCATTGAAACCCTAAAATGTGAGCGATTCAGGGGAAGCTGATTCAAACCCGTAGCCAACTCCAAACACCTATGCAGATAAGAAACTCATCGTCAAAGAAACAGGTCCGTCTGATGACTAACCCTGACTCAGGTGGTTTCTGTCCTGTGTTCAGGAGACTCGCCCTCGGGGGACCTGAGAGCAGGGAGCCCTTCCGCTGCGGGCAGGGGGCAGCGAGCACAGGGCCCAGTACCCAGGGACCAGCCTGCATGACGCGTAGGGTCTCTGAGCGCGAGGGGCCCACCGCCGCACGCCTCCTGTGGGGTGAGCCTCTGTGTGGGGCCGCGTGTGCACACGTGTGTGCAGGCACACGGGCAGCATGCCTGGGCTTCCAGGGTCCTGGGACACACGCCAGCTGCCAGCACGGGGGCTGTCCTGCCTCATGGAGATGCTTTCCCTCCCACACGGTGCTGACTGCAAGCGTTTTGTGTCAATCAGTTGCTTCCACTAGGACTTAATTTTGGTAAAGGTCTTTTTTTTTTTTTTTTGCGCTATTAGCTGTTGGAAACAAACCAATAAAAAGCAAGGTTATACTTTTAAATTCAAGAGTTCCCTGCGTGTCATTTAGCTTGCCGACGTCAGTGGGGCCCTCAGACGCGACGTCCGCTCAAGGCCCGACTCCCCACCCCCGATCTGAGCTCACTTGTGCTCCCCCGGTCTCCGTCTGTCCGTGTCGCTATCTCCCTCTGTGTGTTCGTCTCTGACGCTGGGTCTGTGTCTCCGTCTCCCCAGGGACCGTAGATCGCCTTGTCTTCACCGAAAATAAACTCGGCCCGGCATTTCCTACCCAGCTGTCGCCCAGACCCCCCATTTCTCTCACCTCTGGCCTAAGCAGAAGCTTGTGTCCAGTGGGTGCCTGGGGGTGGCCTGGAGGGGCCGGGGTACAGGCTGTTCCCTGCTGCCCAAGTGAGCCCCCTCGTATATCTCGGGTGTGCACAGAGCAGGGTGTGTGTCCCATCGCGTGGGGCGTAGGGCCCCCCGTGAGTGTGAGTGGGCCCCCCGGGCCCTGAGCTCCATGCAGCTCCTCAGCACAGGCCCCGGCCCACCAGAGGCAGTTCCTGGAGCAGCGATGGGTCTGCTCCCCGCCACACGGCCAGGGAGCGGCAGCCGCACATCAGAGCCAGAGTGAAGAGGTCACCGCATTGTGCTGTGGTACAGCTAGTAGACCCGACACTCTCGGGGCCCAGGGCAGCATGCCCGGGAATCCCTGCCTTGGTTTGGAAATGCTCTCATGCCCCGAGCTCACTGTCTCCTCTGACCCCTTGTGCATCACAGATCAGGTAGAGACAGAGAGGAGGCTACGGCACTCCGTGTCCCCAGGGTGCCTCCCCGTCAGCCTGTGTGTGGAGGCCTCAGGGTGGGGTCTTCTGGCACTCGGGGGTCCTGTGCAGGCAGACCCTGGGGCAGCCTGCCGGGGCCGCACGTCCGGAAGGGAGAAGAAGCTGGCGCACAGAACCTGCCCGTCCAGCAGGTGACCTCCCCCTAGGTCAGCACCTGAGGACCGCAGGGCCCCGTGCCCTGCGGCTGGGGCCGGAGGGGAGCAGCGGAGACCGGAGGGCAGTGCAGCTTCGGGGGCCCACGCCCGCTCCAGTGTGGCTTCGGGGGACAGGGCTGTGGGCCCACGCCCGCTCCAGTGTGGCTTCGGGGGACAGGGCTGTGGGGCCCATGGCCCTTCGAGACGAGACGACGTCCCTCCCCGTGATGCTTGCTGGCAGCGGCGCTGGGCTCTGTCCGAGCTCCCCGAGGAGGTGGGTCCATCTTCCCCGGGTCTCCCCGCGAAAGCTGCCCGCAGAGGCGGCCGGGAAGGGTGCTCGCAGAGAGGGGGGAACGCGCAGCCCTTGGACTGCGTCTCGGCTGCGTCCCGGCAGAGTGCGCCGGCCTGAAGTTACTCTTCCTAAAGCCGCAGAACGTCCTTCCTGGGGGCAGCCGTCCGCGTTTCAGCGCCCGTGTTCGGTACTTTGTCACGCAGATTCCAGCTGGTCCTTTAACTCACCTGAAGCTTAGTTTTTAGAACCACGGAGCCCTCAGCTGTCCCGGGGTCCCCTGTTCCCGGGGAACCATCAGTCGCTCGTCTGCTCATCCCATTCACTGAGCGACCACCGAGTGCCGTGCTGGGCAGGAGATGAGCCCCCTGGGGGGGCCCCCCGCGAGCCCGAGAAGGCCAGGGACGCACCGCAGCGTGTGTGGGAGTCAGGAGGGCGTCCGGCAGGCGGGGGTCTCCTGGGGCCGCTCCCGGCTCGTCCTGCGACGCGGCGGCGCGCTGAGGCCCTGCGCACTCAGGGCTGTGGCAACTGTTAGGAAACCAGAAAGGCTCCCTCCAGGACTCGGGCCTCGCGTGGTTCATGTCAGGGACATCGTTGAGTCGGTATCGCACCTAATGCCTGCTCTTGACTCACCCCACACCCGTGACAGTGTTTGGTGGTTATTGTTACTGAAAACTCCAGAGTCCAAAAAAGAGAGACGGAAGTGGGTGAGATACAGGTGTTCTGCGTTCTGAGAGCACAGACTGTGCGGTAGTACTCTGAACGTCGGCGTTTCCCACCTTTACTCATGCACTGTGCAGCAGGCCAGGGTGACGCTCTGATTGGGTCCCGCACCCCTCAGGGAGTAGAAGCAGCCGCCCGGCGCCTCCGCAGGCCCCCAGACACAGCGGCCCTTTGTCCGTCCACACAGTCACCTAGGCAGTGTGGGCGGACAGTGGGGGGCACTCACCGTGTCCCATCCCCGGGACGCCTCTGCGATGACCAAGTTCCGGGCCTGTGTCGTGCTTCCCCAGAGGGCTCTCCGGGGAGGTGCTGCGGCCTGGGTAGGGCGTGTTTGGCATTTGGGACGCTCGGCTGTTAGATGACGGAGGGCTCTCCACAGGCCCACCCTGCCAGGCCCTGAAGATCGACACCAGTGGAGATGAGCAAAAAAATAAATCATCATCCACACGCCCCTTGGAACCCGTAGCTCTTCTGTAAATCTGAGAAGCCCCGTCAGCCCGGGACATAGCCGACTCTGAATGAAACACATCAGTGTGACCGTCCAGTTCTGCAGTTTTGGTTCTGAAAGTGCACATGGAGAAAATCTGTGTTCTGTGTCTCCCCACCTCCGCCACGTGCCCCTGGAGTGCGGTCCCTGCTCTATCACCCTGCAGAGCTGAGCCGCTTCCTAAAGGGACGGGGGATGCCCAAGGGAGCAGACCAGAGGGAGTGGGCTTCCAGGGCGCTACCGTGCTGGGCCCCGCGGGCCACAGAGCACTAGTCCTCTGGGCCCAGTTGAGAGCAGGTTGTTGCTAAAGCAGCTCCACAGAGGGCAGGACACCTTACCCCCAGAGAGCCCCTACCTGCTGTCCTGCCCCCCCCAAAACAGTGCCTGTGACCTGGCGAGGCCCAGCGTCACAGGATGTGCCAGCGCACTTGCTGCCATGAACTGGATGCCACAGTCGTGGGCTTCATCTGTAAAATGTACTCAAAAGACCCTTGCTGATCCTTGGAGGGACGCGGCCTGTCCCCTCAAATGTTCCTCTGGTGCTGGCTTACCCGGGAGAGACACAGACGTGGACGTAACACGAGAAGCCTCTGAGAAAAAAGCCAGTGGGACCGTGCCCTGGCTGGTCTGCGCTGTCGCATGCTGGTAAATCCAGAGAGGGGAGAGGAGGCCCTCCGCCCCTCAGCGCAGGGGAGACACCTGGCAGGTGGCATGGGCAGCCTCCCAAGGAAGCCAGGCCTTTGTTTTTAACCGACCTGAGTCGGTCTCTCCTGATTTGTTATGGAAAGGAGGACTGGTTGAGACCTCTTCCGATCACCTTCCAGCTGGCAGGAGACTTCTGCAGCTCTGGATGGCATCTGGGCAGGGGCGGGGCTCCCCCAGGGGGTTGCCGAGGACCTGGGCACGTGGACCCGAGCAGAATCCCATGGGACATTCCCCGGAATGAATGGGCCCCGGAGAGCCAGATCCGCGCTGCTGCCGGGCACCAGCGAGCGGTGAGGTAGTGAGACCCCGGCAGCCGGCAGGCAGAGAGCAGACCGCGCTGGGCGGGCGGGCGCTGCCCGAGGCACCCTCGCTGCGGGTGTGAGACGCTCCCGGCCGTGGACCCTGCAGAGATACACCAGGGCGCCCCGGCTCAGGAGAATGCCCGCGGGACAAGGTGTGCCCGCGCACCTGGTGGGGGCTCGGCCCCAGGCCGGGACCCTCCCCCAAGGCCTGGCTGCGCCCAGCCAGCCTGCCCTGTGTCCTGCGACCGCAAGACCCCAGCCCACGACACCCACCCTGCCCGAGCCGCCTGGCCAGCTGCAGAAGGTCCAGCGCATCCGGGGGCCGGCGTCCGTGGTGAGCAGGGGCTGGGGCTGTTGGCCTCGGTGGAACCAGAGGGTTGGGCCTGACGTCAAGGGGCAGCCCCAGATGCAGACTGAAATGAGGAGCTTGCTGCTTGCCGCCCGAGAGTCCAGTCACTGGCCAACATGCAGCCGGTGACCTGGAGTCCGAGAGGCGCATCTCCCCTCCCCCACCTCTCTGGGCCCCGCATCTGCCCCCAGGCCTGAAAACCTTCCGGACCTTTGCTTTCTTCTGTAAAAGCCGCAGACACCCTGGCAGCAGCAGGGCTGTCCGTTAGGGCCCCGAGGAGCGTCACCAGGTCCCTGCCCGGCTTCGCCTGCTTAGAGAGAGCCTTGAGCCGCTCGGCGGCCCCGCCACGTCCGCGGGCAGCACAGCGCCAGCCAGCGGCAGAGGGGACACGTCGCCCGAGAGCCCTGCCCACCGTCCATCTGTGCCCGTGTCAGCGCTTACGGACCAGATGCTGCCTGTTGCTCACTGACCATCTGCTCCCGAGCTGATGAAGTGTCCCCGTTACCGTGGCAACAGAGTCCTTGATTGGCGGTGGCACCACAAACATTCGCTGCTCAGGTTTCTCTTTTATCTGTGCTCCGGAATGGGGCTGGGGGAGGGGGCAGGCCTCGGGCTGGGGGAGGGGCCCCACAAGGAGAGGAGCCGGGTGGGCGTGAGGAGGGGCAGGTTCCCCTGTGTCTCCCTTTCGCCCTGCTCGTGTGCCGCCCGCAGTGCCCCCCCCCCCCCACCGCTGGGCCGGCAGCCCTGTGAGCAGGTGCAGCTG
This sequence comes from Mustela erminea, assembly GCF_009829155.1. NCBI lineage: Eukaryota > Metazoa > Chordata > Mammalia > Carnivora > Mustelidae > Mustela > Mustela erminea. Next base: position 139,221 of record NC_045617.1, on the reverse strand, counting down.
GGAATTCCGCTGACAGATCTGGTGGGGGGGGGGCAGTCACAGCGCTGTAAGGACACTGACCCCAGGCCCAGGCTCTTCCCCTGCACCAGGAGGCTGCCCAGGGCGTGTGGCTGTGGAGCCCTCCTGAGTCCTGTGCTGCCTGCTTGGGTGACCATCCCCAAAGCAGGCAAATGTCCCCGGTACTGAAGCATCGGGCACCTGCCAAGGGATGAGAGGTCTCGGGCAAGACAGAACCTTTGTTGTGTCCTGGGAATTGGACACCACAGAGCCGGATTCCATCTGTCCCACCAGTTCTCAGTGTCAGCGGCAAGAGCCGCCTCCCTGGATGGGACTCGGGGGCTGCCTTCTCTTTGGGTAGGGCCTGGGGACGCTGCCCGGCAGCACAGACACTCCATTGCACATGGAGGCCAGCCAGCCCCTGGGCCCTCGTGAGCAAGAAGCTGGGCCACGTGCTGTACTGAGAGAGCCTGTCGGTCTCAGCCACAGATTCCCTGGGAACCAGTGCTCCTGGCGGCCACACGAGCTGAGGAGCCACCTCTTGTGACAAGGGAGCCCACCTCAGTGGCCGTTGGCAGGCCCACCCAGAGCCTTCCCGTTCCCCAAAGAAAGAAGGCCCTGGACTGCCGTGACCCACTCTGCTCCCAGTGCTCCATGAAATTCCCTTTAGGGGTTGGTTTGTGGCAAATTTGAGAACGTGACCTTCCCACAGTCACCGAGGCTGGTGTCACTGTCCTGGTCTTGGCGCCCCGCACATTTTATCAGCATGGCCCTTCCCACAGCCAAGGCTGACCTGGGCTCACCTGTCCTCCGACCTTTACTGGAGTCCTCCTCCCAAACCCCTCCCAAACTCCAATCACACCAGCTTCTCTAAGGCCTCCTCCGTGAGCACGTGTGTGTGCATGTGTTTACACATGTGGGTGTTCACATGCACATGTGTCCCTGTGGGTGTCATGTGCACCTCTCTGTGTGCGTTCCGTGGGTACATGTGTCCGTGTGCACGTGTGTCCGCGTGGGTGTCGTGTGCATCCCATGTGTCGTGCCCACCCGGTGTTGGTCCAGCAAGCAGTCCCTCCTTGTCTTGTAGGAACCTGAACTCTGTAATGCAGGCACTTCGTTGCTTCTTAAATTATATTTTACTTTGTCATTCATTATTACAGCTTATGAGCATAAAATAATGTTTTTTAAATATAATTAAAATCTGGCCTCCCAACGACTTCCAAGCTACCTGACGAACACGTGCTGGGCACCGAGTGGCACAAGAACAAATCGAACTTGGAGATTTCCCAAAAACAAAACTCCCATTAGTCTGTATTATCTCAACTGAAATTAAAAATATAAATTTCTCCCTCAGTATCATTCATCTTCTAATTTCCAGCAGCTGCGCACGAAAGACCTGTTTCCAGCTTACTTGGGTAGAGTGGGAAATGCAGAGCCCGAGTCGGGCCGGGCCCCTCCCTGTCTGCCCCCGACAGAGGACAGAGAGCATCCGTCACTCACTACTGAAGCCTGACGGACGGTCGGTGTTCTGTTTCTTTCAGGGGAACAACATCCTGAGCCTCGCTTCCAGGGTGTTTTAGGGAAGCAGGCGTAACTTTGACAAAAAAACAACTCAGCAAACAGAAAACCATCAACTAATCTAATATATAAATAACACTGAAAATCCCAAAGAAGTTCTTAGCAAACAGAATCTAGCAGTGTGTTAAAAAGATGACATACTGTGACCAAGTGTTTCGTCCCACCGTAGCAGGAACGGCTCAGTATCAGATCTATGGATATAAACTCCATTTGTAGAACAAAAGGGAAGAAAATGATTGTCTCCATAGTCGCTGACAAAACACTGGATGAATTCGACATTCACTCTCTTTTTAAAACGTTCACGATCAACTAGAAATTGATGAATACTTCCTGACATCACGGATGACGTGCCCCGACCTGACAGCCACACGGCTGGGGAGCGCCAGGGACGTGCCCACGGCCTTCAGTGCATCCCGGCCTCAAGAAGGCAAAGCCGCGGACGCCTTGACTGGGGTCCGTGTCCCCGGCCCGCACGGTGTTGTCAGCTGCAGAACGTGGAATTACGAGGGTCAAGGGGATCGTGTGGTTATTTTATGGTCCGTCTGGAAACCCTAGAGAAACGACAGAAACAGACGCACAAAGGTGAGAGAATTTGGCGAAGTGTATAAAATCGGGAAAAGAGCCACTGGGAAATACCCTAGAAGGAAAGACTGCCTTTATCAACAGAGGACCCGCCACGGACGTGTGCGGTGAGGAGGACATGCGGCTGCCGTAGCAGGAAAACTGGGCAGTATCCCCGAGGGGCCCGGACAGCCGGCGCAGGCAGGTGCTCGACCGAACGTCCTGTGGTGAGGACGCCCTTTCTGCAAAGCTAACCTGCCTGGGGGGTGCAAACTCCCAGTGAAGTTCTAACTCGGGGGGGGGGGCAACTGGGGTCTCCGTTCGAGAAGCGTCTTTGGACTTCGGCTCAGGTCATGGTGTCGCCATCTCAGGATGATGAGATCCAGCCCTGCGTCGGGCTCCGAGCTGGGGGTGGGGGGGTCTGCTGGAGAGGCTCTCCCTCCCACTTGGCCCCTCCCACCCCTCGCTCCCTGGCTCTCTATCTATAAAATAAATAAAATCTTCTAAATAACGTTAACTTGCTTTCGAGGAATCTAGACAGGCTAAATGAAAATTCGTGTGAGAAACGAAGTAAGATTAGGCTGGACAAACCCAAAAGAAAAAGCTGTTTCACATATTAGAGCATCATGAAGCTACAAAGTATGTCCCGCTGGTACGTGCACAAGCAGGGCATGGACCCAAGATGCTCGCAAACATTGCATAAAAGCGTTTAAATCACTGGGAAGCAGATTTCCCTACAGTGACACGGAGGTGCGAGGGTGCGTCTGTAGGAAAACTCTAGGGCCCAGGTATGAAGGGCTGGGCTGGGCTGGGGAAGTGAGGACCAGGCTTGGGGCAGGTGTGAGTGGCTTTGTGAGCCCAGAACCAAGGGGACTGTGTCCTCTCCTGGTCACAGACCATCCTAGAGTGACCCTTGTCCCTTCACCGTAAGGTCCCTACCTTCAGGGGACGTGCCACCCCCCGCCCCCAGCCTCATGTTGACTCCTACGGTATCAGCAGGGCTCGGAGCAGCCTGGTGGCGCCCAGACTTCTGGGTGAGAACCACCAGCAGGAGGGCACCTTCTGGAATGTAGCTGCTCCCAGGCTGACATGGGCCTCGCCAGTGGTAGGAGGCGCCAAACGCCAAACGCCGAAGGGCTGTCGGGCCACCAGCAGTGGCGCCCACGCCAGCTTCTCTGCCCACAAGGGTCACGGAGCCCACCAGTGGGCCCCCCCAGAGAATGACCACAAGCCGCGGGAGTTTCCAAGCACACAGCCCGTTGCGCATGGTTCCCGCAGAACGGTCCTGCTTCCCGTCAGAGCACGGGGCCTCTTCCAAACCATGGAGGGGCTGTCAGCACCCAAACCTGTGTCTTTCCTTACTTGTGCCTTGGGTTCGAGAGCCTGCCGGCCCCAGGAGTAGCGTTTCCCCATGGACAGCGGGATGACGCCAGCAGCAGGGCCGTCTCTGTGACAGCAGGACAAACCGAGGCTGTGAAAGCAGAGACTCCATCACGGCTGAGTGGGGGGCCGCTCCGCAGCAGGCCCGAGGTCCTCCTGGCCTTGCCTTCCAGCGGTCCGCACGGCTCTGCGCCCGAGAGCATGACCGGCGCCTGCCGCGTGAGCACGAAGGGGGGGCTCCAGAGCCTCCAGCTCCGGGGCTTTGACACAGGGGCTCTTTCCTGGTTTTCCTGCTTGGAGCCCGAGCCCTGAGACGCACAGGGCGGTGCCCAGGCCGCGGTCTGCTCCTGGCTTTCCCCGCCTTCGTGCCCCCAAGCGCTGCCAGCGGCCTCGCATTGCCCAGCGCCCGAGGTCTGCGGCCCCAGGGGGCGATCTGGATAAGTAGGCCTTAAGGGGCCCCAACCTTGGTGGCGGGTGAGCAGTCCTCACCACTGCGGAGCCCGTGGTGCCCCGAAGGCTTTGAGTCTCCTGCTGCGAGGTCACACAGGGCCCCCACTGAGGGCAGGGGAACGGGGCCATAAGGCCCCAGCATCCTCTGGGATCTTGGCTGCGAGGGAGGACCCACCATGGCCACAGACTCCTGGACACGAGCTGGCCTTTGTGGAATGCAGGGGAAACCCCTGTTGGGCCCCCTGCCCGAGGGGCATTGGAGCCCACCACCCAGCCACCAAGGAAGCAAGTCCGGATGGCACTTGTGTCCCCCGGTTGGTTTGTAGCGGAGGTCAGAGTCTAAGGCCCACGAGGTGACCTCATCTCCAAGACACAGCAGAGCTCTGCTCCCACTCAGCCAGACTCGGGCTGCGAGAACCGCACCCCCCCCACCCCCGGCCCTGATGAGGACGGGAAGATACAGTCCGAGGTCCTACTGGGGCCATTCAAAATGGCTTTTCCAAGTCAGCCTGCACTGCAATTAGCTTTCTCTGGTTTTAGGAGAACAGTCTCAGCCAGGCCCAGACAAGCTGCCCCGGGGCCCAGAGGAGCGTGTAGAGGTGGGGGTTAGAGCAGCGAGGCCCTGGGAGGCGTTTCTAAGTCTCCCAAATGGAGAGTGAGCGTCTCTTCCTGCTGTACTTGTCAGTGTGGATCCGAGGGAGGGCCTGTTTGTCGCCTGTGGATTAATTCCCAGAGAAAACACGGCAGCCCAGAAACAACGCCTCTAGGCCCTTTCTACAATTTACAAAGTGAAAAACCCTCAGTACATTTCCCGGTAATTTGTTCAAAGCCACGAAGCTGCCCGTGCACTGCACCAGGATTCAGTCTCGGGGCGGGGGGGGGCCTGGAGCAGGACAGCCCCTCCCGGCCGCGGGCAGGGGTCTGAGAGTGGGTGAGTGGGACGGAGAGAATGAGCGACGTGCTTTCTGAGGTCGGGGCGCCGCACCCCACGGGGAGCACGGGGCCCTGCCTTTCGGCCCAAGAGGTGACACCTCTCCGGAAATGCATCTCAAGGGATGAGGAGAGAATCCATGGGTCACGTGGGGCGAGTTCACTCAGGGAAGAAATGGAAGTTAGATCTTCTCTGTAGAATGAACTCAGTGTGAACACAGTCCAAGGGGCCAGAGCCCGGACGCAGTTCACCACGGGATTTCTGGTTCTGGGGTGCAGACTTGGGTATGTGGCTGACATGGCTCCTCCCTGGGACTCGGGTCACATCCCCAACACATGCAGGCCCCAGCTGGGCCCGGCCAGGCCACAGAGGACGCACAGAGCAGGCCAGACATTGTCATGGGTCGCCGGGGCCTGGAGTGCGGAGCTAGAACCTGCCTCTGGCAGCCGGGTTGGCAAGTGGCCCCTCCTCGCCCTCCCCCAGCAGCCCCACACAAAGCCTGGCACACATTTCCAGCGGATCCCCCAGCTGAGAAGGACTCATGGCTTTACCAAGCGGCAGGCAAAGGAGAGCATCAGAGCCTTTGTGATTTCGGAATATTGGAAACACGCAGAAAACCATCTTTCCCAAACGGAGCACGTTTAGTTCTTTATCCCAAGTGCCTTCCTTCACTGGGGATGGCATCGCGTTCTGATTTAAAGACGAGCCTTGGCTCCGGAAGCTTCCACCTGTTGCTGGGCAGCTGGGTGGGCACCTCCCGCTGGGTGCCCCTCCCTGGCAGGGCCCGGCTCCAGGTTTACGCCCGCACAGCTGTTCTGTTTCGGCCGCATGGTCATGATTACAGTCATCTCGACCTCCTGGGCTGACTGAAACAGATGCTTCTCGGTATCTTTGATCAACGAGTAGAGGGTCTGCCCTGCGATCGTGAGCGCCACATGTGCTCACGGGAACAAGGAGTGTGCCTGGGTGTGCGGGGCGTGCGTGGAGAACAGCCCAGGCCACCCTCCACCAGGCTGAGGGGGTCCTGCACTCTGTGGCCTTCATGGGAGAGCCCAGGATCCCACGACCTGACCTGTCCACCCTGTACCTCCTCCAGGACGCGCACACAAGCACACACACGTGCGTCACACAACTGCACGTATGCACGCTGGCCCACGCTGGCCCCCGCTGGCCCCCGCCCGGGCCCCACAGCTGGAAGCAGCTTCCTGGGCGCTTCGCTCTTGACGTCAGGACACCCCTTTGCCTTGAGCACTTCCATCCCACGGCTTCTCCTTTGAGCCCTTGGTGGAGGGACGCAGGAATTCCCGCCACTTCCTGTCCTCTTCCGGCCCCTGCCTAGAACTTTCCTCAGCAGCCAGTCCCTGCACTGGTAGGCTCCGTGGCTCCCGCCCTCGTGGTGGACTCTGCCACCGTCTGAACGCAGACCCTCCGGCCCTGGCCATCTAGCCACCCGTGCCCTTGTGCTCTGGGCTCCCAGACCTGGCACACCGTGTCCCCCATCCCTGCAAAGCCCTTGGCTCCAAGCCTGTTGCTGTGTTGGGTTTCTGGGAGGGCACCTGGCGAGACAAGGCCTCACGGCCCCTGCAGGACGCCCCTGGCTGTGCCCCAGTCCAGGTCAGAGCAGACACAGCTGCCGGGGCCTGAGGGTAGGCTGGGAAGTGGGTGCAGTCCCTGCATGGGGTGACACCTTCACCCCAGTGTGCCTGCCCATAGCGCAATGTTGGCAAATACACAATGACGTCACACGGTAAGGGTACCACCCGATGCTTTCCTGAGACCCTGTGTTCTCCGAGTAGCTCTGCAGCCTTAGCGTGTGACAGGTCCCCAGGAGCTACAGTAGGACATATGCTGGGATCTTGGAACAAGTGGCTTGTGCAGAGGACAGAGGAAGATGAAGAGCTTGTAAGTAAATGCGAGAGGACCGTCGTCTGGAAGGAGGCACAGGGGGTGCAGCTCTGCCTGCAGCTGGGCCCCTGTGCGGCCTCACCACCCAGCTCGCTTGTCCTGAGCAAAAGACAGAGCTGGGCAGGGCCAGGCGCCCCTCCTCGCCTGCAGCCGGGGGCTCTGGTGTCCTTCTCCGGGCGATGTCATCACTGCAGGACATCGGCCCTTCAGGTGCCAGAAACAGCTCCTTCACTTTTTTGTGAACAAGGCATCCCACAAGGCTCTGGAAAGCAGATTCCTCTACACCTGGGGGAAGGCGCAGGGCCTTGGCCTTGGGCGGAGGCTCAGGTTCAAAAGAAGCCGTACTGGCACTTGTCCTGCCCTCCAAGTGGCTGGAGGCAGAGAGGCAGGGTTGAAGGAGAAAGGCCCCAGACAGGGACCCTGCCTGCACCGCCCACTCACTTTCTTCTAACAAGACATGGTTGGTGTCTTTGGCTTGGAATAGGGGTATCGTTCGTGACTGGAACGTGGGTGCTTTGCGGATTCCTTAAATCAGCCCCGCTTTGCCTCGAACATGTCTACAAGCTTAGATAAAACCCTCAGGACCCCGCGGGAGGACCTCAGACTTTGCGCTCAGAACCACACGTGCTGGGTCCTGTCCAGGGTTCAGGACAAGGCGGGCCTGTTGCCCCTGTGTTTGAGGCAAGTGACCGGGCCTTCTTATTCCTTAATGCCTGGTCCCTGTGGGGATGACCCCTGGAGACCCCGGCCCTTGAAGGCCAGAATCCCATAGGCCTCTCAGGGACAAATCTGCCCACAGCAGCACTGGGACCCTCTGCCTGGGATCTGGGGTCTGCTGGGCTGGGTGCCCAACCCCCAGCTCCCAGTAGCCATTTAACGGCCTCCCCGCAGAGCTGGCGGGCGAGCACGCCAGCACCAGGATGGGAAGGGGTTGCCAGAGGAGAGCCTTGGGGCCTTTAGAACTATGTGACTACAGGCTGAGGCATGGAGAGAGCCCTGACCGGGACCAGGTGCAGCCTGGGGGCAGAGGAAGACGGTCAGCAGCCCCAGGAACAGAGGACCCACGGGCGCTACTGGCGGCGGGATCAGGCACGTCCTTAAGAGCTGGTGCAGATGGTGGGAAAGCCCACGCAGAGCTCTGGGAACAGCCTGAGCTGTGGGAGCAGATTCACTCAGTCATAGCCATGCACCGACTAAAACGGGCATCGAGTCCGACTCTGAGCCAGACGCAGAAAACAGAAAGTGAATGAGAAGAGGTCCTTCCGCCCAGGCGCTGGGGAAGCAAGCCTGCATAGACAGGAAAAGCTGGAGAGAAGAACAGAAAAGCCTGGACTGGAGACACGTCCCAGAGAGCCCGCAGGGTCCAGGACCTACATCCTCCGGGACGGGGAAGTCAGATTCCCCCGGATGGTGGGCGCTGCTGTACATCAGGTCACGGAGTGTCCAGCAGGCCAGGCCCTGGGAGGTGGGGGGGTGTGCGGAGCGTGGGGACGAGCTCTGGGGGACGGGGAAATCGGCACGGGCTGGGGGAGGCAGGGGAGCGTGCTCGAAGGACGCGGCGATGAACATTGTGCTTGTTCTGCTAAGGACTCTAGACCTCTGGGGAGCGGTGGGAGTGATGCAGATATTTAAGTCTGAGAGTGACATATCGGACTTTTCCTACAGGACAGCCTTGCTGGCAATGGCCTGGCCAAGGGAATGAGGTGACAAAGTGGACAGAGGTTCTGTGGGGACAAATAAGAGAATCAAGGTTCCCAGAGGAACGTGCACTGAAGGCTTGAGAAAGGAGTTACCAGGACTGTTGGCCTGTGCACAGCCCGTGACCCAGAGCTGTGCTCCACGAGCTGCCCATGGGCTCCCAGAAATAGTGACTCAGAAAAAAGGTAACTTGCTCCAAAATGTGAAGTAGAATTAAGATTCAAACACTTATATCATACCCAGGAGCCCAAACCAACCCCATTTTTACGCACTTCCCGCTGATTCTTTCTCACACAGGTTACTGGCTCGGTGCACCACATTTCGGGCCGTGGGCAGAGGTCGGGAGCTGTTCCTGCCTCTGGGCCCTCCACACCCCCACACGGAGCTCACCCTCCCGCCTGGCCAGGTCTCCGCAGGCACCGCGGACTCAGGTGGGGCCGGGCGGACACCTGCTCCCTCCTTCTGGGGCACTCCCTGCACGGGGCAGGGGGCGGGGGGGCTGTGGGCCTCTGCTCCAGCGGTACCTTTCCCAAGCCCCTGGCCCACCGCCAGGGTGGAGACGCTCCCTCTCCTCGGGGTGCTGGTCTCAGGCAGTGACTGTACCCCTGTATGTGGGTTATTTCATCAGTAATTAAATAATTGCCTGTGTCTCTGGCTGAGCCACATCTGTGCCAGGACAAGGCTTTGCTCATTATTACACCCCAGCACCGAGAATGCTCCCTGGCAGGTAGTAAGTACTCGGTACACGTTGAGTGATTACGTTAATTTTGTCCCTTGCTCCATGACCGACACAGACCTACCGGTCTTTCTGCCATCCCATGAACATAAAATGTCATCTAGCCTTTGGTTGCTTTCTTTCTCCTGGAATGACCTCCATCCACTCCTTGGTTAACCCAAATCCTGCGTGTGCTGAAAGGAATGCTTTAAGCTGTAGGTAACTGAGTCTAGAATAATGATGACTTCGGCAAATAGACGGTCTCATGGGATAAGAAGTCTTGAGGGGGGAGCTCAGGGCCAGGATACCAGGGCACTGGGTGAGCATCTCTGGGGTTCTCTTGGCCTCTCCTCGTGGTCACAACATGACTGCATCAGCCCCACGTATCACAGGCTCACACAAAGCACCCAAAGCCAGACAAAAGAGGGAGTGGGCATGAAAACGTCCAGCTCATAGGGGTTAGCAACGAGGATCTCGGCGGGGGCGTAACTACGTTTTCCAGCCGCCAGAGACCCCCAAAGTCTCTGTTCATTCCCAGCAGAGTTGCAGGGTGTGTGTGGACCCGTCCGAGGAGAAGGGAGCGGAGAGGGCGGAAGCGCCACGCAGGTGCTTGGGTAGCCAAGCCGAGAAGAAGCAGTTCAAGGGTCGTCTTCACTATTTGGCGAAAGCAAGCAGTGCGGGGCCTGGGTGCTGAGCCCATGTGGACGGCTGAGCCTCAGAATCAGACGGAAGAGGGGAGCTCACTGGCCGGACTGGAGGCTCCGCCTGACTGATGGAGTGGCCCCAGCGCCCGCCCGCTCCCTCTCCGCTGCCCAGGGCCATCCTGCTCTCTCCCTGCCCCTCACCATCTCCCCCCCCTCCGCCCCACCTGGTTTGCTCTCCCCCACCCCACCCCCCGCCCCGGCTGCTCCCTCCCCTTCGGGGCCACACACAGCAGCTCCGGGGCCCCTCCGAAGAAGGCAGAAGTCCAGGGAGTGCGTGGAGGGGAAACACTGTGCCGTGCTCCCGTGTTCGGAGGCAGGAAGTTTTTATCAAGGTCGGAGGTGGTCCCTGGTGAAAAGCTTCCTGAGCCGGACTGGAAGTGGTTCTCACCGTGCCGGCCCCTCCGTGTGGAGAGCTGTCGGCAGCCCCTGGACAATACACAGAGCTGTGAGGACAGACAAGAGGAGGCTGTCCCCTGGATGGACTTGGAGTGGAGGGGTTGGGGTGCTGGTGGCCCTGCAGGGTCCCGGCTGGGGACCAGGTGTCTCGGGGCACTAGTGCTCCTCCCAGGTCACCTGCAGAGCTCATACCCTCTCCCCTCCTCTCGGCACAGAGCCGGTGGCTGAGGGTGCCCAGGCTTGGGTGGGAAACAGAGTGTCTCCTGAGACCTGCTAGGCAGGTGTGCTTTGGAAGGCCGGCTACGGTGCAGCCCCATCTACACCGGCGACCCCAGGACCCTAGAAGCCGGCCCGCAGCTGCAGAGATGATGCCGTCCGACCCTGCCCTTCCCGGTCGTGGGGCAGAAAGGCCGTCAGGGAGAGGCTGGCAAGCAGTGAGCTCTGACCGTGCTCAGGAGCCCTTGAAAGAAGACCTCGGGCTGCCAGTGCTGGGCTCTGGTCAGCTCCCGGTCCCGCGGACAGTGAGGAGGCCTGTCTGGGCCACAGGAAGCTGAGACGGACCCGTGGGCTAGGACCCAGGCGCAGACACCCGGCACCAAGGGCCCGATTCCTTGCGGTAGAGGCTCGCTGAGGGCTTTGAGCACAGGAGGGGCGGGATGGAAGTCACGGTTCTTGGGGCCGCCTGGTGCGGCAGGAGGCCTGTTGCTCCAGGAGCTCCGGGAGCTGTGAAGGGGAGGCCGTTGCGCGGGCCGCCAGGACCTCTAGTGAGTGAGCTGGGAACTTGTCCATATTTGGACCGGCAGGAATGCCCTGAATAAGCCTTGGGGTCTTCCTCCGGAGACCCGGACTGGCAACACCAGGGCCCTCACGCGGGCAGAGGCAGCAAGCAAGCAGCGGGGGCCCTGGGGGCGCGGGAAGGTCCTCGGCTGCAGCGGGTGACTGGAAGGAGGCTTCTCTCCAGAGGACAGGGTGATGGGAAGTTGTCCCAGGGAGGGTGGAAGCAGCTTAGAAACCGAAAGAGAAGCTCTGAAGTTGCCTCGAGGGGAGCACTGGGGGCGGCTTACGCCGTAGACACACGTGTGGGCCAAGAGGACCGCGGGGACCTGGCGGGGGGACTTGCTGCAGACTGGCCTGCGTGGCCTGCCTGTGGCCAGCATCCCTCAGGACGTCACCTGTCGGCTCCTGCCCCGTCTCCCCCGGACACAGAGACAGAGGCAGCGGGCCCCACGGACTGGTAGAGCCCTCCCTGGGTGTAGCCTCAGGGACTTGATGTTTGGTCTGGCCCAGGGACCGGCCCAGGTCAGCATAGGCCATGGAGCAGCCCCACAGCCCCCGCAGCTCGGGGAACCAGCACTGCTTGACGCTCCCTGCCCCCACCCCGCAAGGAAGGCCAGGCCCTCAAGACAAGGGACGGTCAGTGAAGACACCAAGAAAGGCATAGAAAAGGGTCTCAGAAATCCTAAAAGAAGAAGAAGAAGTCCAAAAAAGAAGGCCCATTTACAAAGAGAATCTGATGAAAGGTCTTAAAACGCGCAGTCACGGGCCTTCCCATGCTCTGCTGCTCAGAGGCAGTGAACTGAACGGGGAGACGCTCTTACAGACGGACGCCATGTGCAAAAGGAAACAGACCCTTGGCTTTGTTTTTGGGTGACTTGGGGGCACCTCGTGGAAGTCAAGCCGATGGTGGCGTCCCATACGGGCGGTGCCTGCCTGGGTCTGGGCCCCGCGTCCGCTCCTTGGCCGCACAGAGGCGGTTCCCAGCGCTGCAGAACGCTGCCTCCGTTGTTTCCACCGAAACAGGGAATGTACACGAGCAAAAAGCAGGAGTTTGAAGTGACGCACATGTGCGGTGTCACCCGCACACTGTGAGCCGGTGGAGAGCACACCAGCCGCCCCCCGCAGACACGGGACCGGACGCTCAGTCCCAGCTCTGCTCCCGGGCGGGGGGCGCGCAGGGACGGACGCGCACATACCCTTCCCTGCGGGATGCGGACCGCCGTCAGGCTCGGGTCTGCGCGGGCCGCGTCTGTGTACAAAGCCAGGGGCTGATGCCTCAGAGCCCCCCTTGGCTGCTCCTGTCTGTGCCCTCCACAGCCCTCTCTAGGCACCACCGCCCAGCACAGGGACTGGTCTTCCTGACGTGGGTCGTGTGTGTCAAATAGTCACGCGAGCAAGGAAATGCTCGTGGGCTTTGCAGCATCAGCACACACTGATTAAGCACCTGCTAGTGGCCAAGTTCTGGGGCTGCGTGTGCAGGGGTGGGGTGAGGGGAGGTGGAGACACAGGTGTCCCCAGGACACAGGGCCAGCCCTGCGGAGAGGGCCCCCAGGCCCCAGTCAGCGTGCTTCTGTATGCGAGTGTCACCAGCACCACGGTGCAGACACCCCTCAGCCCCGACAGCCCCTCCCACGCCGCAGCTGGCTACCCCGTGGGTCTCCAGCCCCTACTATGCCGGGAGAGGCAGGGCTGCTGCTCCCTGTCCTGCCTCCCCCTGAGCGGGCAGGCCGCATCTGTCCTGGAAACGTCTGGGTGGGGCCCTGCCTGGAGGCGGGGAGCTCTGTCAAATGAGCTTTTGAGGTCCTTCCCTCCCCAGTGCGGCCCAGAAAGGTCACAGACCAAACCCGCACGGAGTCGGGTTTCCACATGAAACAAACGTGAATATAAAAGTGTCAAAGGGAAGATTTGGCCCTCACCCCCTGCGCCCCGCTCACACCCCCACAGCCTGCTCTGGGCTTCAGAGGACGTTCGCACCCCTGCGGACTGGAGAGTTCAATGGAAAGGAGCCATCGACACTTGGCTGAGAAGTGCAGCTTCCCTCCCTGCTGCCCACTCCCAGCCACAAAGGACCCTGAAGGGTGTCTGAGATCAAAGGAACCAGCCCCCCTCCCTGGCTCCTGCTCAGTCCCACTACCACCCCCAGAGGACAAGAATTCACACCTGCCTGGGGCTGGAGCCCAGGAGGGCCTGCAAAGGTGGGCTTTGAAAGGGCGGCCACCTCCAGGGGGAAGCGCTAGGGGGGCTCCCCACACTGCGGAAGGAGGCCCCGGCGTGGGATTTGCATGCTGGCTGGCCCCGTTCACAGAGCCTTGGTCCTGCTCCCCACCAGCTGTGACCTGGGGTCTGCCCCCCAGCCGGGCAGATGGCTGCCGCCCGGTAGGGAGGAGGCAAGGGCACACTGGTGCGGGGGGGGGGGGGGGGGGGGCTCAGCCGACGGACACTGAAGCCGCGGGGACTTCCGCAGAGCACACGTCCTCCTGAGCTTGTCCCACTCAGCGGGCTCGGCTCTGGCTCACCAAAGCAAGTGAACTGGCTACTTGCGTTGTAGCCGGGGCTGGCGTGTTTGGAAGGAGAGCGTCCCCTCCAGACGGTCTCTGGGAAGGAGCCTGTGGCTGGTGGGGCCTCGCCCTGAGAGTGGGTTATCTCTTAGAGTGGCTTGTACACACTTGGTGCTCAATAAATGTTGGTTGCCTGAATGGTTCGATACGTGATGTAATGATTCTTGTGGCTTGGCCTCTGTCACGGAATGATCATTTACTGGAAACTCTTGAAACGATGTTTTATTGGTGTTTCTGCTCATTTCAGTTACTGCTTTGCAGTAACATCTGAGCAGCTGGGATCTTTGCCCCCAGCTCCGTCGTGTGCGGAAACGTCAGCCCCGCTCTTCAAGCCGTTTCCCCAGGACGTACCGTTTCAGGGGCAGCTTGAGTTTTGTCCACACAGAGTGCCCAGTAACAGTGCCTTGAACGAGTGGCCTCGCTCCCGGAAGAAACACTTTTCTGTTCAGAATTTGCTGCTGGAAAAGTACAGGCGCAGATGCTTGTTTCGGCTGTTTTCTGCACCCGGACTCGTAGCTACGCCGTTGACTTTCTAGCCCATCGCGGATGGTCTCAGGGGTCTGAGAGGCTTTCAAACAACCGCCACCCATCGTGGGCAGGGCCGACGCGCATCTCCAAGTGGCAGCAAACGTTGGCACGCGGGACCCTGGCCCCGCGCTCCCATGCCTGGGGCTGGGCCCCACTCCACGGTCGGGAGGGGAGAGTGCGGCCTCCACAGCAGTGCCAGTGCATGGAGGACTCCGGGTGTGCCCCGAAGCCCTAGTCCCGTCGCGGATGGAGCGAACTCCTCCGGCAGACACTTGTCCTCTCGTCTGTCCCCGACGCAGAGCCCGTGCTCAATGGTTCTTCATTCGCAAAGTGAACGGAAGAATTCACGAGTGTGAAGATGACTGCCTGGCCCCTTGACCAATTCCGTCAGCAGAGGGAAGGGCCGAGAGCAGACCGTGGTTGGGTCACAGCTGTCCCCATGCGTCAGCCCGAGACCCCATGGCTGTTGGGCAGCAGCGGCCTTTGGTCCCTGTGCGCAGCCAGCCAGGCTCAGACAGGCGGTCTGCCGGCCGGAAGGTTCCGTCTCCTGCTCCCGGCTCCCAGCGCCATCCACTCCCCTTCCTGCTGGGAGAACCTGGCTGTGAGCAGAAGCCCTGAATGGCTTCCTCTGCTTTCTCCCCGTGCTCCCCAGCCGGCAAGAAGAGCCAGGGCCGACCCAGAAGAGACGTCACCTGTGGGCTGCTGCGGTGAAGCTGACGAGAGGGACCCGCTCCGGCCAGCAGAGACAACCGACCACAGCCTGACCAAACACCAGTACCCTTCGGCAGTTCAGGGATCTGTTTTCCAACCCATCACCAGGAAAAACAAAACAAACCCTAAGATAAGCGTTAGACAGTCCTGAAGGCCTTTGGTTCCAAAGATCAACACCGTCTCAAACCACCACTGGGCCCACAACCCGACGCACACGCTGGCCCTTCAAGGAGGGGAAAGCCAGGGCCTTGGCGTGAGCAGACTGTGCGACCCAGACAAAGGGCTTGACCTCTCTGATCCGCAGGGCAGCCCGCCACAGGGAGAGGCCCCGTGACGGGCGGCACCCGCTCCCTCCGTGAACCACAGCGCCGAGGCCCCTCCACTCGCCGCTCATTTCTGTACGCAGTCACGGTCTCGGACGAGCTGGAGTTCTGGGAAGAGGCCTCCGCAGACCCGCCCCGCCCGGCCCAGCGAGGCGACCGATGGGGTGGGGGCTGGCGGCGCGGGCGGTGGAAGGTTCACCCAAGGCCAGCTCGAGAGATGAAGTTGGCTGTCTACACAGCAAGGGAGCCGCGGGCAGGACGTCAGAGGACAGGCTGCGGGGGGCCTGCCCTGAAGGAGGGGTGAGGAGGGACGGGGGCAGATGTGAGTCTCCTTGTAGGCTGTAGCCCCGGTCCGCTAGGGCTGCGGCTGTTTCGAGGCCTGACGGGGCGGTTTGTGTCCCGCCTGTGGCTGCCGTGGGTCCTGCCTTTCTCAGGTGCCGCTGCGCATGCCTGCTGCCTAACGGTGGCCTCTGCACGCCCCTCAGTGAGGAAAGGGAAGCGATCCTCTCCGCGGCTGCTCCACTAAGGTTCCCGGGGAGTCGAGTGGGAACGGACTAGAAGGTCTCCCCACCATAAGCCCCGGCACGAAGGCCGATGATTCAGTGAGACCCACACCAGGGCAGCTGAGTCACTGTGGGCCTCCTATGTTCAATAGCCCAAACCCTCACAGCTCAGGGAAGTCCTTCTCATGGGTTTTCAAAAGTGGTAAAAAAAAGTCCTTTATCTGACAACTCGAGAAAAAGAAAAGTAGACATTTGACTTTGCTCACCTGTTCTGTTTCTCCCTCTCACGTGACCGTGTCGGCATGAACCCTGTGACCCGCAGCCACAGAACGGTCAGGTCAGATCCAGGGGAGCCGGTGCCCCTTCGTCTTCCCCAGCCGGCCAGGCCCGCCCACGCTGCAGTCTGGATCAGGGGTGCCCAGAGAGAAGGCAGCGCCTCCCTCCCTTCCTTGTCCTTTGAGATAGGGCTGGGGGCCGAGCAGCGCCGGCTTGCTGATGGATGACCAGTGCCTCGGACGAAACGAAAGGAAACAAAACCAAAACCAAAAACACCCCCCAAAAAAACCAAAGGGAAAAGAACTATTTCCTCTCGTCCCTTACCCATCCAGAAAGTTCGGGGGAGGCTGAGATGGTGACCAGACATGTCTGGGCTTTCTGGGAGAGGTCAGCTCAGCCAGAAAGAAAGTCAGGAGTCTCAGATGGCCCTCCCCACTGCGCGTCTGTCAGACAGGGTCTCACTGGCCACCCTCAAGCCTTAGCTGAGGTTCGAGACAAAGTCAGTGGTGTGGCCGAAGGAAGAATCCGCTCGGAGCCGAGCGCCGGGGGCTGGCGGCTTGTCCCCAGGTATGGAAAAGGTGACCCAGGTCGTCGGTAAACCCACGGTGGAGAAGGAGAAAGGCGCTCTTGCTGAATTCAGCCTAACTCCCCACCCTTGCACACGTCCCCCTGCACACGTCCCACCCTTGCACACGCCCCCCTTGCACACGTCCCACCCTTGCACACGCCCCCCTTGCACACGCCCCACCCTTGCACACGTCCTCCCTTGCACACGTCCTCCCTTGCACACGTCCCCCCTTGCACACGTCCCCCTTGCACACGTCCCACCCTTGCACACGCCCCCTTGCACATGTCCCACCCTTGCACACGCCCCCTTGCACACGTCCCACCCTTGCACACGTCTCCCTTGCACACGTCCCACCCTTGCACGCGTCCCCTTGCACATGTCCCCCTTGCACACGTCCCACCCTTGCACACGCCCCCTTGCACACGCCCCTTGCACACGTCCCACCCTTGCACACGTCCCACCCTTGCACACGTCCCCTTGCACACGTCCCCTTGCACACGTCCCCCCTGCACACGTCCCGCCCTCGCACACGTCCCCCCTTGCACACGTCCCACCCTTGCACACGTCCCCCTTGCACACGTCCCACCCTTGCACACGTCCCCCTTGCACACGTCCCCCTTGCACACGTCCCACCCTTGCACACGTCCCCCCGGCACAGCTCCGCCGTCTCCCACTCTGGCGCCAGCACAGTCCCTCCGGAGCAGCCCTGGGGGAGCCCGTGAGTCCCCCACGAGCCAGGCTGTCTGGCGTCTGAGTGTTTCTGTGTCGTTTGTTCTTCATGCAAAGCCCACGAAATGAGGGTTTCTGCTAAGAATTGAGTTCAGCGGCCCGTGGCGGAAGAGCTAAGTCAACGTGAGGGGGCGTGTGTCTTCTCTTGCACAAGAAGGAGGTGAGCAGGGCACGGCACACGACGGCCTCGGGCACCCAGGTGGCACCTACTCCCCTTTACTTACCAGGGCTGTCTCAGGACACTTTTGTGATATTTGCCCCAAAGCATAGTCTCTCCCTTTCCCAGAACTCCTGAAAATATCTGCAATGCAGCGACCTCCTTTCCACAAAGTCCTTTTAAAAAGTAAAACCCACAGAAGATCTTTTATAGGGGATCCTGGGTGGCTCCGTTGGTGAAGCTTCTGCTTTCAGCTCAGGTCATGATCCTGGGGTCCTGGACTAGAGCCCCACAGCAGGCTCCCTGCTCAGCGGGGTCTCTGCTTCTCCCTCTGCCTCTGCTGCTCCCCTTGCTTGTGCTCTCTCTCCCTCTTTCTCAAATAAATACAATCTTTTAAAACGTCCTATATAAACTCCCCCACGAAATGGTGTGTGTGTGCACGTGTTTGCAGAGCTTGTGACGTCCACCTGCGACTTCCTCCCGCGCTACTTCCCGGCCAGGCTAGCAGGTGAGATGCAGGGTTGCACCTGCTTCTCCATTCCGGTATCCAGTTTTCTTTCTTTCTTTTTTAAGATTTTTAAAATGTATTCATTTGAGAGAGGTACAGAGACAGAGAGATGCAGAGGGAGGGAGGGGAAGCAGACTCCCTGCTGAGCTGTGGGGTTTGATCCCAGGACCCCGAGACTGTGCCCGGAGCCGAAGGCAGATTCTTAACCCTCTGAGCCACCGGGATGCCCCAGCATCCACTTTTCTGAGACTCCATTTCAGGCCCCATCATGTCCCAGAGCATGTCTTTGCTAGGCCAGATGGCTCCCTCTGTCCCAGATCTTTTGAAACTTGATTAAAGCCATACCCACCCACCCCCATCTCTTCACAAGTGGCCTTGCCCGCCACCCTCAATGCCAGGTCTCTTTCAAGGAGTCACAGGTGACCTTCAGCTGCAGCCTCCCCTGCACCCCCTGAGCAGCCACCACCAGACAGATGAGAGCAAGGACATTGGCTTCTTTGCCGGCTGCCTCATGGGGCTCCCTTCTCCCACCTGGAACTCGGACCTCTCACTGTTGAATGTGACACACCCTTTTCACCCTTTTCAGTCTCAGCTGACTTTTTTCACATCTAATTTCCAGTGTCCCTTTCCTACAGGAGCAACCCCAGCCCCGGCCTGGACCACAGGTGTTCAGGAGAAGAAGTTTAGCTCGAGGATGAATGGGTGTAACACCCCAGGATTCAGCTGAGGGCAGGCAAGATGCTCTCAGGCTGTGAGCATTCTTAAATCCTCCAGAACAGCACATAATAAAGCTTGTTGCCTAAAACTTTTTCAAAGAATTTTTTAAACTGTGAACCCTTTACACCAGGGCATGTGGGCGGCTCAGTCGGTGAAGCACCGAACTCCAGCTCAGGTCATGGTCTCAGGGTCCTGGGATCAAGTCCACATCAGGCTCCCCACTCAAATAAGTTCTTTAAAAAAAAAAGTTTATACTTAAAATTTATATCATGTGTTAAAATAGTTGCAAAAAATATTGTTTCTGGTCTATGGTAAAAATTTACATTTAAAAATAAAACTGGGGGGATGCCTGGGTGGCTCAGTGGGTTAAGCCGCTGCCTTCGGCTCAGGTCATGGTCCCAGGGTCCTGGGATCGAGTCCCGTACCCGGCTCCTTGCTCGGCGGGGAGCCTGCTTCTCTCTCGCCTCTGCCTGTCTCTCTGTCTACTTGGGATCCCTCTCTGTGTGTCAAATAAATAAATACAATCTTTAAAAAGAAAAAGCTGTAGACCCTTTCTCAAAGTAATATTTTTAAATGCAGAAAATAAAATACAGACAATTAAAAAAAGAAGCCAACTTTATTAGAATGCAATTTTGAAAATAGTTTTAATTGTGATATAATAATGCATGTAATTCTTTATTGCCACGTTAAGAAAATCTAGCTATAAAGGGCACCTGGGTGGCTCAGTCTGTTGAGCGTCCGACTCTGAATTTCAGCTCAGGTCATGGTCTCAGGGTCCTGGGATTGAGCCCGGAGTGGGACTCCCTGCTGAGTGTTGAGTCTGCTGTCTTCTTCTCCCTTTGCCCATCCCCCCCATGCACTCTTTCTGTCTGAAATAAGTAAATATATATATATATATATATATTAAATATCTAGCATAAAGTTCAATAACTATTGTAACTTTGAAGCAGTGATAAACAGAAATAATGTTTCCAGTTATGTGAGGAAGCTCTTTCTGATTTCTCCTGGTGACAGAGTTATAGACACTAATACCGCTGTCATTTGTTGTTTTTGTTTGCAATGGGGGAAATGCAAAATGTCACTTAGACGTTAGTGACACAAAGATGTAATTATTGTCACCTGAGTTCATGAACACACTAAGCTAAGATACCCTATTCTAAGTATAAAAAATTTACTGTCTGGGACCAAAATAAAAAGCTTTTGTATAGTGAAGGAAACCATCAAAAACAAAACAAAACAAAACAAAGAAGGTAATCTACTGACTAGGAGAAGATATTTGCAAATGATATAGCTGATAAGGGTTTAATATCCAAAATACATTAAGAACTAATACAACTCAATGCCAAAAAACAATCTGATTAAAAAATTGCCAGAAGACCTGGATAGACCTTTCTCCAAAGAAGACATCCAGATGGCCACCAGCCACATGAAAAGATGCTCCACATCATTTACCATCAGGGGATGCGCATCAAACTAGGATGAGAACAGGGTGCCTGGTGGCTCAGTCGGTGAAGCAGCCAACGCTTGATTTTGGCTCAGGTCATGATCTCAGGGTGGTGAGATTGAGCCCTACGTCGAACTTCAAGCTGGGCACAGCGTCTGCTTAAGATTCTCTCTCCCTCTCTGTCTGTCTCCACACGCTCCCATGTGCTCATGTTCTCACTCTTTCTTTCAAAAACTACAATGAGATAACACCTCACACCCATCAGAATGCCTAAAATCAACAAAACAAGAAACAACACGTGTTGGCGAGGATGTGGAGAAAGGGGAGCCTCGTGCGCTGCTGCTGGGAATGCAGATGGGCACGGCCACTCTGGAAAACAGCATGGAGGTTCCTCAAAAAGTTAAAAATCGAATTGCCATATAATCCAATAATTTCACCTCTGAGTATTCACCTGAAGAAAACAAAAACACTAATTCAAAAAGATGTATTCATCCCATGTCTACTGGAGCATTATTTACAATAGCCAAGCTTGGAAACAGCCCGAGTGTCCATTGATAGATGAATGGATAAAGAAGATGTGGTGTACACAGACCATGGAATATTACTCAGGCATCAAAAAGAATGATATCTTAAGTTAGCAATGACGTGGATGGACCTACAAGTCATTATGCTCAGTGAAATAATCCAGACAGAGAAAGACAAATACAATGTGATTTCACGTATGTGGAATCCAAAAAGCAAAGCAAACAGACAAATGAATAAAAAGCAGAAACAGACTCGTAAATACAGAGAACCTCGGGCGGCTGCCAGAGACAGGGGAGTGCGGGGTTGGGCGGAATAAGGGAACGGGATGAGGAAGCAGAAACTTGCTGTTATGAAGTAAATGTCACGGGGATGGAAGTACAGCTTGGGGACATGTAGTCCGTGGCACCGTGGCAGCGTCATACTGTGGCGAGGGGGTGAGCGCTGAGTGACATACACGCTTACCAAATCACCGTGTTGTACACCTGAAACTAGTATAACACCGTGTGTAAACGACTCTTCAGTTAAAAAATAAATAAATTCACTGTGGATAAAGCTATCATCATGTTTGTTAGGACTACCTAACTGATCAAAACGGCATAAATATGTTATAAATCATGATAAATAACAAACATGAAGAATAACATATTAAAATGCGTCTCTTAATAACCTGGCTGAGGCTGGGGGTTTTCCAGTTTGTTTCTCTTTGGGGGGGACTAATACTTACTTCTAAACCAGTACAGGGTTCCCAGCCTCAGTTATCGTCCTAGCTCTCATTTTGAGGGATGCAATTTTTGAGGCAGCCCTGTTCATATAGTGTTACTATAACAATAGTACTCAATTATTTGAGTTCCTCCAGAGTCAAAAATCACATGATAATGTACGGGGGCGCCTGGGTGGCTCAGTGGGTTAAGCCTCTGCCTTCGGCTCAGGTCATGATCCCAGGGTCCTGGGATCGAGCCCCCGTCCGCTCCCTGCTCAGCGGGGGTCTGCTCCCTCTCTGCCTCCTGCTCCCCGCTTGGGCGATCTCGCGCGCTCTCTCTTCTCTCTCTCTGATAAATGATAAAAATCATTTTTAAAAAATCACATGATAGTATATTATCAAAAGGGATTTGTAATGCTCTGTTAGTCCACATCCATTTGGGTAGAAGACCAGGAAGCCAACTTTTCTCTGAAAGATCTGCATTCAGACCTTAAATAGCCAAAGACACAGCGAACGTCTGTTTCTTGCACCTGCTCTTTCCCCGAGACGCCCCGAGGGTCCCCCATGGCTGTCAAGGGTGGCGAGTGGGGCTCCGGCGTCTGTGTTCCTGGCACAGGCTGTGGGGGACGCCAGGCGCCGCGGGGCCACGGTCCCGAGACGGCCGAGCTCGGCGGCGGCGGCGGAGTCGCTGCTCGAGGCACCCGCGGGGAATGACGGACGCGCTGGACGGACGGGACGACACGCTCCGTCTGCCGCGCGGGGCCTGTCGGGCTCCTGCGGGCGGGTGACCGGGTAAGAACGCTGACCGACGCGGCGCCTGGGGGCTCAGCGGGTCGAGCCTTCGGGTCGGGTCGGGTCGTGATCTCAGGGTCCGGGATGGAGCCCGCATCGGGCTCCCTGCTCCGCGGGCTGAGCTCCCCGGGCTGGCGGCCGCTCGCGCCGCGGATGCCGGCCGCGCGCCGGTGGGACCCCCGCCCCCGCCCCCAGGAGCCGCGTCCCGGCCCGCGCGGAGGGAGAGGCGCCGCCGCCGTCGCCACGCCCGGGGCCTCCCCACGTTGTCGGGGCCGCGGCGGCGGGCGAGCAGCTCCCGGGTCGTCCTGAGGCTGAAACGGGCCCGCGGGCGGAGGACTCGGCGCACAGACACCTGTCGTCCTGCGGTCCCCGCCGGCTGTGCGCGGCCGTGGCCCGCGGTTCTCCTTCCCCGACGGCCGGCGCGGACTGTGGCCTCCGCCCGCGGGGCCCCCGCGTGGTCTCGCCTCGCGCCGGCTCTTGCGCGCGGACCGGACGGAGCGCGGGGAGGCCCTCGCCCTAACCCTGCCGTGCGCCGCGGCCCCACTCCCGACGGGGTCCCCAGCCCCGCGGGACGCTCCCTGCCCCACCTCTGCCCTCGCCTCCCCCACCGCCGGCCGCTAATTCTGTTGGCCGAGCTCTGCCCCGGCCTCTGCTGAGGCGGCTCCCGCCGTCCGGCCGGGCCTCCGTGGACCCCTCCGAGGGCATCTCCTCCACACCCGCAGCCCGGCTGCGCCCTCCTCCCACCCCAGACCCCGCTGTGTGATTCACAAACGCGGACACCGCGTCCTTCCTGCCGCCCCGGCCTGGCTCACCTGGCCAGTCGCCTTCTCCGATTGGTTTGGGGACACCCGGCCTCTCTCCCGCTCTGGGTCGGCGCTTCCGTCTCTGGCAAACGGGCCCCAGCCACAGGCTAATCTGTCAGTGCGAATCCGCCTCTCCGTCTCTTCCTTCTAAATTTCTCCTGCAACTTCTCTAGGAATAAGGACTTCGAGGTTTGGAGTCAGACAGGCTCCGGAATGTTCCGAGAGCCCCTTTTCTTATCCATGCAACGAGAGAAGCCCTGTGTCCCCTTCAGTGCGGCAGTGAGGCCTGACCCAGATGGAGCCCTGAGGAGGGACTGTGTCTCCTCTCGTCTCCCTGTCCTTCCTCCGTCTCTCTCTCGCTCTCCCACTTCTCCCTTGATGGTGTCTCTGCCTCTCGCCGTGCCCCAGCCCTACAGTCATGCCCCAGCTGCCTGCCCCCCCCCCCCGTGGTCTAAACGTGCAGGAGATCCCCGTGGGGGCCCCATAGTACTTTGAATCTGCCTTTGGCCTGAGAGGCAGACGGCCCAGGGAGCTGATGGGAATCTACGGGAAGTCGGCTTCTCCGCCAGAGCTGGATTGCGAGACAGACAGAGCTGCTTGCTGACAACAGGAATGGAAGCAAAGCAGAGAACACAGCACAGGACCACCCCCAAGGAGCTGCTTGTGAGGGGACGCTGGGCTGCCATCCCTCTCCTGAGGGTCCCTTGACCACCAGAGCTAAGGCCAGGATCCTCCCACTGCTTCCCTCCCCTAAACTCTTACCATCCACAGGCTGGGTCCTTCTCTGCTGCTCTGAACGGGCCCAGCCATGCAGCTGAGAGGCTCGGAGCTCTGCACCCTGAGGCTTTTGTTTCTTTCCAGCCGGGCATTCGAGGGTCCAGCCTCACATCCACCTGCCGACATACGCTCGTCTGACCCTCGGCTCTCCTTGGAATGACTCTCCTTCTAGAGGGCCGTACACATTAGCTTGATGAGATAAGGCCCAAACTTGAAAGAAATGAGATACCACTGAAAGGCAGTCAGAGACTTGGACAAACAGCTTGTCCTCTCCACGCAAAGGCTGGTGCGTGGGGACCTCAGAAACGTTTGGGTGACCAGCATCGATTGGACGAAACCCCTCATCAGCGTCTCATCTACAACAGACTTCGAGAATATATCAAGAAGCCCCTTTAACCCGGCGGCAGAGGCAGTGGAGTCACCCGCCCCCTTTGTGCCGTCCTGAAGCTGCGTCTCCTTTCTAAGGAGACGGTCCCCAGATGCACGTGCGCTGTCAGTTTTATGTTCTTTGGGAAGATGAGACATTGGGTGGGTGCCTTTCACTGGCGGAGCAAATGACTGATCTGCAGACAGCCTTCCTGCCATCCGGAGGGAGGAGTAAAGACCCTCAGAGCCTTCCCGCTGTGGGAAGGGAAGACTGTGGCTAAGCAGGCCCTCTGACGCCCCATAGCTCTCTGTCCCTTGGTTGAGAACCTAAAGAAATGTGTGGAGGACCCCTCCAGACACATCCCGACCTGCCGTTCCTGCTGCTGGCTGTCCCCATGGCCCCGGCTTCCCGCACAGGCTGTCTTGCCTCTTGTCTATTTTCAAACTTCTCCTGAGTTCCTGGAGCTCCTCACGGCCCTATAACTTATCTCTGTGTAAATTGCCACAGTTGGTTTCTTCGCTCACCGTCTAAAGAACGGAATCGAATCGCACTCCTGTTTCTCTCCACCTTCTTGGTCGGGACAAGGTGCGTCGCATTTACCACAGGAGCCTGGAAAGAGAGTGAGCTCCGCCCTAACCCTAACCCTAACCCTGGACGGGGCTCTCCCCCAGCTGGCCTGCCCTTGCCTCTCAGGCCCCGCTGCTTGCTGCTATCCAGGGCCGCGGCCGGCCTTCTCCCTGGGCGGGCGTAGGGAGGCCCTGGTCATCGCTGAAAACTGGTCCGGGCTCTTCGCCCCCTTCACTCTAGCCAGGAGGCTCCTGTACAATCAACCCAACCTCTCCTTCTGAGCCCTCCAAGACCGGAGAAGCAGCGGGGGAAGCTGAATCTTAACTGGTTTGGGAGAGCGAGGACATTTGTTTCTCCTTTTTCCACTAAACTCTAGAGAGAAACAGGCTCAGCTCCCTCAGGATCCCGGAGGCAGGGCAGGGAGGGGGGACAGCGCGGGCAAAGCCATCCGCGGCCGAGGTTCGGGACCCGTGTGCGCGCCGCGAGCGAGCCCCGTGCACACGCGTGTGCGAGCACATGCACACGGGCGTGAGTGGTGTGCTGCGTGCGCGTGTACACCTGTCCTCATGTGCACACCCCCAGCCTGGCCCGGAGCTGCAGTGGACGGGACCCCCGCAAGCCGCAAACCCCTGCGGGCGCCCGAGGGTTTCGCAGCGGGGACACCGCCCGGCGGGACAGGAGCCCTCGGGCCCCAGCGAGACCGGAGAGCGACGCCTCCCGCTTGGATCGGCTCCGTGGCCGCGGCACAGGCCCCTCCAAGCGGCGGCCTCGTCACCGGCCACGGGCGCGCAGGGCCTGCGACCCGCTCTTCTGGCCGCGCTCCGCACGCGGGGTCGCTGGACGGAGCCGCGGCGAGACCCGAGAGGAGCCACGCGGCCTCCCTGCTTGGAGGCCTCCACCCGGCCCCCGCGTCACCGCCCGGGGTCGCCTCGACGCCCGCGAACCCCGACGGCAGCTCCGCGTGCGGGACTCCGACCGCCCGGGGCGGCGGGGCTGACCCAACCCTGCGGGGCCTTCCGAAGCGCGGTCGCGCACTCACACTCACACACGCCTGAAGCGTGGACACACACTCTCACTCACACTCACACGCCTGAAGTATGGACACACACTCTCACACGCTCACACACACTCTCTCTCTCACACACACACACACACTCACACACTGAAGAGTGGACACACACTCACTCACACACACACACCTGAAGCGTGGACACACACACACTCACACGCCTGAAGCGTGGACACACACTCACACACACACTCTCTCTCACACACACACACTCACACTCACTGAAGCGTGGACACACACTCTCACTCACACTCACACACGCCTGAAGTATGGACACACACACTCACACACACACACTCACACCCTGAAGCGTGGACACACACACACACTCTCTCACACTCACACACACTCACGCGTGGACACACACACACGCCTGAAGCGTGGACACACACACACTCTCTCACACTCACACACACTCACACGCCTGAAGCGTGGACACACACTCACACACCCCTGAAGCGTGGACACACACTCTTACACACTCACACACACTCACACACCTGTGCCCAGGTACTGAGGTACCCAGCTTGCCGTCTCCCGTCGCATCGAACACTGAGAAGCGTCTGCCCTGTCGCAGGGTGGCGGAACTCAGTTACAGCCCCGTTCAGCTGAAAACACGCAGTAAATATTTCCATGGAGGAGCCTCCCGCAGGGTCCAGTAAGCAGTATATAGCGCTCTCCCCGCCATAGCCAGAGTCCAGGAATCAAGAACGGAAGGGAACTAGCGTTTGTACTTACTAACCGTGTGCGCGCTTCTGCCGTCCGTCCCCTCAACTTCCCACTGTGCTTGTTTACAGGATTTCGTTCTCAAAAGAAGACACGATAATTGTTCTAATGAACTGGAAGTTGGAGCTGCCACCTGGCCCTTCATCAACAGGCAAAGAAAGTAGGTGCTGCGTGAGCTGGGTGACTGACCACCAGGGGGAACTTGGCTGCTGCTGGGGGACAGCGGAAGTGATGTCTGGACCCGGGAACTTGCCGTGCCGGACGGTGAAGGTCAGTGGAAAACCTTGCAATGCCAGGAAGCAGACTCACTGAGGATCTGGACTCTTCAGAAATGAATGTCTGGGTCCCCACGTCATGGAAAGAACCCCATCAAGAGTTGAGGGCAAATGGAACATGGGAGAAAAGTAGAAAAAGAAAATTATTCTGAAAAAGTAAATCTGGACACAGACCTTACACCATCACAAAATTAACTCAAAATGCATTGTAAGAATAAACATAAACCATTTAATTAGGCAGCTTCTAGAAGATGACACGAGGAAATCCAAGTGGCCTTGAGTTCGGTAATGAGCCCCTGGATAACTCATCTAAAGAGTGACTATGAAAGACAAAATGAATGAGGCGGACTTTATTAAAATTAAAAACTCCTGCTCTATGAAAGACACTGTTCAAAGAATAAAAAATCAGGTCATGGACTAGAGAAAGTATTTACAAAACACACATCTAATAAAGGACTTGTATCTGAAATACACAAAGAACCTGATTAAAAAATACAAAAGTTCTGAAAGCACACTTTACCAAAGTAGATATATAGTTGTCAGATAAGTATATGAGAAGATGTTCAACATCTGTACAGAAGAAAAAAGCACAGCTGGCAGCTTCTCATCCGCAACCACGGGAGCCAGAAGACAGCTGGTCAATGTCTTTAACCTTTTGCAATGACATTGGCCACTAGAATCCTTCGCCTCACGATAGCATTTTTCAAAAGCAAAGGCAAAATAAGTAAACTTTTAGACACACAAAAGATGTAAGAGTTCATCAGCAGGGACCTGCATATATAAACCTGCATACACCGGGTTCCTCTGCTGGTCTCCATGCTTGCACAACCTCACACAAGCACAAGCACAGATCTGTAATCGGCCTCTTGAGGGGGTCCCTCATGAGCAGTCGTGCGATCACTTCGTCCCCTTTCCAAACCCTGCCCTTCTCATTCAGTGATGCCCAGGGGACGTCCTCCACTGTCAGCCTTTTCCAGGGTTCACAGCACTCCGTGATAGATGCTGTCCATCAATTATTCTTCCTAAGAAAGGAAATCACTGAAGTTAACTGTGGCCTGGAGATAAATCACAGAAGAAAAAGAAATATCAAGACTTTGCATTCTCTTTCTTGTTGTCTCTACATGTGCTTGGGTATAGCAATTCCTTCCCTCCTCTTCCCTGTTCTTTTCTAGAAGAATTATTTATAGTGGTTAACTTCAAAAGTTATTTTTCCGATCGCAGAATCCTTCGGTGGGCTACGAACCAACGGAACTGTTTGTCTCGCCTTTCTGGGAAGAGGTGAGCGCGATGGCTTTGGTAAGTGTTACGGTTCTTGTGTAGACGTTCAGGTGTGGGTAAAGGTAGTACGTGGAAACTAAGCAGGCAGGCACGTGCCTGTTGCTGACCTGTGTCTTCAAACTCATTCTTTGGCATTCTGTTCCGAAATCGTGTGGCTAAAACTCTCTCCGCTGCACTTCCCTTTGACCGTAAGCCTCTTATAGGGCCCAGCTCTGGGAATAGGAGACCCTAAGGGGTCTGACAGACGGAGGAGGGGAAGAGGGCCTCCCCTAGTTTCCCTCTTTTGTCGGTGTTGCTCCAGCCCCAGGGCCCTACTCCCGGTCTGTTGTGTCTGCTGCCTCAGGTTCCCCCTCACCCTTCTGGAACAGCAGTAGGTGCTTCTTTCAGTTCGTGATCTCCGGGTTAGTTCAGCTCATCTGAACTCCCTGTTTGAATCAGCCGGGGAGTCGCAGCGCTTCCTGCCTGGCCCCTGACTGACACCGGTCCCACCCCACGTCCAGGAACAGCAGAAGACGCGGAGTCTGAGCAGCCCTGGCTTACCGCAGAGTCGGCCTCAGTCCGAGAGCCCAGACGTCCAGCCTGCGGAAGAGGAAAGGGAGTTCACAGGGCCTCCCTAGCCCAGCACGGGCTACGCGTGGTGGCCCCAGCGTCACGGGACCTGCTGTCACTGGAGAATGTGTCTGCGGAAGAGGCGCTTCCCCTCTTGCCTCCAGACACAGCAGGTGAGTCCTGTGAGTGCGCCACAGGCAGGGCAAGGACACTCCGAGGTGTGTGCTGGTCATTTCCTGGGGAACAGCAAGGGCCTGCACGAGCGCTCCCTCCCCCTCCCCTGCTCCATTTGGGGGTGGACCCCTAGCACCCCGAGACACAACACTTCATTCACCGTCACTGCCCATTAAAATGTAACGTAGGTGAAGGGACACATTCCATCTGTGTCACTCGCTGAAGAACTCCCAGGGCCTAGAGGAGTGACCGACACATAGCAGACACTGAATAAAATTTGTAAAATGGGTGAATGGAATTTCCAGACAGGAGAGCAGAGAGGCTCACTGCGACATCCGTGTTACAGCGCAAGGTAAGTAACGGGACGAGATACACTGAATAAGCTTTGGGGAGCAGACTGAGATGCCAGGCCCCCGGTAGGAGTAATACGCGGAGCCTGTGTGGCTCAGCTGGGTAAGCGGCCGACTCTCGACATTGTCACGGGTCACCATCTCAGGGTCCAGCGCGGAGCCCGGCTCCCGGCTCATCGGGGCGTCAGCCGGAGGTTCTCCCTCTGCCTCTCCTTCCCTCCCACTCTCTCTCTCTCTAAAATAAACAAATAAAATATTTAAAAATTACTCTGGAAGTTTGCTTGTTCGTACAGAGTGAGTGGTTCACGACGCACCATTAAGTAAAATTTAAAAATTTAAAAGGAAGCTCAAAAGAAAATGTTTCCTGTCCACGGTTTATTCTTTTATTCCCTAGGAACAGCACCCAAAGACGCGTTGGAGAACCGTCTCTTTTCCTTTCGAGCTGCGTGTATGGATGGACGGACGCGTCACCTGCAGTGGCCCTTTCGCTTTACCCACCTGGCGCGTCCGTTCCCACCGGCCACAAGGGCGGGCACCAGACCCGTTCCAGGAAGGAAGAGCGTCCCAAGGCTACTGTGAAAGGGACTTCTTTTTTCTTCGGAAGGAACCCTTCGTTCGGACCCTCTCGACTGCCCCTGGGCTGGTTTCCAGGACTTCTTTTTAAGTCAGTCCCCTGGGCGAAGGGGAGCAGGGACAGTTTAAGGGTTAAACAAGGTTATTGTTGAACCTCAATGGAAGCCTCTGGTTAAAATATAAAAATATAAAATAGGTCCTCACAGCTGGCACACTCAGGGGACGGAGCGGGAGACGCCGGGCACTGGGGTCCTGCACTCGGATGGCGCTGCGGGGAAACGCACTCCAGCCACTTGGCCGAGTGAACTCCACCTCTGGACACAGTTTCATAAGCTAATAAACTCCATTCTTGCTTGGGTCCGGGTTAATTGGGTTTTCTGTTACTTGGAATCAAAGAATCTCAAATAATATCTAGGGTTCGATCCCATTTTGGTTTTCTAAGTATATATCAAAATATTCAGTCACCTAAAGGTGCTGTCTTCCCTTCCAACCCACTCCTCCGTGTCTTCAAACGGGCATCTGGTTTCATCCCTCTAAGAAACAGTTCTGGCTGGAGTGAGCGGTGAGGTTCCTTCAGACAGGCGGAAAGGCAGTCTGCACTGCGGAAAAAGAGGACGGCCTGGAGCAAGACGTTTGTTCCCAGAAGACGAGTGTGTGTGTGTGTGTGTGTGTGTGCACGTACGCGCAGAAATGTTGAGAGAAACAGAAGAAAAGGTTAAAAGTGGTTCTCTTTGGTTGGTATATTGCATGCCTTTTCTTCTTACTACATGTATTTTCTAACTTTTCTTGATAAACTTGTAGTTTCCAGGTCATTTTTCTGGGTCTCTGTTCAGAAATATCACTGGATAGATATCAATATTGATATCGATATATCAAAACTTTAAAAAGGTGCACAATGGCCGTGCTTTAACCCCAAGAAGTTGGTGGAGTATTTCCAGTTTCCAATTGTTTGCTGAGAATACAAACGTATAGCAGCTGTATCCTGGTTACTGTTACTGACTGAGCAAACAGACAAGAGCCTAGACTGTTTCCAGGTTTTATCTGCCATTTTAGCCTCAGAATTTATGCCTAAATTTTACTATTGTGAACAACCTGAGAAAGAGACTTCTCTTCTTGAAAGGGCGACGTGTCTTCCGAATCAGAATAGGGACACCTGGGGGGTGCCTGGTTGGGTCAGTGGATAGAACATGCAGCTCTTGATCTCGGGGTTGTAAGTTTGAGCCCCACACTGGGTGGAGAGCATACTTAAGAAAACAACAACAACACCTTTAACAACAACAAAAAGAAATAGGGACACGTTTTCTCACTAGTTTCATTGCACTTGCAAAAATCATGGGGAAAGTGTCCACATAAGGGCTGCCCCAAACCCTTTGTGATTGTTTTCACCAAGCTCCCCGTG
The DNA here is from genome assembly GCF_009829155.1 of Mustela erminea. NCBI lineage: Eukaryota > Metazoa > Chordata > Mammalia > Carnivora > Mustelidae > Mustela > Mustela erminea. The sequence goes on along the minus strand of NC_045617.1, from coordinate 108,183 downwards.
GCTCCCTGTGTCTGGGGGGGTCCTGGGAGAGAGTGAGGGGTTCCAAGGCAAGGCCTGGGGGCTGGGGGTCACAGGCCTCGTAAGCAACACCGATGTGCAGAGATCAGTAAGCTCACGGTCTCTCAGTAAGAGGAGCTGGGCGGTGCCCGAGACCAGGCTGAACATCTGTCAGGCAAACAAAACAAAGGAAGGGTTATATTCACTCAAATTCTTCCTGAGGCCCAGCAGGCGACACCCAAGCTGCCTGGCCCGCCTTCCTTCAGATACTGGAGTCCGTGGAGGGCGTGCTGCCGGGCCAAACCTAACCCCAGGGGCACAGAGCAAGGAGGGGAACAAAGCGCAGACAGAAAATTCAGGCAGAGCCACACTGCGGCGATGTCACAGCTTCCCACGTGCTCGCCGGTCGGGAATCAGAATTTCCACGGAGCCGTTCGCTCTGCATGTGAGAACCATCGATCCCCAGGACCTTGTCGTCTTACCCACCTCTCTTCTACCTGCAGGCCACAAGTGGGGCAAACGCAGACAGCGGAGGAGCCGACCTCCGAGCTGGCTCGGGGCCCAAGGGCTCAGGGGAACGCCAGCTCTGCGCCGCTGACCGCCGGTCATCGCCAGCACGGCGAGAGACATTCTGCGGGGACCAGGGCGGCTGTGTGCTCCACCGGCACGCTCTGTCCCCTGGGGTCAGGAGGGTGGCAGCCTCCTGACCTGACAGATAACAAGCCCGAGTCACAAGCGGCTCAGCGAGGTCCCACCATGGCCGTGCCGCCGAGTTACACTGCATTACAAATCCACCGACGAGATTAGACCCAATGACATTCGTAGGTGGCTTTGGGGTCAAGTCTCTATGGGTCCAGTGAAACACACCATCACAGTGATTTAAAACATGCCCACACATTGCTTGCTATCCCTTCTGTGAGAGGCCGAGTCTCCTTCCTCCCCGCCGGCGTGTGGCCACACTTAGCAGCTCATTTCCCGCGCCCAGAAGGTGGAGAAGCAAAGCCCGGCTCCTCCAGGCGGGTCGTCCTCCTCGCCACCCTCGGTGGGGGTGGGGGGGGCGGAGGGTGGGCGGGGGGGCAGCCCACCGCTGTTCCCCGAGGGTGCCCAGCCAGCCCTGAGCCGCAGGCCTCCAGCAGCCAGCCCCCGCCAGCCGCAGGGGTGCAGAGGGGTCGCTCCTCCGGCCTCGGGCTTCCCACTCTCGAGGATGTCAGCCGGCTGACAGCGTGGCCGCCACCCCAGGAGGCGCCTGGAGCCTCCGTGAAGCCACACGGGGAGACCGCACAAGTAAACGCCCTTTCAAACCGCGAGGAGTTTGGGTAACAGATGGTCCCTCCGTAACAGAACTGGGTCAATGAAGGTTCGAGGTAAACTTCGAAGCCACCTCTGGTTGTGACGGGAAAGCGCCGACTCGGCCGAGACCAGTTTCCTCTCCTGCAGGTCCGGGCCCGTGGCGGCTCTGGCCGGGGAAGTAAAAGGAGCAAGAGCCATGCCACGCCCGGCTCGTGACACGTGGCCGTGTGGCCTCAGTGCCGCGCACCACGTTGTGTCCCCCCGGAACTCACAACGCCAATACGGTGGTATCTGGAGAGGGACCCCTTCTGCGGCAGGAAATTAGGGTTCGATGAGGTCAAGCAGCAGGGCCCCAAGCTGGCCGAGGTGGGAGAGAGCCCCCCACCACACCACCCTCTGCCGGCCAGGAAGGGGGTCCTGTCTAGAAACCAAGCCGCCTGACACCCTGAGGTCAGACCCCCAGCCCTGAGAGCCTTGGTCTGAGCTGCCTGGACGGTGGTGTCTTGTCACGGCAGGTAGAGCATCCCTCACGCTGGGGTCTTCCGTGCTCCGACTTCTCCAGTCTGCCGGCTGGATCTCCAGCTGGGACGACCTCGGACATCAGATGCTGAAGACGGCGGGACCTCCATCAGCTTGGGGGCCTGAAGGGACCAGGGACCAGGGACCCTTCCCCATCACCAGAACCCCTGTTGGGGTGCTCCTGTCGTGGACCTCACGAGGATAAGAAGGGTGCTCCTGTCCTGCCGAGTCCCTCGGGTGTCAGAATGTGTTTTTGCAGCAGCTCGCGCCGCCTTTCACGGGAGTGTTGGAGCAGGTCCCTGCCCACGTGGGCTCACTGCGGGAAATCTGTCCCTCAGCCGTGGTCCTAACGCTCGCATACTCCGAAATAATAACGGACGATTACCTTGGGTGAGGGCTGGCTTCTCTTTTGGGATCAGGCATTCCAGCGCCTCTTACAAACCCTGGCGGTGACTTTGGGAGCATCTGTTCAAGTAGACGGAAGCCCTCAGGCGGCTTCTGGCTCTTTCGATCACAACTTGAGAAGATCTTCATTCTTTGAGCGGAAGCTTCCGTAACACTGACCAGCTAAACCCTCTCTGTGCTCTCTCTGCCCCGCCTTGACCGGGACACATGAGAGCACTCCCTCAGAGTCTGTCTTCCCCCGGTCCCTGGGGCGGCCAGCTGCTCCCCCAGAAGCCTGCCACGTCTGCATGTGGGGTTACTGCAGTTACAAAGCCCCAGTCTCTGTCCTGCAGGCCAAAACGTCACTGGGGATGAGTGACTTCCTTGAGCTCTGTGCCTCAGTGTCCTCATCTCGAAGCTGGGGGTAATAACGGTGCCCACCTCGCAGGGCGCTGTGAGGACGGGGTCGTGGATCCGTGCACAGCACAGGGCACAGAGCCCAATCCTTAACAGTCAGTAGACAGTCACGGCTGGTGTCGTCCGTATGATGGGGGGGTGGCGAGGGCTACTGTCCCCACCGAGGGACAAAGGGACTTGGGGAGTTCCAGTCTCATTTCCCGTTTGAACCCCTCCCCCCTCTTCACCATGCAGCCCTTCAGCCTGAGCGGTGGGCACAGCTGGCTGGGGCTTTCTTCCAACGCTCCTGTCGGCGGCCAGCTGTGGAGGCCACCTCTGACCTTTGGCCTATGAAAGGACAGCTGCCCTCCCCCTGGTCACTGCTCCACCCACAAAGAGTGCCTGAAGGGACAAGGCCTCTTAGAACTGCATTTCTTGGAGACCACTGAGTCCCAATAAATGAGACTGCCTACAGGGACTTGTGGGGGCCCACCCGTCCCGTTCCCACTCTGATGCTTGTCCCGGGCTCTCGGCACTGCCTCTCGTGCACATTTCCAACGTGGACAAGAGGGTGGGCAGGGCGGACAGATGAGAAGGCCAGTGGAGAGTGCGAGTGCGTTGGGTCCAGGCATCTGAGACTTCCAGGAAGATGGGGCTCCCTGCCCGTCCTCCTCCACACCCTGCCCATGGCCACAGTTTCTGCTCTGCTATCCGAGCACCTCCCCATCTGCACACCCCTCTCCACCACCACCATCTCCCCTGGAGCCCTTCCCGTAAACAGCTGCGGGCGGGTGATCGGCCAAAATCACAAATCCCACGCCTCATCCTCCTCCTGAGAATGGGTGGTCAGCTTCACAAAGCCTTCAGGACAAGGTCAGGCTTCCTGAAAAGGGACCCCTGGGCCCTCCAGCCACTCTCTCTGGGTGGTGCTTGGCATGCCACCAGCCTTGGCCACACGCTCATGGCCCGTTTCATCACCATGCCTCCAGACGCTGCCGCCACACCGCTGAGCCCCCAGGTGCTCCCTCTTTCTGTTTTTCTTTTCTTTTTAAAGATTTTATTAATTTCTTTGATGGACAGAAATCACAAGTAGGCAGAGAGGCAGGCCGGGGCGTGGGCGGTGGGCAGGCTCCCTGCTGAGCAGAGACCCCGATGCGGGGCGTGATCCCAGGACCCTGGGATCATGACCCGAGCCGAAGGCAGAGGCTTTAACCCACTGAGCCACCCAGGTGCCCCTCCCTGTCTTAACTCTCTCCCATGCTTTCAATCCAGGCAGGGTCTACACGGTTATTTTCAGTCATTAATTTTTTGCTCACTCCTTCATTCATGTATTCAGTTCAGTCTATCACCAAACATTTATCTGGTCCCTTCATCCCAGGAAGGAAAAGGGAGAAAGAAAAGCTCCACGTCGAGCATCGTATTGTCTCATGAAGAGATCAAGACAAGCCTAGAAACAAGCCTAGAAAGGAGGCAGAAACCTGGTGTCATAAGCAAACTCTGAACAAGGTCTGTGGGAGTTCGGAGAAGGCAGAAAACATGTTCTATTGGCAATATCAGGAGAAGTTTTATGAGGCCGGCATTTCACTCATCCGGTGCACGTGCACTGAGGACGCGCCATGTGCCAGGCACACGGGCATTCGGGACGACGGAAAACTATGAACAGATTCTGACCGGGCGGGGGTCAAACACCAAGAAGTGTTTGCTGAACAGTTTGCAGGCCAGGCACCGGTCTACGCGAGCAAGACGGAGGAAGTCCTGCCCTCGTGGCTGCGGCGGGCAAGGGGACAAGATCGTAACCAGCAGACACGTGAATAAGGGGCCAGGTGCTGGCCAAGCAGGCTAGGAGGATGGCGAGGAAGTGGCGTTTCAGAGGCCAGAAGAAATGAAGAGCAAACCACGCAGCACCTTAAGAACGGAGTGAGTCCTCGGGACACCAAAGCCGGCACCTCTCCCTCCCTGTCTTCTAGCAAGTTGCACGTGCACAGGGGCCCACAGGCCCATGGGGTCCCTGCTGGGAAGGAATGCCCGGTTTCCAGCCTGCTCTCCCCTGAGCCTTGCTTCCCTGGGCGGCCCTGGACGCAGCTTCTTGCTGGGCGGGAGAGAGCCACAGTGCCTTCCTGACCCAGGCCCCCAAACCCTCCCAACAGACAGCCGCAAAGGGGACGAGCGTGGGTCCCCCTCCGTGCGAGGCTGGCAGCCTGGGGGCTCAGCTTGGGCTCTGGACAGAGGCTGCACACAGACCTGATGACAGCTTACCACTGAGCAGCACGGGTTAGGACGGCACAGGTCCACCTACATGGGTATTTTTGTTGGTAAGTACGGTGTGGCACTACAAATGTAACTTTTCTTCCATAACACTTTCTTTCTTTTCTCTAGCTTATTTTATTGTAAGACTACAGTACATAATACATAGGACATCCACAGTATGTGAAAATCGACTCTTCACGTTATCAGCAAGTAGGCTATTAAGTAGTTACGTGCGTGGGAAATCAAAAGTTATGCACAGATTTTTGATTGCACAAGGGATGGGGAGCCCTCACCCCCACTTTGTTCAAGGGTCATCTGAATTTGGAAATAGCGGGCAGACCCACGCACCACAGAAGGGGAGCCGTCACTTCCAGAGGCATCCAGGGGGCTGAACCCGCCTGGACCAGAGCACCACCCCACAGCCAACTAGAAGGGTGATGTGTGAGGGGCTCAGAGATCCCCAGAAACAGAAGCAGCAAGTGTCTCTCCTGTTACCGTCGAGGGCCTTTTCTTTGCCTTCATCATCACATCACCATGTTTGTGACCCTCTGGATTGCCAGAGGAGCATGGCACTGGATTAATCTCTAGTAGCCAGAGTCTCTGGGGAAACATCCTCCCTATAAACAAATTAAGTTTATTAAAGAATCTGAAAAACAGCAAACGGTTCTGACACAGGGTCTGGTGAGCCGAAAGAAATGAAGGTTTCTTTCACTGGAGAAAGATTCAGGGTCTTTACAACAGAAAATAGAGCATAACTAATATCTGGAAAGAAGACTCTCAACTTCCATTATTTCGAATGTTGACAACTGTTAGGTTGGGTTGGGTTTTGCTCACTTGGTTTCATTTCTGCAAAGTCGTCCGTCTCCGATCTGCTCATCCTTTGGAACAGAGACTGATGAAAGAAAAAGCCTTCTAAGAGTTCACAAGTTCTTTTCTCAGCTTTAGTGAGTCAGGGAACAAAAGCGGTAAGGGGCGGTGGCGGTCTATACACGGTGACTCCTCACCCAACAAAGGCCCAAAGGCAGTGGTTCAGTCCAGCAGCAACGTGGGGGAACTCATTTCAGCCTCGAGGCTCCCAGGCCAGCCGAGAGGGCAGAAAGGGCTTTGTCTCACTCCAGTAGATGACCCCGCCATAGCTGTCCAGCCTGGCAGCCGCTGGCAAGGGCCTCACTTACAGGAAATGATTCAAGGTCAGGCTCCAAGCTCCCGCTGCCCAGTTGGCTACGGCCCGACACCTACACGAGGAGCTGTCACATAGCCAGTGGGGACATGCGGGGACAACGGGACCTGTAGGAGACGAGCAGACACCCATCTTGGTGAAGTCAGGACTTGCTGCACTTCTGCTCTCTTCAGAGGCGTTGTTTAGTTTTTAAGACTTTATTTATTTATCTGACAGAGAGAAAGAGCATGCACAAGCAGGAGGAGCCACACAGGAAGAAGCAGTTTCCCACTGAGCAGAGAGACCAACATGGGGCTCAATCCCAGGACCCCAGAACCACGACCTGAGCCGAAGGAAGACGCTTCACCGATGGAGCCCCCCAGACCCCTTTCTTCAGAGGTTTTAAAAAGGTCTCTGGCCTGGGACACCTGGCCAGCTCAGCCAGAAGAGTGTGACTCTTGACGTCAGGGTCATGAGTTTGAGCCCTACGTTGTGTGCTGAGATTACTAAATAAAATAAAGTTAAGACATAAATAAATAGGTCTCTGGTTATTAAGGTCTTCTTTCAAGAATGGGCTTTAGTCTGTACCTTACATACAAACATTTTTTAAAGACTTCCTTAAAGCATCAAGGATAACTGGAGACATCAGGACTGTTGCACGAGGGGGGAATGGAGTGGAGGTCTTTGAGGGAAGTGGAGCTGCTGTGCCAGGGCTCACCAGTGTCCGAGGGCACCCAGACGGCGAGCCAGCGCGCACCCCAGACTGACAAGCAGCTGGAGGGGCAAAGCTGGGAGACAATGTGTGTGGAGTCAGACACGCAGGCAGAGGCAATCAGTTGATTCCAATCCTAAGGCGTTAATGGAAAATAAGTCTGGGAGAAGAAGGAAGAAGAAATTTCGAGCAGCTGCTAATTCAGCAGTTTCCCACCTTAAAATGCTGAAAATATCCCAGATGAAGTAGAAGGCGCCCTTCCTTCAAAAACATAGTAGGAAATAGAGAAGTCTGTTTATTAATGTAGGTTGAAGAAGGCCATCCTATGAAAAACACAAACCCAGAAGTCACAAAAGAAAAGACTGGCTGATTTGACCATTTAAACATTTGCGACTTCCTTGTGTGAAAAGACCAGAGAAGTGAAGTTTAAAGAGTGGCAACTGGAATGAAATGTTTGTAAAGTAAGAGATAAAGAGTTGATATGCATAATAGATCAATAAAGTATTTATCTTCTTAGGAAAAAGACAACTAATAGAAAAATGAATAAAGAGGATAAACAGGGGCACCTGGATGGCTCAGTGGGTTAAGCCTCTGCCTTCAGCTCAGGTCATGGTCTCAGGGTCCTGGGATCGAGCCCTGCATCGGGCTCTCTGCTCAGCGGGGAGCCTGCTTCCTCCTCTCTCTCTGCCTGCCTGCCTGCTTGTGATCTCTCTCTGCCAAATAAATAAGTATTTTTAAAAAAGAGGATAAACAGACATTCATAGAAGACAGACAAAACACACACACACACACACACACACATGCACACACGCACGCACGCGCGCACGCGCGCACACGCACACGCACACACGCACGTGCACGCACGCGCACACACGCGCACACACGCACACACACACACGCACACACACACACACACACGTGTGTGCGTGTGCACAGTTTTCCAGCTTCCCCCGCAACTGAGGATTAAAGGAAGCAAACTGGAGAAAGGTATATGTGTTTTTACTATTGAGTCTTGCCGTTTGCAGTAATTATGCTCTATAAAGTCACCACAAACCTTGAATTAGTGAAGATTAAATCGTTTTTCCCAGAGGAAAATACCAGGGTCAGGTTCCTATGACCCTCCGGTCACAATATTTTCACCAACCAATGACAATGTCAACCTGTTTTAGGTGCATTTCTATTCAAGACACTTTATCTAATATCCACCGTTGACTTCCAAACACTGAGCTTGCTGCCAGCAGACCTCTACCCCAGGCCTGCACGAGCTATCTACACACATATTTTCTCCATGAGGCTTGTCACAGCCTTTTTGTACTCAGGGTCCCTAGACAGCACGTCAGCACTAGGTTTGAGGGCCACTTTAATTGGCAAAATCACCAATAAAAAGCAAAAACATATGAAAACATGACACTAACTCGGAGGCAAAGGGATCCCTCTTTACAGAGAGAGCTGAAACAGAAAGGCAGAGTGTCGCCTGCCTCCATCTCAGCTGGGAGCACGCACACGGGTGACTCCCCTCTTCTCCAGCTCTTCTCGTGTCCCTTGCGACCATGGGGTTACAAAGGAATCTTAGCAAGCAAGCCGGTGCCTGAATACAGCACCAGTGAGTAATGAGGATTGCCTGCGTTCATGAGTAGGTGCACACGTAGCCTCTGTGCGTGTAAATATGAATTTGTACACAAATGCTGGCTTCACGGGAGTTGTCACACTGCTCGCACGTGCCCTGTTTGTTTTAAACACCGGGACAGAGTTGCTGCCTCCAAAGGGCTTAATCTAATGGCAGAGACTGATCATCCTCAGGTGGTGTGAACAGATTATTGCAGGTGGTGTTAATTACCAGGGACACAATAATCAGTTTGCTCTGATAAAGAACATTCAGACAGGGTCGCTGAGAGAGAGAAGCTGCTACTTGCAGAGCTGAGGGAAACTCTTCTAAAAGCATGAAGACTTGAATACATGTCATCTGGGAAGGGACGTGAGGCTGGGCAGCCGGGGGCCTGGACATACAGGGCTGGAGGGCTATAGGCCCCGCATTCAGTTAGTTCTGGGGAAAATAGGGCTGCATGTGAGTGGTTAATAGATTTTTAACTCATATAATCATGGACTCCTTTTCAATGAAAAGATATCTTCATGCACTTTAATATAATTTTAAAAAACTGTATCACAAAAGCCAATTTTCTCTAAGAGTAGCCTTCTGACTCCTTAGAAGCACAACTAGAAGCACAACCAGAAAAGGAGAAGGCACACAGGAGCAGCTAGAGAAATAGGAGAAACAGCAATAAGGCATCACCAAACCTAAGACAAGAGGTTGTTTCAAAATGGAAGGCAGTGGTCAAGCAAGAGAACTCTTCATTAGATTTTTCCCAAGTAGATCAGTGGTGCCTTGACAAGAGCACTTTAGTGGGTCAGAGGACAGTAAAGAAGGAACAGGAAAATTATAGAAAATGTGTTTGAGAAATTTGAGTATAAAGAGAGTAAGAGTAAGGAAACATCTGGAAGGGAATTAGGGGGCAAGAGAGGTTCTCTTGTTTCCTTGTGATGGGATATACAAGAGCACAGTAGTCTGCTGGTAAGAATAATCAGGTGCCAATGAAAATCAATTGCACATGACAGAAAAGGGAATAATGGAAGGAACGAAGTCCTAGACAATGTGGGAGGGAAACTCTGTAAAAGAGTTGACATTTGTTAGGAGGAGAGACACTTCTCCAGTTACATTAGGAGGGAATAAAGAGTGACAGGTGTAGGTGTGGTTATAGATTTGGGAGTCGGAATGTGAAGGAAGTCTACTGTGATATTGTAATACCTTTTCAATCACGAGGGAGGTCATCAGGGCAATACTCAACTGGAAGATGAAGTTGAAAATACAGGCAGAGGTCACATTATACGGGATCCCATATGCCATGCCAAGGATTATCTAGATGCTAGGGAGCTTTTTAAAAACTAAGGAAGATGTAATGATAAGAAAATGTAATGATAAATAATTTATTATAAAAAATAAGCAAAAAATTTTCAACATTATTAGTCATTAGTAAAATACAAATTAAAACCACAATGTGATACCATTAAATGGCTTTTAAAAACAAGTGTGACAATATTATATGTTTGTGAGATACTGTGTTAGAAACAAGGATTTGTTTCTAACACTGACAGAGATGTTAGAATCATCTGACAAAGGTTTTTAAGTCATCATAAGAATGCTTCAGCAAGCAATATAAATGCACTAAAAATAAATGGAAAAAAATTCAAAATCTCAGCAAAAAAAAAAAAGATATAAGAAGAATCAAATGGGAAATTTAGAAATGAAAAATATATTAATGATATAAAAAATTTAAGGGATGGACCCAAGAGCAGAATGGAGGGGGTAGAGGAAAGAATCACTGAACAAGAAGATAGAAAAGTAGAAATTATCCAGTCTGAACAAACGAAACAAAACAAAACAAAACAAAAAACAGAAGAGAGCCTCAGGGACTTATAGGACCGTAACAAAAGATCAGACATTCATATCACTGGAGTGTCAAAGAGAGAGAAGAAAGAGGGCAGGACATAAAAGTGCTAAATGATGATGATGATGATGGCTGTTTCCCAAATTTAGCAAGAGATATATAAATCTATAGATTCAAAAAGTTAAGTGAACCCCAGACAGGATGACCCCAAAGAAATCCACATCAAGACACATCATAACTCAACTTCTGAAAATTAAAAACAAGGAAAAAATGTTGAAAGGAGTAAGAGAAATGACACCTTACCTATAGGGGTAAACAGTTCATATGACAGTAGATTTCTCATCAGAAACCAAGAAAGCAACACTTCTTTCAAGTTCTGAAAGAAAAGAACTGTCAACCGAGAATCACATATCCAGAAAAAATATGAAGGGGAAACAAAGACATGCTCAGATGAAGAACCAGTAAGAAGACTTGTTGCCAGCTGACCTACCCTAAATTAATGGTTAAAGTAAGTCCTCTAAACAGACAGGAATAAAGAAAAGAAGGAATCTTGGATCCTTATATAAATAATGTAATAATTAGAAAAACTTTACTAAGAGACACAATTAAAAAAAATATATAGGGGCGCCTGGGTGGCTCGGTCCTTACATGTCTGTCTTCAGCCTGGGTCATGGTCCCGGGGTCCTGGGATCGAGCCCCGCACCGGGCTCCCTGCTCAGCATAGAGCCTGCTTCTCCCTCTGCCACTCCTCCTACTTGTGTGTCCTCTCTCGCTATGCCTCTGGCAAGTAAGTAAATAAAATCTTTAAAAAATATATAGATTAATCAAAATGGAATTGTAAAAAGATGGTAATCTACAAAAAGATTAAGAAAAAGAGAACAGGGCCGCCTGGGTGGCTCAGTTGGTTAATCCTCTGCCTTCGACTCAGGTCATGATCCCGGGGTCCTGGGACCGAGCCCCACGTCGGACCCCTCCTCAGTGTAGAGACCGCTTCTCTTTCTCTCCCTCTCCTCGCCTCTCTGCTTACTCGTGTTCTCTCAATGTCTCTGTCAAATAAATAAATTAAAAATCTTATAAAAAAAAAAAAGAAAATGAAAACAAGGAGAAAAAACACAGAGAGAACAACTAGAAAATAAAAAACTAGCTGGCAACTTAAACCCTAACAGCATCAATTTAATTACTTATAAATGGTCTAAACACTCCAATTAGAAGGAAGATTGGTAGAGAGGATTAAAAAGCATGACTTCACGTTATGCTATTTACAACTACTTCAAATATGATGAAATAGGCAGAAAGTAGAAAAGTTGAAATACACACATCATGGAAATAGTAATCAAAGGAAAGCAGAAGTGGTTATATTACTCTCAAGTAAAGTAGACTTCAGAGTGAAGAAAATTACCAGAGCCCAAATATGTCATTATATAATGATAAAAGGACCAGTCCACCAGGAAGACATAGCAACCCTAAATGGGTATGCACCAAACAGCAGAGCTTTAAAATATATGAAACAAAACAAAAACTTCCAGAACTGAAAGGAGAAACAGACAAATCCACTATTACAGTTGGAGCTGAGAACCAGCCCACAAGCTTCAGTCAATATTTATACAACAGTCCTACCAACAACAAGAGAATACATGTCCTTTTCAAGTGCCCATGGAAGGTATACCAAGATGTCTTGGAGGAAAAAAACGAAAAAGGAAGAAAGAAAGAGCGAGGGAGAGAGAGAGAGAGAAGGAAGGAAGGAAGAGAAAGACAGACAGACAGACTGACCGACGGGCAGACCAGATTTGGAAACATACACGTAAGTATGATAGGTTGTACATCCTTTTTATTTAGAGCAATGTATTTGTTTCATTTTCCTTGAGACTTCATCTTTGAGATTTTCCTGTTATTTTTCTTTTTTCTGTTATTGATTTCCAGTTTGAGTCTACTATGGTTGGAGAACACATGTGATTTCTCAAATCAATAATCTAAGCTCTCATTTCGAGAACCTAGAAAAACACAAAGCAAAGAAAAAAATAAAGAGCAGGAATCAATGAAATTTAAAATACTAGAAAAAAAAATTAAGACAGAAACTTATTCTGTGAAAAGATCAATAACATTGCCAAACCTTTAGCAAAGCAGAGACAGAGAAAGAGGGAGAGAGAGAAGACACAGATCACCAGTATCAGGAATGAGACAGGAGATGTCACTAGACCTCAGACATCACGTGGATCAAAAGGGAACACTACAGACACCTCTACACATAAATTTGGTCATTTAGATGAAATAGAACAAATCTTGAAAAAATACAACCTCGGGGCGCCTGGGTGGCTCAGTGGGTTAAAGCCTCTGCCTTCGGCTCAGGTCATGATCTCAGGGTCCTGGGATCGAGCCCCGCATCGGGCTCTCTGCTCAGCGGGGAGCCTGCTTCCTCCTCTCTCTCTGCCTGCCTCTCTGCCTACCTGTGATCTCTGTCAAATAAATAAATCTTTAAAAAAAAGAAACAAGAGAAGAATGTGTTTGAAAAAAAATTCAACCTCCCACAACTCTCATTCAATATGAAATCAATCATCTGAATAGCGCTATAACTCTTTATTTTAGATTTTTTATTATTATGTTATATTATTTACTATATGTTTTTATTATTAGCCAACATATAGTACATCATTAATTTTTGATGTGGCGTTTAAGAATTTATTAGTTGTGTAATGATTAGCCCTATAACTCTTAAAATTGAGTTCATAATTTAAAAACTCCCCAAAGAAATCCCCAGACCCAGATGGTTTCACTGGATAATTCTACCAAATGTTTAAAGAAGAGTTAACACCAATTCTGTACAATATCTTGCAGAAAATAGAAGAGGAGGGACTACTTCTCAATTAATTTTGTGATTCTAGTATTTTTCTTATTCAAAAGCAGATAAAGACAGTACCAAAGAAATGAATTTCATAGACATATTTCCCTCATAAATACAGGTGCAAAAACATTAATAAAATAGTACCAAATAGAGTTCAGAAACACATGAAAAGAATTATACACCCTGACTATGTGAGGTTTATTCTAGAAATGTAAAACTGGTTCAATATTCAAAAATTAATAATCTTTTTAAAAAAAGATTTTATTTATTTATTTGACAGACAGAGATCACAAGTAGGCAGAGAGGCAGGCAGAGAGAGAGGGAAGCAGGTTCCCCGCTGAGCAGAGAGCCTGATGCGGGGCTCGATCCCAGGACCCTGGGATCATGACCTGAGCTGAAGGCAGAGGCTTAACCCACTGAGCCACCCAGGCGCCCCTCAAATTAATAATTTTTAAATATAATATAAATTACTTCAATTATATCAAACTATCATTTTTAATTTAAAATAATTCAAAGTATTCAAAATAACAGGTTCAGAAAAAAGTCATATGATCATATTGATATGGGAAGAGCATTTGACAAAAATGTAACATCCATTCGTGATTAAAAATTCTCAGAAAAATAAGAATAGAGGGGACCTTCCTCAACGTCAAAGAACATCTACAAAAAGCCTCCAGCTAACATTATGCTGCAGGGTGAAGACTAAATGCTTTCCCTCTGAGACTGGAAATAAGGCAAGAATGTTTGTTCTCAGAACTCTCACTCTACCTAGTGCTGTCAGTTCTGGCCCGTACAGTGAAGCCACAAAAGGAGATAAAAAGTATACAGGCGGAAAAGGAGGAACAAAACGTCTGTACTTACAGACAGCACGACTGTCTATTGAGGGTGTTCTAAGGAACCGGTACAAAGAAACACCTAAAGCTATATGGGAGTTCAGTGAGATCGCAGGACAGAAGACGGATACACAGAAACCAGTAATGTTCTACACGCCAGACACGACTACACAGACACCAAGAGTAAAAATACAGCACCATTTGCAATCACTTAAAAAAATTAAACATTAGGTGTATGATTCTATTTATAGGATATTCTGGAAAAGGCGAAATTAAAGGAATAGAAAATAGATCCATGGTTGCCAAGGGCTGGGGGTTGGGGGAGAGATCACAGGGGATTTCTGTGAGGAGAAGCAACCCTCTGTGTTTCCATTGTGCTGCTGGTTGTTACCAACTGTATGCATTTGTCAAAACCGGCACAGGTGCATCCAGAAGAGTTAATTCTCTTGTATGTAAATATTTTAAGGTGAATAAAAACAATAGGCATGAAGAATTTCCAGGAGGGAACGGGCTTGGCCAGATTTGCAGGTAAGGAAGTTCACACCTGTTGCCCTGTGGGGAGCAGAAGGGGTGAGGCAAAGACCCGAAGGCCCGCAGATTGGCCAGGAGATACCCGGAGTCCTCGGGGTCCAAGACCAGCAGGGACTTCACTAAGACTGAAGCAGCAAAGGAGTCAGGGCAGAGAACATGGCTTCAGTAACTCCTCGGACTATTTTAGGCCTGGGAATACAAAGACGGATTCCAAGAAAGCAAATTTTTTTAAAATAGGGGTGTGTGCACATGTGCGTGTGCGTATGAGAACCAGCTTGCACAATGGTACCTTGCACGTGTGGCAGCCACGGGGCGCCTGGGGGCCGACTTGGTTCCGGCCCAGTTCACATCCAGGGCCGCCCGTTGGAGACCTGGAGGCGGCGCCGCGCGGGCTCTTTCCTGTGCTCCTCCCTTCCCCGGCTTAGCCCCTCCCCCTCTTCTTCTCCAGTAAATAAATAAATGAAATCTTTAAAAAAACCACAAAAAACAAAACAGAAAAGCCATATGCTTGGGAAAACTGATTTCATGAGCTACTGAAGGATAAGGACCCATGACCAGGATTTTTAACATTTTAGGTCAAGGACAAGATTATTAAGCACCAATTAAAAATAAAGTTTTAAAAATAAATAAAAAGATAAAGTTTTGGAGTCTAAAAGCAGTGACTGTATCATACTGGGTCATTTACTCCATTTGCACGTATGGGATTTTAACTGCTCACCAGAGGCAGAAGGTGAGAGGAGCTGTCCCCAGATCTCAAGGCTGTAGGCAGCAAAGTGACCCCAAGGGACCTTAGGGAGTGGCCAGGGGCTGGAGGCCGGCTCAGAGAAAGCCAGCAGGCGCGGCCGCCGGCTGGGGGGGACGCTGTTTTGGAAGGGTTCCGATCAGAGCACTGTCCCTTGCCCTCTGCGGCAGCTGCTGCCCCCCCGAGCTCAGAAACAGAGGCTTAGTTTGGAGATCAAGCTTCCGCTGGGACAGGAGGAGGTGCTGGCTCGGGGCTCCTCCAACTTTCCACCACCAAGAATTCTTTTTATCTTTTCCACCCCACCCCAGCCGAGCCACAGTGTGTTGGGTCAGGTTTTCCTACAGATTTAGTAACAATGAATTCTTCAGGAATCAAAGACATTTATAGTTGCCAGCCAAAGCTTTATGCAAGAAACCGGCAAGTGGATGTGATTAACTAGTTTAACACTATTTAGTAAGCAGTAATGGTGGACACGGATCCAGAGCCAGAGTGCACAGCTGTGACGTCCTTGTCCCCGGGCTAATGGCGGACGACACGTGCAGAGTCACCGGCTCAGAGCACCTGCACAGGACGAGAGAGGAAAGGGTGTTGGGGGTGGGGGGGGGGCAGAGGAGGCTGCCCCGAGCCGCCCCTTGAAGGACTGGAAGGGTAAGGGGAGAGGAGCTGGGGGTTGGGGCCGGAGTCCCCTGTGGAGCGCAGGAACACCATGGAGGCCCTAGTCAGGATGGCCGCCATTCCCCGAGGATGCCCTACTACGCGTCAGGCTCCGGGCCCACGCGGTCGCTCCTTTAGTGCTCACTCCGAGGACGTCCTGGAGATGTGGGGTATCCGCCCAGTTCGCCGGCAAGGCACCCGCCGCTTCCCCACGTCCAACGCTTTGCCCAGGGCCTCAGAGCTGGGACGTGAGGCCTTCGCGTTGGGAAGCCGCTGGACTCCAGAGCCTACAACCAGCAGTGCTGCGGTGTCTTCGACCAACAATCAGTGTGGGGCTGCCCGAGAAGTGAGTGTGAGAGACGGCGCCACGGTGTGCGCTCGGCTGGGCTCCCCCGGCCAGTGAGTGAGGGGCAGACCACAGGCCGACCGGAGAGGGGCCCAGCGGGCTTGGCTCCCCCGCTGCTCTCTCAATGCGGGAAGGGTCCCCCTGGTCCTTGGGCCCTATTTCGTGTACGTGCCCCCTTCCTGTTAGATTTTACACAATGTTGCCCAGAACGCTTACGAACACCCCGGAGCTCTGGGACACCGTGAGCTCCTCTTGCGGTGCCGGCGCGCCCAGGCTGCTGAGCGAGCCCAGCCCGGACTCTCCGGACGGAGACTGGCGTGAGTCGGCTTCCCGTCTGTGACTTTCCTCAGCGTCCTCCCGAGTTGGACCTCCTGCCTTGTGCATTTGTCGCAGCTTGAGTGCCGTGGAGAAAGGGAGGGTGGCCGTGGCTCAGCCGAGGTGGCTGGCCACATGTGCGTGCACTCTTCTCCCTGTAAAAGCTTTGACTGTAGTCAGGAAGGAAATTGGGACAACAGTTCTTCGGGGTGGAATCTGCTCCGAAAGGTGAGCTACTTAGTTTCTGCCGTACACTGAGGTGCCGTGGGCCACCTGTGGTGCCCTCCTTAGGCTGAAGGTGTCGTGACGTCGGATGGTCACCCTCAGTGTCACCCTGCGAGGTACATTCACAAGTTGAGGGGACCCATGACATTCCATGTAGTCCCCAGCCATAGAGGCAGGAGGACAGCCCTGAGGCGTAAAGACAGCTTTCGTCGTAGGAAAACAAAGGAGAAACAAAATGCCTCAGGAATGACAGTTTGAATTCAACTGCGATTCATGACGGCACAGACATAAATATAAATAGGTTTTCAGTGGCTTCCGTGGACTGCGGAGAGGGACTCCTGGCGCGCTCCTAGAGTAGCTCAGGGCAGCCAGGCTATTCTGAGGCCAGGCTCTGGGAGGACATCCTCCCGTGCCCACGAATCGTTCCCTTGGCACTGCCCTCAGAGAGAAGCACCGGCCTGTGCAGCCCACGGTCTGACCCAGGGCGGCCTCTCCCAAGTCCTTTCCTTTTAAGGCCATCAGGGACCCCAGTCCCCGCCTGCTGGCCGGAAGCAGGTGTGGCTGCTGGAGTGTGAGGGGTCCTCGCTACAAATAGCTTGACCCTGAAGTTTCTAAAAGGGAGTCTGGACCACCTGAGCCTCCCAGAAGAGCTACCAGTCACACCGACCCTGTTGCCGTTTGTGCCCAGGCAGAGCCATGTACAGAAGCTGGAAATGGAGACATTTCAGCGGGCAGGTTAAATGTGTCCCACAGCTGTCACTGCGGCGCACTCTCCCAAAAATAGTCCCAGCGCACGGACAGGACACATAATGGCAGAGATGAGATGGGACCGGCAGCCGTCCTGAGCGCGACCCCTTAGGAATAAAAGATGCGATAAAGGTGTTAGCCAAAAAGCCCAGGAAAGCGGGGACCAGAGGGCTGAATTGTAAGGGGACTTGCCGGAGCCGGCGAGTGGACCAGATGGGCTGGAAAGTCTGCTCTCTGAGAAAGCAAGCGGCGTGTGTGTTACGGACACAGAGCAGGGGAGCGGGAACGAGTAGAAACCGTGTTTAAGAACAAAAAGCAAAGGACCTTGGGAGGAAAGGCACGGCCGGGAAGCAGCTGCCGAGACCTTGTGAAGGGCTTCCCATGTCGCCCAGCACACCGGCGGCCAGGAGCGGCTCCTGCAGAGGCCGGGGCCCCCCAGGTCCCCCCTCCGCCCCCACCGTGGGAAGGGGCATCCGCCCTGCCTGCGGGGAATCTGGCTGATGTGGAGCCTATGATCGAAGAAGGGCTAGGGTGGTCTTACAGTGGCACCCCGGGAAGGGCCGGCAGTCCTCCGCCGTGGGTCTCGGATCACCAGAAGACATCTACGCGGTTCACAGAAGCACCTGTCACAATAAAGGAAATGAGACGGTGACTACCTCAGTAAGTCACACGGCAGGAAGAGGCTGTTTTCCAGAATGTGTGCTCGCCACTGGCTCCTTTGGAAAGCCTGGGACAGTCAGCAGCTGGAGAGAACGGGTCTTGGGGTCCGGTCCGAAGACACACACGTGCTCCGCTTCTTTCTGTGATGTCCCTTTGCTCCCGGCTTTGGCGTCCTCCTCCGGCTGAGCAGGTCAGGAGAGATCAGAGCCCAGACCCTACGAAGAGGTCAGGGTCTCCTGAGCGGTGCTGGAACCCTGTCGATCCGTTTCTGGCAAAATTGCCTGGAAAAGCGACAAGTGGCCCAGGTGCACTGGAGCCTTCGCTCAACTAATAGAAACAGATCCGATTTGCTCAATTCAGCAATATCTAGACTCATACAAACGTCTTTTGCTCTTAGTGGAAACGGAACTGAATCTGATCAAGCTTCTAAATCTACAGATTTACAAGGAGCTACAGAAATGCAGTCAGTAATGTCCACAAAGCAGGGAAGTCTGCAGCACAAACCCCCTGCCCTCTTGGACAATTTCACGTCAGGTGAATGAGAGAGAGAGAGAGAGGGATTTCGCTCCTGACTTGAATGAACTGTAAATAGACATTTATGAGGGCCGTCTGGGTGGCTCAGTGGGTTAAGCCCCTGCCTTCGGCTCAGGTCATGATCTCAGGGTCCTGGGATCGAGCCCCACATCGGGCTCTCTGCTCGGCGGGGAGCCTGCTTCCTCCTCTCTCTACCTGCCTCTCTGCCTCCTTGTGATGTCTGTCAAATAAATAAATAAAATCTTAAAAAAAAAAAAGATAATTGACATTGGACTGGATATTTGATTGAAGAATCACAGTTAATGTTAAAAAGATATGATTGTGGTACTGTGTTATATTTTAATATATGGTCATTATCTTCTCCAGGGCTGAAATATTTACGATGAAGTTTTATAGAATTTCTGAGATTTGCTTTGAAATAATCTAGGGGGTGGGAAGGATGACATAAGCCTGAGCACAAGGAGGTATTGAAGTGCGTGAGGGGCACATAGCGTTTCGCCGTGCTGGTCACTTGGCTCCTTCTGCGTGCACGTGAGATGTCCCATCGTCAAAGTCCTGGACAAGTGGATGTGGCAGTGGAGGGATTTAAGGAAAACAGAGCTTGTGCTTTGTAATAAACCGAAGCCTACAGTCACTTCAGATGATAAACAAAGATAAGACCTTGCCCTCTAGGAAATTCCTTCATTTAGGACAGACGCACAAGCCCCCATGCCCAAGGGATGGCAAGTGTCAGGGTGAGAGGGGCTGAGGCGTCAGGGGGACCCAGCCCCACACTGGCTGTAAATTTGGAGCCACTGAACAGCTACTTAGGTTTTCTGTACTTAAAATTTCAAAATTATTTTTCTTATAGCATTACAAGGACATGGAATGATGTAGATTTATTAAAGGGATTAGAGAAAGTAAAAATCCCTCCAAACCTAACCAAACTTCCTGATGAGTTTTGATAGGTGGATGTTTCTGACCAATTCGTGAAAACTATAAGAAGGAATGTGACCTTGCTCCAACTTCCAAAGGAGTAAGAAAAGCACTGGTCATTTTTCCCTACGAGCAGTCTTTTCCGAGGGAAATCCACATTGTTAGAACTTTGCAATGTGCATAAAGGTTAAAACTCCTCTCACTTTCATGAATCCCAAGGGAAGTCATAATTTTCTGTGGGTTTCTCCAGACAACCCAAAGTCTTCGTGTACATCTTTATAAAGCGTCTGGTGTTTCTGGGGGCACCCGTGGCTCAGTCAGTGGACCGTCCAGTTCTTGGTTTTGGCTCAGGTCACAATCTCAGGGCCACGAGATGGAGCCCCATGGAGTCTGCCTGAGTCTCTCTCCGTCTGCCTCTGCCCTTCCCCACAAGCACACATGTGCTCTCTAAATAAGTATATAAAATCTTTAAAAAATAATAATAAAGTAAAAAGCTTGGGGTTTTAGTTTCACTGTCCAGCAGATAGTTTGAGCAACAGCCTGTGCACAGTAGGGCAGCACCAGCGGGCTCACGCCCTGTGCGGGAGTGAGTCAACACACCTCCTCCCAGCCTCGCCCTGCACACGGCCTGAACATTTCTGGGTTTGTGGAGACAGCGCTCACGGAGACGACAGTCTCTTTCTCACTCATTAGCAGGCCATCAGGTGTGCCCACGGACATCGTCCCTGGCTGGCTACCAGTGAGACGCTCTGTCGAACAAAGTGATTTGTTACTGACGCAAACCAAGTTACCCCTTACATTTTCCCCTATTAAGTTGACTACTGTATTGCATCTATAATCAAAATAAAATATTTTGAGAAGTTTGGCCAAAAAGGAGGAGGAGTGGGGTGCCTGTCTGGCTGTGCCTGTCAACCTCGGGGTTGTGGGATCGAGTCCCAGGTTCAGGGTAGAAATTCCTTTACAAAAAAAAAAGGCAGGGGAGGGAGAGGAGTTATTACACTAGAATTCCAATTTACAAGCTTTGTCCTAAAATTAAAAATAAATAAACAAAGGCGCCTGGGTGGCTCAGTGGGTTAAGCCGCTGCCTTCGGCTCAGGTCATGATCTCAGGGTCCTGGGATCAGGCCCCGTATCGGGCTCTCTGCTCAGTGGGGAGCCTGCTTCCTCCTCTCTCTGCCTGCCTCTCTGCCTGCTTGTGATCTCTGTCAAATAAATAAATAAAATCTTAAAAATAAATAAATAAATAAATAAACAAACAATAAAATCTCATTATGGAGGTCTGTAAAATAAAGAAAACCGCACATACCGGGTTGCCCTGCTGGGTTAACGTGGGTGTTTTGGATTCATTTCGGCAAGCACCCGGAGCTCCCCTGGTGTGCAGTCAGCGCTCTGCCCTCACGTCCTGCCGTGTTTCCCTCACGGATTTCGTAGTCGGCCCTCGCAGTGGCAGGATAGCATCCCACACGGAGTATTTCGCAAACTGCCAACTTCCCCATGGTTGGTTATTTAAGGGATTTGGAACTAAAACGCCCCCTCTCGGGACAGGGCTTCTACTTACGAGATGCGCTGCACGTCTCTGTCGCCAGGAGCGACAACTAACGGAGGAGCCCGGCCCTGGCCGTGTCCCGGCACAGCGAGGGGCCGATGGCGAGGACGGGCTTCAGGGTGGGGACGTCGGTCCTTCTGTCTCGGAAAGCATCAGCGGCCTTGTCTCACTTGTGTCCGGCGGGAGGAGGCTCCTTCCCAGACACCTGCACTAGCCTCCCCCGGCCCGCAGCCCGGGCCGCTTCGTCCCTCTCCCCGCACCGGGCCCTGGGCGGCTGGTAAGAACCGCACACGGGACTCCGCGACGCGCGCTCCCAGCTAGGTCGTCCCGCCTTCCCCACGAGGGCACGAGCTCCCTGACGGGAGGGCCGGAGTCCGTTCTGCCCCGGGCTGGGCCCCAGGGCTGGGCATGGAGATGGTGCTCAGGGTGTGGGGGGAACCGGTGTGTGCTGCAAGCTCGTCCCCCGGACCCCCAGGACCCGCTTGTCCTCCTTACCGAGTCTCAGCGCGAATGTCACCTCCTCCCTGACCCTCTAAAGTGGACACCTGCCCACTCAGTTACCTCACACTTTTGGTTTTCCCCAGAGACACCTGATGTGCTCAGGCACAAGAGGGCGGGGGGTCATGTCTCTGTTCCCAGCTTTCTCCCCGGGACTTACGAAGCGCCGCGACATGACAGGAGCTGGACGGCTGTGGTCAGCGTAGTGGAGAGGGAGCAGGGACTGTCTGAACAAACACCCCAACCCACCTCTTAATAAACAACAGAAATAAGCAAATTCTGATTTCTCGGGAAAATCATCCTCTCGTGTCTACGCTCTCATAACGATCAGTGCCGGCCCTGGTGCGGACTTCTATCCTCTTGAGAGCCCACGGGCGGGACTGTGACGAAGCCCACGGGCCCCTCCGCACCCTGCAGGTATCCCTGGCCCTGCGTAGGCCCCTGTGTCTTTCCAGGCTCACGTCTTCCCCTGAGAAACGCTGGCCTGGCTGGCGTTGTTGCAAATAGCTTCGCAGGGAAACCACAAAGGGCAGGGGATCCTTTTACGATGCCTGAGTTTCAGAGCCTCAGCGCCCAGGGACAAGGCTTTTCTAAGCCTGACGAGGCTCCAGAGGAGCTGTAAACAGCGGCGCTCCCGGGAAGCGGGAAGAACACAGCTGGTGCAGTCCGACAGGCTCGCCTCCGAGAAGCTCACCGACATCTTGGTGTTTGTGCAGGACTATTCTGAAAATTGTAAGGGACAGGAAAAGCAGCACAGATGGGCCAGCAGTGTCCCCACCTTCGAGGCCCCTCCTGTGGTTCTCAAGAATCAATTCTAATCGTTAATGAAAACTGCTAATATGACAGAGTCAAGAACATAAACAAAATCAGAATCCAGTTGTAGTTTTTGAAATAATTAAAAATAAATACTAAGAGAGGAAAATAAAATTAAATAGGGATTCTTAACAAGTCTCTTACAACTGTTAATATTTCAAAGGCAGCCTTAAATTCAAATATTTGGTCAGACCTTGTATTATAGCATGTTTCAAGATTTGGTATAGGAAATAGAGTCATTCTCATTATGGACCTTCCTTTTATCGCCAGGACGTGTAGGTCTGTCTTGGACTTCTCTGATTTCTGCTCTGAGAAAAAGAGGACAAGGAGAAACACGGTGACCCCTTGCCAGTGGTAAGTGAAAGCAGCACAGGCCATATCCTGTTGAGTCAAAGGCTCTGAGAAAAGCAAGTCTTCGCTTGGGAGACAAACCCTAAGAGACTCTGAGTTAAGAGAGCACAGTGTTGCTGGGGGTGGGGGCGAGGGGTGGGCATTACCGAGGCACTTGCAGGGATGAGGCCTGCGAGCTGTGTGTGGGTGATGAACATGTTAGCGGACTAGAATTTAAATTAAAAAGAAAGAATCAAGCCTTCTCTCACACTTTCTTGGGGTGGAGCAGAACTCCGCAGGAAGCAGGCCGTCTGGTCTTTGGACTCAGAACGTCCGTAACCGAGATGAAGCCTCAGGATTTGTGGTAAATTCGGCGTCGGCATCTATACAAAATCCTCAGCGAGAATCTCAGCGGCATTTAGAGCCCCTCACAACATCAAGGTTCATTTGAAAGGAATTTACCAAAGCACAAGAAGAGGACTTGCTGGTAGAAAACACAGAAAACCCGGAGAAAGAGAGACCAGTAGAATCAAATGAATACTGAGTCTTAATGTCATCTCTGCTGCCCGTCCGTTGCCTGGGAAACCCCATAAATTTCTCTGCTTCCAAACAAAGTCTGTGTTTTGATGTTTGTCTCTCCAGACCACAAGCCTCCCCCCCCTTTCTGCCCCCACCTCAGTACCCCCATCCCATACACACACTCAGGATCTCCAGCACAGATTACCACCTACCAGCTTTTTGGGTTAGCCCCTCTTCTGTAGATTACTACCAGTTTGTTGGGTTTATCACCAGCCCTTTCCGCTTCGGTATGAGGGTCATCTGAGATTTAGAGCACCAACAAGGCATCCCTCCTTCCAGGTATGAAAGAGGATTTACAGCTGGGCTCAGGGCCCCTTCAAAACCTCAGCACAGTCTGTGTCCTGGCAGAGGGTGGGCCTCAGACCCGCTAGGCGACCCACCGGAGCGTCTGCCGGGGATGGCTAGCCTGGGCAAGCCGACACTGCCATCTGGTGGCCCCTGGGAGAGTGGTCGCCGCTGCAGAACGTGAGTGGCACCTCTCCCTGGACCACAGCTAACTGCTCTTCCAACTCCACAAGCTTCCAGCGGACTGCTGCTCTCCAGAAGAGGCACGAGTTCAGATCTGCTGGACGACAAAGTGGTATGGGCGCACAGCGTAGATCACCTGTGCCTCCTTAGTCAGCCCCGTGAACGTCAATCCGCATCCCACATTGTTTTGAACATTTATTTCAGTGAGAGAGAGAGAGAGAGCAAGCAGGCAGGAGGTAAGGGCGGAGAGAGAGAGAGAGACTCAAGCAGACTCCCCACTCAGTGCAGAGCCTGATGTGGGGCTCCATCCCAGGACCCTGAGATCAGACCTGAGCCGAAACCAGGAGTCAGATGCTTAGCAAGCTGCGCCACCCCAGGCGCCCACTCCCTCTCCCCACGTTGTGTTTTTGAATGGAGATTTTCCCATTATAGAAAAATTACTTTTCAAGGATGACTCCAGGCTCCAAGAAGTCACTCGGACCCAAGAGCCACCTGGACACTAATCTTGTGCTACATGGTGGAGCCCAGCACCTGCTTGTGACTCACCTTCAGGACAGAGACGGGTGTCACAGCCCAGGCAGGCAGGGCCTCCCTTCGTTGGACATACCCAGACGCACCACCTCCGAAATGCACACACATGCTGTGAGCCCTCCCCTGTCCCCGACAGAAAACAAGACCCAGGATGTTAATAGACAAACCCCCATGATCCTGCAGGTGGGACTTCCCCTGTCCTCTGTCCTGGAGGAAAATGAGCTGCCTCGCAGAATGCAGGCAGGAGGTTCCTGCACCTCCGACTCACCCGGCCCTCAGGCTCCTGCAGCAGCCCAGACCATGCGTGGAAGGAGCTACCCCCTCCTTGGTAGAAGCGACAGCACGGGAAGGAAACGGATCTCCTTCCCACGTGCAGGCGTGGCCGGATGCTGGGAACCCTGGGGGGGGGGGGGCTGGCAGGTGAGGGGGGAAGCAGCAGCCGTCGTGCTCTGGTGCCCACCTGGAGGGGGCATGGGCAGTGCCTTCAGCTCCTGCCTGACTCACTCTAGCTTTCCCTTGTCCCCGTCCCGTCCCTCAGGTGGGCTATCTGGAGGTAGTGAGGGTGACCCAAGTGTGCTCATGGCCCTGACTCGCCAGTTCCAGTGTTCCTGAATCCTCCACGTCACACCTGCCCTCCCTCTCCAACAGCCTGCACTGTGGACTTTAGGCTCCAGCACCACACACAGACCAGGTCCAGCTCCTCTTAAGCACACCAGGTCAAACCCCATCATAAATCCCTTGCTGGGTGTCTCCTACAAGTTGTTTCTCTGATTGAACATCTGAAGAGTTAAGGGAGTTTTTAAAATTGTGTATACTTCATCTGGGTATCGGATTTAAAATATTTTTAGGGCCCAGCTCAGAGACTAGGATAATATATCTGGGGTGCACCTAGGAATTAGTTTTTAACCAGTTTTCTTCCAATACAAGAGACTCCACCAGTCGTAATCTGGAAGTCAGAGGTGAAGGAATGCAGACCTCAAGTCAGAGAGCAAGCTAGCAAATGCCGTTGGCCATGAAGGGCCCTTCTAGGTGTTAGGTACAGAAAGGCAGGGGAAGAAACTGTCAGGGTAACAGCCAAGACATTTTGGTCATAAGGACACTGTCATACTAACTGGTCCATATTCCTCTTAAGTAGGCTTGAGTTGGTCCCGTAGCCTGTTTTTTCTTTCTGCAATGGCAGCAGTAAACGTGGTTGTGTATGAACCCTGGAGGCCCGAGCAGCACCTGCCAGTCCCAGGTCCAGCTGGGCTGGCACAACCCCACTGGGGAGTTCCGCTGAGCAGGCTTCAAAGAAGTGTTTCTACCCTTTCTGATCATTAGAGAACATACACACACACATTTCAATTCCATGTGTGTAAATTAAGTCACAGTCAACACTGAGTAAGCACTAGTTTCCTACAGTTTCTAATAGCATCAGATTCTCAATCCCTTTCATTCTGTGCAGTAGGCAGCAACGCAAATCTGACCTATGAAGGGAAGTCAACTTAATAGCAGCTTTTCACCAAAAACCAAAGGCTAACTAGAAATTTACTCTCATCTACCGAAGTGCTAAGGGGCTGCCTTTTTCAGGAGAGGAACCGTGGCTAAATGGTTTATAAAAGCCACCCAAATAATTGGAGTTAGCTCTGAAAGGACCCACATGCCACCATGTCCTCAACACAAGGCTGTACTGACTCCAGCCTACTGCAAACACAAGCCTTCAAATGAGACTGCACCCAAGGTCTAGAGAAAGACTAGGTCCCAAGAATTCGTACCTGAAGCTGAGAAAAAGACATGAAATTTGTAAAACTTCCCTAGCAATCTTTGGAGGTGGGGACCTTATAGAAAATTCTAGACACACAAATTTGTATTTTTTAAATACTGGAGAATTGAATCCCCAAATCAATGGAAACTCCTTTGAAACAAAAAGCATACCTAGTTTGTAAAATTGTAAGGACTAGTCTTAGGTGAACCTGCCCAGATCGCAGGGCGCCCAGATATCTAGCCAAGTATTACTTTCAGGTGTCTGTGGGCACTTCTGAGTGAGATCAGCATTAGAATTGGTGCACGGAGTAAAGCAGGTGCCCCGCCCAGTGTGGGCATCATCTGATCTGCCCGGGGCATGAACAGAAAAGGTACAAGGGAAAATGGGCTCTCAGCCCAACTGCTGAGCTGGGACAGGGCATTCCTCACACATCACCTCTCCTGGGTCATCAGCTTTCAGGTGACGCATCAATGGACTTCTCACCACATTTTAAAATACGTATCTCTTAGAGTTTTGATAATTCTAGTTAACAGGAGGCCAAAAAGAAAACCCCGCTGTCGTTCATACACCACAAAACCAATCACAACCCCTAGGTCAGACCGTACCATGTGACTTGCTCAACACCAAGAAAATGGCTCCCATTTTATGTAGTGGAGATGAAATTTATTTAATTGTCCTAAACGGATACTACTTTAGCTCTACCAAAGTTTAGGTCTCGAATTTTTATTTATTTATTTTTTTTAGCAAGCTCCACATCGAGCACGGGGCCCAAAGCAGGGCTTGATCTCACGATCCTGAGATCGAGACCTGAGCTGAGATCAAGAGTCCGACACTTAACCGACTAGGTCACCCAGGTGCCCTCGGATTTGATGTTCTTACAGTGTTTACAAAAATTCTTCCTGCTGATGTCTGACTAAAGCTGATTTGAAGGGCTCTTTGCTTTTGTCATTTTCTTCTGTTCTGGTTGATTCGAATTTTCCTCCCACACAGCCATTTCAGACTGCTTAGCCACTCCACGGATCGGAAACTTTAAGACATTCCATTCACATTCATTAATAAAACCGAGATGGCTTTGAAGTCGAAAGTGGTAATACTCCACGCTTTAAGGTAAGCTGGGTGGACTAAATTCCAAAAACCCTTTTTGTCACAAGGGCTTGTCATTATCCAGTGAGCAGCCGACTGAGAGAGTCATCTTTTCCAGAAAAATTTCTTGCTCATAAATAGAACAAAAAGGAGCTCCTGAGTGGCTCAGTCGGTTAAGCCTCTGCCTTCAACTCAGGTCATGATCTCAGGGTCCTGGTATCGAGCCCCGTGTCAGGCTCCCTGCTCAGCGGGGAGTCTGCTTCTCTCTCTCTTCCCGTGCTTGTCCTCTATTTGTCTCTCTCTCAAATAAAACCTTTGGAAAAATAAATAGAAGGGAAAAACTGACAGGACCTGTTTGTTTTTTCATCTTTTAAATACAAAAACAGGGGTGCCTGGCTGGATCAGTCAGTGGAGTATGTAACTCCTGATCTTGGGGTCATGAGTTTGAGCCCCATGTTGGACGCAGAGCTTGTTAAAAAAAAAAAATCTAAAAATTAAAAATGGATTAAAATACAAAAATAGCTCTGGAAGACAGAAAAATATGAGAAGCAGAGAAAGAAAGGAAGGGGTGCCTGCGTGGCTCAGTTGACAGATGACTGCCTTTGGCTCAGGTCCATGATCCCAGGGTCCTGGGATTGAGCCCCACATCAGGCTCCCTGCTCAGCGGGGAGTCTGCTTCTCTCCTTCCCCTTGCTCATGTGTCACTCACTCGCTCTTTCAAATAAATTAAATCTTTGAAAAAGGAAATGGAAGGAAAAAAGAAATTCTACTTTCTAGATCTGTCCTGCTTAGAGACCACAAGTTATAACAGACTGCTTACTTCAGCCTTTATTTTTTAATAAAGCACATCAGTCCAACAGTTCCAAGATACAAAATTCACCAGTTCTGAAGTGATAAGGATAACAGCACAGAAATCAATCCTTCCTCAGGGGAACGGTCTCCTCCCTGATGCCCTCCTTGGTCACAATGCAGATTCGGAGCGCGTCCCCGGTGTACACGTCCCTCTCAGCCGCAGAAACGAAGACGTCTTTCACGAGCCGCATGGCTCTGTCCAAAGACAGTGGGACATGCTCCACGTTCTGCATGTTCTTGAAACCAACCTGGTGGGACAGGAAAGGTGGCTGAGTCATCACATGACAGTATGAATGCCTTCAAGTATCTGAGGATTCGCAACGAACAGATCACACAAACCTGGTATGTCTGCGAGCTGAAAAGCAGTGACACCTGACACTCATTCACTAAGACAGAGCTCCTGCTCCTGAGGAGCACACACAGCCTAGAGAGGACGTACGAAAGCAGAGCTGCGGGCCACAGTGTGCTCCCAGCAGGAAGGAAAAAGAGCCAGGAGAGCCGGAGCTGCCGTAACTAGGTCGCCTGAAGGGAAAGGCTTTGGCAGAAGACACTTGGGTGCAGGAGTGGGAAGGGTGAGCCACAGTCAGAGGGGAGTGACACTGCAGACCCAAGGCCTGGTGACGGGGCAGGCACACCACACCGGAGGTGCGGGTGTAAAGAAGAGTGGCAGGAGATGAGGCAGAGAAGCAGCACACACCAGTGGCTACACATCTGTAATACACTTCAGAAGCACAAGGAAGGAAGCTTGGAGGCAAAAGGATGCTGGGAAATGCAGGCCTCAATTTAGGCAACAGTAACAGAAAAGGGGTAAATTAAAAAATGTACTTTGAAGTTAGAATACAAAAGTGGTGACAGAAAAATGGTGAATTTATGATTTGTCCCAGGGGTACAGGTCTGTGAATCATCAGGCGAACACAGCTCACAGCACTCACCACAGCACGTACCCTCCCCAGTGTCCCTCACCAGCCTCCCCACCGCTACCCCCAACTCCCCTCCGGCAACCCTCAGTTTGTTTCCTGAGATCAAGAGTCTCTTATGGTTTGTCTCCCTCCCGATCCCATCTTGTTTCATTTCTTCCTTCCCTACCCCCCACAACCCCCCACCTGCCTCTCAAATTCCTCAGATCAGAGAAATCCTATGATAGCTGTCTTTCTCTGACTGACTTATTTCACTCAGCATAATACTCTCTAGTTCCATCCACGTCGTCCCAAATGGCAAGATTCCATTTCTTTTGATGGCTGCCTAGTATTCCATTGTGTATATATACCACATCTTCTTGATCCATTCATCTGTTGATGGGCATCTGGGCTCCTTCCATAGTTTGGCTATTGTGGACATTGCTGCTATAAACATTCGGGTGCACATGTCCCTTCGTATCACTACATTTGTATCTTTAGGGTAATACCCAGTAGCGCGATTCCTGTGTTGGAAGGGTAGCTCTATTTTCAACTTTTTGAGGAAGCTCCATGCTGTTTTCCAGAGTGGCTGCCCAAGCCTGCATTCCCACCAACGGTGTAGGAGGGCTCCCAGGAGAAAGGTTATTTTCAAGATCTTCAGGGAAAGGTGCCAGAGAACTGAAAACATGGAGCGACCACTAACCACTGTAGACACCAGAGCCTGGACTTCATAGAACACAGAAGATGCTACCGCTGTGGGGCAGAAAGAGGCCACAAGACAGCCAGCCAAACAGAGACAGGAAGACTGGAACATATTCAGCAGGGACACACAAGAAAGCCCTGATGTCTCCATTCTCCTCCGCTGGCAAACAGGAGAACGCAGAGGAAAGCACTTTGTGTCAACGTCACATGCAACATGGATGCAGTCTCTTACCTGGTTGTCAAGCAGGGGCTGGAGCATGGCACTGGCTGAGCCTCCAGCCTTGAACGAGTCTCTCTGGTAGGACCCTACGGGGTCAAAGCTATACACGGCTCCCTTCCCTGAAAGAATAAAACAATCTCTATAGGGGCCCATCCTGACCACAATCCCAGATCACAGCAAGAATAACCCTAGTCGAAGTGGGACACAAATGGGCTATGCACGTAACTAAAATTCCAGCCAAATTCGGTAAGAAGTACATCCGCTGTGATAGCCAGGGGTCTGCTCCCCTCTTCCCAGAATGTGGTCAGAGGCACACCTGCCCGTTCCTGCTTCCTGATGGTGTTTTTGCCCCTGGAGCTCCCTGCTGTCATCAGGGGGACATCGTGGATCGCCCAGTGGCTCCCAGTACATTTGTGGTCTCGCAGGCACACTGGTGAGTCACAGCTCCTGCTCGGAGTTCTGCACCAAGCTCCTCAACAGTCCTAACAAATGAACTAGTGTACTTCTAGCACCGACTTGAGTTAAAATTCTTCTGCTAATGTGAACAATCACAAAGAAGATTCACTGTGTGTTTTTACTTTTTATTTATTTTTAAAGTATTTATTTGACAGAGAGAGAGAGAGAGAGAGAGAGAGAGCGAGCGTGCACAAGCAGGGGGAGTGGCAGGCAGAGGGAGAGGGAGAAGCACGTTCCCGCTGAACAGGGATCCAGCTTGATCCCAGGACCCTGGGATCATGACCTGAGCTGAAGGAATCCGCTTAATCGACTGAGCCACCCAGGAACCCCTCACTGTGTTTTTAAACTAAGCAGTAGCACACTCTTTAGCATCAACACTATAAAAAAACCTGATTCTAATAAAGGAAAAATTTCAGAAAAACACAAACACCACAGGCAAAAGTTTCTGCCTAAAACGTCATCACTCTGCTCTGTACTACTGGAGTTGATCAGTATTGCAAAAACAAAAAACAAAACAGAACAAAACAAAACAAAACTACCAAACCAGAATCTGGATGTACACATTTCTTTCTTCTTTTTTTTGGATATTTTATTCGGTGGAGAAAGAGAAGAGAACGTACGCACAGGGGCAGGGGCGAGGGGCAGAGGGAGCAGCAGACTCCCTGCTGAGCAGGGAGCCGTTGCGGATCATGACCTGGACTGAAGGCGGCAACTTCACTGACTGAGCCACCCAGGCACCCCTGAATGCACCCACTCTTAACAGCAGTTACAGAGCGCTACAAGGGGCGGAAAAATGGGCCTCTCGGGCTCTCCTGAAGGGTGCATAAATTGCTATGACTTTTGAAACAGCAATCTGGCAGTAGTACCCATTTAAATGGAAAGGTACATACCCTATGACCCAGTAACAATCCCACCTGTAGATCAGGTCTACCTACAGGAAGGCGTATTTTCACCAGCACAACCCGGAACGCAGAGGGAGACGGGGCTGCCCCACGGCCCACAACCACCAGACGATGTGCAATGAAGAGCCCTATAATACCTGTAGCACAGTCCTGTTGTTTAGAAGCGTAGGGAAAACATATACATATTTGT
Source organism: Mustela erminea (assembly GCF_009829155.1). Taxonomy (NCBI): domain Eukaryota; kingdom Metazoa; phylum Chordata; class Mammalia; order Carnivora; family Mustelidae; genus Mustela; species Mustela erminea. The sequence goes on along the minus strand of NC_045617.1, from coordinate 76,886 downwards.
ACAAGCACACAAAAAGTACGGTGAGATAACCTGCAAACTGTAGTTGGTTCTCTCTGTGGGACTGGAGGCCAGAAAGGAAGGGAATCATCTGGTAGGCTTCGGTACTGAATCTGTTACCGAGCACATGTGCCACTGTAATTTTTTTTAAAACAACTGTGTTTTGGGTGTGAGAAATCATGGGTCATTTACGAGGTAGGCCTTAAAAATGACACATCTGATCTAGAAAACACATTACACCAGAACTTAAACACCTGGGAAACGGGAGACAAGGACAGCTGTCTTCCCACCCACGGGCCTCTGCTGCGCTCAGCGGTGTGCGCTTTCTCGGAGGCAGAATTACTTACACCTCTCGGCTGAGAAGGCAGCGTTCTGAGGTGCTGAGGTCGCCCAGAAGAACCCGGGGAGTGTTTCTGCTGGGAGCAAGTGTGGGACAAGACGGACATCCCAGTGGCCAGTTCACTAACTTCAACACACGAAAAAGGGACAGCAAGTACAAAGCCAAAGAGTCACTCTATCTCTCAGCAGGCCAAGAGGCCACAAGTGAAACGAGCCCAGGTTTTAACCGAAGGCAGAACCAATCTCAGAAAGAGCTACACACAACACACTGAAGGAAAAGAAGGGTGGGGTAAGTTGAAGACCAGAGCTTTGAAGACCTTCCCCCGACTTAACAAAGGCAAGAGAGACATTTGTAACATCAGAGCAGAATGGCATGAATCTTGACTATAGATAGGGTGCTTTTTCCTCACCATAATGCCCAATCTTAAAAAAGCACAACAGCTTCAATGTAAAAAATAAAGTCAAAACAAGACCTAGAAAGAAATAAACATAAACCCTAAAAGGGAGAGTCCTAACAAGGTAGGACACTCAATGTCATTAAAAAAAAAAAAAAAAAAAGGACCATTAGCCTGGACCATATGCAATTCAGAAAATTCTGCCCTAGCTAGACACCCCCCAAAACGTAAGAGACAAAACACTCCTGGGAGGGGCGCCTGGGTGGCTCAGTGGGTTAAGCCTCTGCCTTCGGCCCAAGTCATGATCTCAGGGTCCTGGGATCAAGCCCCACGTCGGGCTCTCTGCTCAGCAGGGCATCTGCTTCCTCCTCTCTCTCTGCCTGCCTCTCTGCCTACTTGTGATCTCTGTCAAATAAATAAATAGAATCTTAAAAAAACAAAAAACAAAAACTCCTGGGAGGCATCCACTGCATACATTACAGAGCTAAAACCCCTCCTAGGTATTCATGCCCCAGCTACAAAGGCCTTTCTGAAGAGCAAGCCAGGGATGGCATCAACATGACAAAAATATGTCTTCTCTGACCCAGCAACTGAACTTCCGGGAATTTTTCCAGGGAGGTGTAAGTAGTTAAGAAGTTTACAAAACTGTAAGTACAAGAATGTTCATTACATTGTTTCTATTACGGAAACTGCAAACAACTTAAATGACCTTCAGAGGACTGCTAGGTGAATGCTGGTGGAGCTACAACCTATGTAAGTCAGTCACCGATTCATTACGGATCTTTACTCACTGGCATAAAACTGTCTCCGTGACAACACATCCCATGTACAGACGCATGCACTACACACTCTACTTACACAGCGCACAAGCACACGTGACCGCCAAGATATCTGGAAGCATGCTCACCAGAAGTTTAATAGAACTCCTCTCAAAGTAGAAGCTTGGCGTGATTACTACTCTCATTCCTGTATCTTCTCGTACTGTTCAAAACTTCTACAGTACTACTGTTTTTGTTACAGAAAAACTAAAGCCATTTTTAACTGGGCCACGGGCGGGGGGGGGGGGGGTGATTTTTAAAGCATGACTGTAAGTAGAGACGTAACAGCGCAAAGGTCAGAGCGGACAGCTACTGAACTGGCTATCCCAAAAGGCAGTTGTTGGATCTAGTGCCCTAAGGACAACCACTGATCTCACTGTCCTAAGTTCAGCCGTTGACCCCAGTGTCCTGAAGGACAGACATTGACCCACCTACCCTAAAAGTCTCAATTACGAGCACTGCTCTCCTAGTCTCCTAGTCACATAAAATCCTCTAAAAAATAAGAATAAACATAAAGGATAATCAGGGCAGACCAGAGAAGATTTAAAAAGAGTTGGAGGGGAGCCTGGGTGGCTCAGTCATTAAGCATCTGTCTTTGGCTCAGGTCATGATCCCAGAGTCCTAGGATCAAGCCCCATATCAGGCTCCCTACTCAGCCAAAGGCCTGTGGCCTGTTTCTCTCTCTCTTGCTGTCTCTCTGTCAAAGAAATAAATAAAATCTTAAAAAAAAAAAAAAAAAAAAAAAAAAAAAAGACAGTTGGAAATGCCTGAGAATACCACCAAAACATCAAAGAACAGAGCTTTGAACTCAAAACAGATTCAAACCCAAACCTTGGCTTTGCCCTTGCCCTTCAGTAGATGTGAGCTTTCCTGAACTGGTGTGTGTCTTTCAGTAAAACTCAAAGGATATTGTCTGGTGTTCTCAAATTCAATGGCAGCTATTATTAATGTTGCTAAAACCTGACTTTATTTGACATTCAAGTCAGATATAATTTAAGTGAAAAAAAGTGTTCAGCATGTTGGGTTTGGCAAGATAATCTGAGGCTAGACTACATCCATGCCTTACATTTCCTCTCAGTTTGCAATAAGGTTGAAAGCCTCAAAATACACTGTGTCAACCTAATTTGTCTACATCTAAACCACAGTAGATAACATGACTAGAATGCTCCCGGAGGCCACGTTTGGGGGCAGCTATTAAGACAGAAAGAAAACAAAGGAAAAGCCCACGGAACAGAAGGGGCAGGAGTAAAAAGTGGATACAGGACAGGAGAAGAACCCAACTCCTTGCCATCCAGAAATTTTCCCTCTCAGGAGATACACTTTAATATATTGTTATTAGTCGGGCATTTCTAAAACTTTTTTTCAGTGGACTGCTGTAAATGGTGGCACAGATCTGTCCTGAGAGATAGTGTCTGGTTTTTGGAAGCTAACAAAAGTCAATCCAAATGAGACCCAGTGAAAACCAGGGTCCCTGCTCTGTAATACAGCTTTGTATCAAAAAACAGGATGGGCATGTCAAGTAACAGAGACTGATCTTCTTAGGCCCTCCAGAATGTCCTGAATACATTCAGGATACAATGTTGGAAATGCATACATTTCTTTTAAGGCACTGCTTTTTAAAAACTTAAAAGTCAAATACTTTTGGAATGTAGAATGATAATTAGATCAAACTTCTTCAAGTGTGTTTTCTCTCCGTAAGATTCAAATGCTAATGATCTACTCCTGAACTCATGTGAGAGCTTCAGAAAATACTAGTCATTGGGACGCCTGGGTGGCTCAGTTGGTTAAGCAGCTGCCTTCGGCTCAGGTCATGATCCCAGGGTCCTGGGATCGAGTCCCATATCAGGCTCCTTGCTCGGCAGGGAGCCTGCTTCTCCCTCTGCCTCTGCCTGCCTCTCTGTCTGCCTGTGCTCGCTCGCTCTCTCTCCCTCTGTCTCTCACAAATAAATAAATAAAATCTAAAAAAAAAAAAAAAAAAAAAAAAAAAAAGAAAATACTAGTCATTATCAGGGCTTCCGGATACAATTTGCTGATCACCTCTTTACTTTCCTTTTACCTTCAGTTTCTTATTGCTTTAATTAAGAAAAATAAAACTGTTGGGCAAGATGGTGTCTGTGGTTCTTTTCAACTCTACATGGAAACACACGTTATCTAAAACATGCCCCCCCCACTCCATTTTCCAGAATGAAAGAATTCTACCTTCTTCATCCAGTCCCCCGATGATGTTGTACACGTAGTAGGGAAAGAAACGTCTTGAATAGAGGATTGTGGACAGCATGGCGGCAATCGCCCCGGTCGTCATGGTTTTGTTATTAGAATGCTTGTACATCTGCAAGTATTAACAAAAGTAACAAGCATGGAGAGGCAGGTTGTATTACAGACTAGAACGAGGAACAATCAAGTTAAAGGGTGAACGCCGACCTGGTGAAAGGGTGCTCATCTCTTCTGTGATCACACAGCAATACTAGCATACCATCTGGGAGAGCTATAAAAATTTTTAAGGGAAAGAACTTTAAATCTGCCCTCAGCTATCTTCCATGCCACCTTTATCTCAGGAACTGCTCATTCAAGAGCAAATGCACACACGAGGCTTACGTGGGGTGACCTGGGAGGAAGACTTAAGTCCAGCCCCCCTCTACCTCTGCCGGCATCAGCGAACTAGACCCTTGGACCAAATGCAGCCCGCCAACTGCTTCTGCAAAAACAGCTTTCTTAGAACAGTCTCATTCGTTCATTACATAGATCTACCTCTGCCTGCGCACTGCAACAGCAGAGTCAATGGCCCATAGAGCTGAAAATAATTACTCTCTGGCCCTTTACAGGTCAAGTTTGCTGACCCTTGATCAGACCCAGATACAAGCCCTTCTCTTTGCAGAGCAGATACCTGTGAGAACAGAAGGTGTGAGGGCGGGACCCTTACTCTGGGAAGTGCTCTTGCTCCTTAAAGCATCTACAGTGGAGAATACAAGTATCCAAAGCAAACCTTATTGTGATTTTGAATTCCAGATTTACTGCAGTCTTAGGGAACCCTAAATTATCCAACAGAGAAATTCTACAAAAATTACAAACATAAAATAAATTTAAGTTCACAAATTTATGAGCCACAGAACAAGCATCTCTAAAGATTCACTTAAGAATACAGGCCAAAATAATCAGTCAAAATACCAAAAAAAAAAAAAAAAAAAAAAAATTAGGAAAAATAATCTTTGTTTCAAAACCAAGCATTAACACTTTAATCACCACACCATTTATGTGATAATACATTAAAGAAATTTCAAGGATTGTGTAATTGTGTTGAATTCACTGTTCCTTGTTTATTTTATTAACACAACACTACCCTGCTAGTCATGTACTTTTGTACCTTAAGTTTCACTTACAAAATATGTACCAGGACGCATATAAACATGTCCATAAATGTACAGGGAAGCGTTCAATGTAAAGATTTCAAATACTACTAATAAATGGTGAACTATTGAATGAAATCCTGTGTACACTCCAACGAGCGATTTCAAAATGATTCAGAAACAGGTTACATTTATTACAAACTCCAGTACCTATGACATCATTCGTAAGTGCATACGATCTCGTGTTACTCAAAACCAGGCAAAGACAGAACGTGACCGCCTCTGCTAACTTCTTCACCACCACCTAACAGTTGGGACGCGCACCCGACAGAAGTGAACCCTACTCCACCCTTGTATTTTTGCCAGTGAAGAGTATGTATTTACTAGTTACTCTCACAGATAAAACCTGTTTTACTTATCTTCAGAGAAAAAGAGAGCATGCCCGTGCACATAGGCCGGAGGGGAGGGAGCAGCGCAGGGAGAGGGAGAAACTTAAGCAGACGCTGTTCTGAGGGCAAAGCCTGACGTGGCGCTCTACCTCACTACTCCTAGATCATGACCTGAACTGAAACCAAGAGTCAGACACTTAACCAACTGCATTACCCAGGCGCCCCTAAAATCCCATTTTAATACAGGCTACACTACTCCAGCCTACTCTCCTTGAAATGACTGGAAGTTACATACTGCTGAACATACAAAGGGCTTAATAAAAATCCAGACGTGGGCGCCCGGGTGGCTCAGAGGGTTAGGCCTCTGCCTTCGTCTCAGGTCATGGTCTCAGGGTCCTGGGATCGAGCCCCACATCCTGCTCTCTGCTCAGCAGGGAACCTGCTTCCCCCTCCCCCTCTGCCTGCTTCTCTGCCTGCTTGTGATCTCTCTCCCTCTTTCAAATAAATAAAATCTTTAAGAAAAAAATCGACGTGCCTCTGCTTTTACTGAAAGTCAGTACTCCTTTGTTCCTCATGCCTACCCATCTCGCACAAAAAACATGCAGGCAGTGACACCGTCAGCCCCTCCAGAATCTGCAGGACAGGTTAGAAAGGCTCACTCTCGCACCTCCTTCTCATACCACCCTTTCCTGCTGTTCTACTCCTACCCCTCAGGTATCAAAACTTCCCTAGCGGGCAGTCACTGAAGCCTACCAAGGTGGCAGGGGAGGTCAGCTTGGCTTGTACCCCCTCATCCAAACACCCCTGCCTCGTCTACTCCTGTTCCTGCTCTTGCATCCTGTTGACTCAGAATGCAATGCCGCAAAGAGAGAAAGCACGTCAGCTAATGGCATTCCAAACCAAGCACCTATGTAGAAGCTTGCCTCCTCCAGAGAATATTTGTTTTTGAAGATTATCTTCTGAAGAAACCCTTCCCAGGCTACCTTGAAAAGGGTAGAGAACCTTTATATTGCACAGAGATTTTAACAAAGGGAATATTCTGCAGTTTCACATTATGCTACTTTCATGTGGCTGTATGAACAGTATCATTTCATTTTCAGAATGGGCGACATGTAGTTTCATCAGCTAACCTGGAGCTTCTTCCGCTATTCTGAATGACAGTTCTGCTGTACACTTCCAACAGTGGAAGAACTGCCATTAACTTTCCATAGCATAGACATATAAGGAAGGCATCTACCTTTAGTCTTGCTTCAATAATCTTTGTCAGGGTAAGACAGTCTCCATGAAAACCGCTGCATCCAATGACTGTTTTGTCTGTTCTGTAAAAAGCACATTTCAAGAAACTGAGCTGGTCAGATAACAAAGTAAAACATGCCTTGGGCAATTTTAAATTTAAAACTCCTATTCCCACTACTTACCAAACGGTAATGGGACTAGTTAGCCCTTTGTTGTTGTGGGGAGGGGGTCATCACTTTATTCCCTACGCTATACTAATTAAATGCAGATCAAAGACTTAGAAGAATTAAAGAGTGAGTGGCCTACAGAAAACACAGGTGATACAATCTTGGGTTGGGAGCCACCTACTTAAATATGATACAACCCAATGTACACACAGAGAAGTTTCATAAATGTGACTACACAGCAAATTAAAAAATATATTTTTAAAGATTTATTTGAGAGAGAGAGAGAGACAGAGAGCGCGCGCATGCGTGTATGAGGAGGAGGAGGGTCAGAGGGAGAAGCAGACTCCCTGCCGAGCAGGGAGCCCCATAGGGGACTCGATCCCACGACTCCAGGATCATGACCTGAGCTGAAGGCAGTTGCTCAACCAACTGAGCCACCCAGGTGCCCCGCAAATTAAAATTTTTAAAAAGATTTACTTCTTATTTGAGAGAGTGAGGGAGCGAGTGAGCAAGCAGAGGGAGGGACAGAGAGAGGGAGAAAGATTCCCTGGCAGACTCCCCACTGAGCCGTAAACCTGACGTAGGGCTCCACCTCTTGACTGTGAGATCATGACCTGAGCAAAAACCAAGAGGTGGACACACAACCCACTGAGCCACCCAGGTACCCCTCAGATTAAAACTTATAGAGAGAAAAATGATAAAGAAAAAAGAAAACCTACAGTAGATATGACCGAAGTCTAATTTTAACCTTAGTCTAAAAGGGCTCCTATCAATATCAAAAGTATTAACACACTGTATCATGGGATGTAATGTGCAGCATGAGGACTAGAATTAATAGCACTGTACTGAATGTTTTAAAGTTGCTGGGAACAGATCTTAAAAAGTCCCCAACAAAAGAAAAAATTCTGTAATAACATACGGTGACAGGTGTTCACTGACTTGTTGTGGTGATCACTTTGCAATACGCACCAATATGGAATCATTATGTTGTACACCAGAAACCACTGTATATGTCCATTACATCTCAATTAAAAAAAAAAAAATGGGAAAACTGGTACAGTTAAATGAGTCACATAAAAGGAAACACAAGTCACCACGAACATATGAAGACCCTTCATGTTGTTCACAAATCCAAAGCTACACAGGAGATGATTTCAATCTATTAGCCTGGTTAATAATGCCTAATGCTGGGGAGGCTGTGGAAAATGGTACTCCTAATAAATAACTGGCTAAGAGTATATATTAATTTAATTTTTTTAAAGGGTCATTTGGCATATCTAGTAAAAATTTAGGTGAACATCACTTTTGTCCAGTAATTCCACTGCTAGAGATTTATCCTGTAAATATACTGATGTAAGTTTGCAAAGATGACTACACGCTTATTTGGGAAAGTATACGTGCTATGTTAATGGCTCTGTAAACAAAACAAACAAACAGCAACCTAAATGCCCACCACTGTGGAACTGATTAAATTCTGGTAGAGCCAAAGAAATTCAACCAGGTCTCAAAGACTTCTGAATTTCAGTATCAATCTATACGAAAACCTGTATCAATATCATCAAGATAATTGCAGAAGTCACATGATACACTCTTCCTTCCAGAGATTTATGAGTGATTTATACAAATCATACCTGCCCAACCAGGGGAACTGACAGCTCTGGGGGCATCACTAGCATTTCCTGACCTATCGCTACAACCAGTCTCACTGCACCGAGTTAAAGAGTTCCAATTCCCCGTAAGGCTGCAGTGTCTTTAGTATCAAGATGGGGGAATAATACCAACAGAGTAGGACAAAATCTCGGAGCTTTAAGATGCTTCTCCCAGATATTCAGGTGCACATTAAAGGGAGGAGAGTCTGCATGCAAAGAATGAAGACTAAATGCAGACTCGCCAACAGGTGGGGAAGAAGCAAGTTTGGCTCTAAGTCAGCCCCAAAGGGCCTGGGATTAGGTGTACACAGGCAGCTTCAGCTCTATGTATGGTTCAGTGCTGCAGACGGACGATAAGGGTAGAGGACGTTATTAACGTGCTATCTATCTACATACCTGTAGTACTGCACAAAAAGAAAAAAGAACAGGTATTCTCCTTATAAACACACACGCTAAAGCAGAACATCACAAAGATAAGCAGAACCTTGCATGACAATGGTATTTGTAAAGTTAGGTTCTTAAATTTTATCTGTGACGTTTACTACTTTCAAATTATGAAACATCAAGAAGAAATAAGGTAGCATCCATGCGCTATGAATTAGAGAGGAGAAAGGGGTATCCAAAGATGGAAGGAGAGTGGATGAAGGGGCGTCTGGGTGGCTCAGTCAGTTAACCGTCTGCCTCCAGCTCAGGTCACGATCTCAGGGTCCTGGGATGGAGTCCTGTGTTGGGCTCAGCAGGGAGCCCGCTTCTCCCTCTGCCCCCTGTGCATGTTCTTTCTCGTGCATGCATGCGCGCTCTCTCAAAGTCTCATAGAGGAAAAAAAAAAGAGTACGCGAAGAGGACTGGGAAGATGAAGACAACCATCAGTTGTTCTTTAGGGTAGGGTGTAGGCTGGGCCTGGACCAGGAAAGAAGACAGAACCCTCTTCTTTACCTACTCATAACACAGGACCCGATCCAAAGGACTTGAACCCTATCAATCCATTCCTGTTACAATTCAGGGTTAACAGGCTCTTGTGGACTAACTTAGGAATTAACCACCATTTGTAACTGTTTCCAAAAATGTGAACTACAAACCAATGCCCATCAGTGCATATTTCATTTTCATGGTTTAGAAAAAATATAGCTAGCCCATTAAGACTGTGGCTCACAGATATAGCTGCTTAGATTCTGGCTAAATGTTCTGGTTAAAAAAAAAAAGTGGGAGATTAAAAAAACATGCAATGGGTTAACACATAAAAGAATGCAAAGCTATGTGATAACGTAACTATACAAAATGTTAACAATAAGAGCCACGTGACAGCACACAGGTGTTCACTATAAAACTCTTTCACCTTTGTTGTATATTTGAAAATTTTTATGATAAAATGTTAAGGTAAGAATATTTCCTGCAAAAAAAAGAAAGAAAGAAAAAAAGAGTATTTCCTGCCAGTACAACAAATACCATGAAGACTACACATTGAATTATTAAGAAATACTAATTCAGAAAGCAATTTTCTAACAAAAATGCAAACTAAGCTCTAAATACGCAATCTAAAATCTCATGAAATAAACCATTTAGAAGTGGGATCTCTTACAGCAGTACACCACCACAAGGCATTGGGAAATGCATCCCTAGAAATATTTACTTACAATTTGTAACACTTGGGGCTATCCCGGGTGTGAATCGAATACCCTTCACTCAATCGAGTGTCAGAAGCAACAATCGAAAAATCTTCTCCAGCGATTGCCAATACAGTACTGCGGGGTGGGGGGGGGTGGAGAGACACAAAAATGAATGAATATTTGTGGATGATTAATAGCACCTCTCTCTAGAGGACAGTTACCTGTAGCATATATTGGAATAAAACCCATGGGATTTGAGCAAGAGCAGGACTCAGATGAAAGATGAAACATCAGAGGGAAAAGACCCCTTCCTACGAGTCATCTGGGAAAGAAAAATTTAAGTACTCCCTGAAAAACACACGCCTAAATCAGAGCAGAAGTCACTTAACAGAAGGTAACAGAAAAACCACTGGCTTCTCATAACATCATCAATACATAACAACATCAAAAACCTTAAATACTGACCTTGTGCAAGATACTGATATCACAAAACCGGACCCTAGTCCTGCCCAGGGGATGAGGGACAGACAGTGGTACCAACACAAAAGCCCTCTGAGCTGAAAGGAGGGCTCAGTGGTTTTCATTCCTTCACATCCAAGCTCTCAGTAAACAGCATCTGTTGGAAATGAATGAGCAAAACCCAAACCTTTCCTCTTACTGCGTATGATTTTTGCTCACAGTTTACTGAAAAGGCCTGAAGGACGAATTCCCAAAGAAGTTTATCCAGTTCTAATTCCGGATCTCTCCGGACTGTGGGTCAGCTGCTTAACATCCCAAGGCCTCCGTGTCCTCATACACACATCAGAGATCCTAACAGTAACTACCTATCAGGATCGCGCAAGAATTAAAGGAGTTAATAACTGTAAAGCCCGAAACATGACGGGTCCCCCGTGTTAGCTGTGACTGCGGTGGCACAGGTCGGAGGAAGGAGAGTGTGATCCCTGAGATACTGGAGACCCCGCCTTGCCACTTGCTGGCTCTGCCACTTGCTGGCTCTGTGATGGCCGCCGAGAGGTCCAAGTCCGCGCGGGCAGTACCAGTTCCCGAGTAACGGGACGACTGCCAGGGTGAACGACACGGACCACAGCACCCAGCACAATGCTTCACAGAAGACCAGGCTTCAGGCCCTTCCCTGCGGTGGACGCGCCCTGAAGCTCTAAGTACAAAAGGGCGGCATTCCGGGTCCCGTGGACAAAGAATAAAGGGACCGGGAGTATCCAGAAACTACACACAACTTCTTCAGGAGCTCCTCTCGCTGTGAGCTCGGGGAAGCACCTAGGGCTTATGGAAGGGCGCGCGGGTGACTTCACAACACCCTCAAGTTCCAGTGCAGAGCTGAGTGGAGTTTCACGAAGGCTCCTGGGCCAGGAGCGCCGCGCGAGATGGGCCGAAAGCGCGGTCCCAGGAGGCGAACGCAGTAGCACGGCCGCAGTGCGACCTGGAGGGAGCGGGGACACGGGAAAAACACAAACTGGGCAAGTTTCTGGAACTACCAAACGTGACAGAAGTGCAAGAGCCGGCTGGGATGGCCAGGACTTTAGCCCTGGTCAAGCAGGATGCGGCATCCCTTATGACTGCAAAGAAGGGACTGAGGAGTAACGAGCTTGGTTTTGGTTCTGGCGACCTGGGTCACGCGACAGCGGAAATCGAGGGAGAAAGGTTTCAACTAAGAAGCCCCAAAGGAAAAACAAGTAAATCAACAAACAAGAAGCCCAAGAGGAGGGACCCGTTCGGGAGCCCTCCCACGGCGAGGGGGGCCAGGAGCGCGGCTGAACCAGCTGCTCTGCGGGGACCGCGCGCAGCCACGCCGAGAGCGGCCGCGGACTGCGCACCCGTCCCCGCAGCGTCTCCGCCGGACTGGCCCGCGCGGTGATGCGGTCCGGCGGCGAGAAGCCGCACGACGCCGCGCTCCGGCGGCAGCCACAAGGCTACACGAGAGCCGCCCCGGGTCCGACCCGTCCGGACACGACGGACCCCCGGCCGTCGCCAAGAACCGGGTCCGCCCGAACCGGGGCGGGGATACGGACGGCGCCGCCTCCCGCCGGTCGCCCCGCGCCCCCGCGCGCCGAGAAGGAAGCACCAGCGTGAAGCCGCCGGTGCAGACGGACAACCGGAGGGCGGCGGCATCCCAAGGGTCGCTCCGCTCCCGTTTCCCCCGAAGCGAGCGGGCTCTCGGACGCAGGCACCGAGCCTTCACGTAAACGCCGAGCGAGGTTCCGCTGGCGACGCGCCCACGACCAGCGCGTCCCGACGCTGACCCAGCGGCCCCCAGGAGCACCGGCGGCCGCCCCGCGGCCTCGCCGTCCGGCCGGAGCCCCGCTCAGGCCGCGAGGAGAGCCTCGGGGTCCCAGCCGGGCCTCCACTGCGGTCTACGGCCCCGCTGCGGCACGAGCGACCGGCCGGCAAGGCGACGCACGGAGAGGGGGGCCGGCGGGGCAGCGCGGTGCCGCCAAGGCCGCCGACAGCCTGTAGCAGGGACGGGGGAAAGCGAGGCTCTCGGGCCGTTACCCTCCGTTGAAAGCGTAGGGCGAGAAGCGCAGCTGCACGGGGCCCGCGGTGCTGGGGGGCTCCATCGCCGGGTCTCGGCCGGGTCCCCAGCACCCTACGGCGGTCGACAGCATCGCACGGCGGGGGCGGCTCCGACGGCTCCGGCGGTGGCTCCCGCGGTGGCTCCCGCGGCGGCGGCTGCTGTCTCACGGCGAGATGGCGCCCGGCCGGAAGTCCCGTCACTTCCGGCTCCGGCGGCGCCCGCGGTCTCACGGCGAGAGGGCGCCCGGCCGGAAGTCCCCTCACTTCCGGCTCCGGCGGCCTCACGGCGAGGGGGCGCCCGGCCGGAAGTCTCGTCACTTCCGGCTCCGGCGGCGCCCGCGGTCTCACGGCGAGAGGGCGCCCGGCCGGAAGTCCCCTCACTTCCGGCTCCGGCAGCGCTCCTACCGGCCGCTGTCGTTGCTCCCGTGGAGAGCCAGGCGCCCCCTCTTCCGAGGAGGCCGCCAGATTTCTGTTTTCTCCCTAAGAAAGGTTTTCCTTTCCCAAGAAAACATTGGAATTCACGCCTGGTGGACAAAAATTTCAAAGTCTGACCCTACAAGAAAATTGGCTGGACTGTGGAAGCTCGACGGCTCTGTGGGCGTTGCCCGGCCCCGCTGCAGAAGCAAGCGGGCCCGGCGCGGGCTGGAGCCTCGGCACAGCACGGGCGCGGGAGAGCGCGGGCGGCCCGGCTTCCCCGGTTCGGAGCGGCCGGGTGTGTCCCCGCCCCGAAAGCCGGCTGACAGCCTGGCGGGAGGGAGTCTTCCGCGCGTGCGCAGCGGAACGCGCGTCCCGTCCCGTCCCGTCCCGGCGCGCCGCGGGGGCGGGGCTGGGGGCGGGGCCCGGGGCGGGGCTGGGACCCCGGAGCCCGTGCGAGTCCGCGCGCGCCTGTGCGGCGGCCTCTGCGCGACCGTGGACCGGGCCCTGAAGACGCGGGCGAGCGGGCGGTTGGCTCGTGCGGGACGGCCCCGCGGACACGCGCGCAGCCCGGGGCCGCGGAAGCGTTTGGGGAGCTTCCGGGGACGTTCCCGCAGGTTTCTCGGCGAGCGGAGCGTGAGGCCGGGTCTCCGCGGTCGGTTCCGGGCGGAGGATTCGGCGGGCTCTGTGCGGGACGCAGCGCGCGCTCTTCCCCGGGGGAGTTCCCGGCGCGCTCGCGTGTGTGCGTGACTCGCTCCTCGCCGCGTCCCGCGGGGGCAGGCGGCCGGCGGCTCCGTGGCCGGCGGAGCCTCCAGCCCGGACGGACGCGGGTGCGGGCGGCGCCGCGGGGAACGCGAGGACCCTCCGGGAGCCGGGGCCGGAGCCCGCGCCGCGATGCTGTGGGGGCGGCGGCGTCGAGTGTGCGCGAACCGGGGCCGGCCGGGACCGCGGGACGCGGCTCCGGGCTCGCTGGTGCCGGGCGGGGTGTCTGAGGCGGCCGCCCCCGCAGCCGAGGACACCGGGTCCGCCTCCGGCCGACTCCTCGCTGGTGCCCCAGGGACACCGGCTGCCGAGTTCGTTGTTTGTCTTGGTGGAGAGGGAGGAGCCCGCGGGGAGGCGGACGGACCTCGGCACCCGTCCGTCCGCGGAAGCCGTGCCGGAGCCCGCGTCCCCGGGAAGCGCCGTCCGGGGCTAATATCCTCCCCTCGCAGAGGCCTGGCTTCCGGGGGAACTGAAGGGGCCCGAGCAACGGGCAGTCCATTGGGCATTCGGAACAGATCAGCTTTGCTGCGGGTCGGGGACGGCTGTGTTGTGTCGTGTCACCCTCGTGTTAGTGGGAGACGCCATCCTAGCGCCCTGAAAGCCCCCGGGCCGAATAGACTAGAGCCGGGAAGCTAGGACCGTGGACAGGATGAGCTTTTACTGGAGCGCGGTTTGGCCCGGGTACCAGTTGGAGAGGTCAGGGGACCCCTACATGGCTCCTTTGGATTCCTGCCTCCCATCCGGTGCCTCCCAATTAGGGATCTTGGCTTGGTTCCGTCGGTGAAACTCCAGCTTTGGGGAGGACCAGAAGCGAAGACGCCTTCAGTTTAGCTGGCGAAGCCAACTTCTAGAGCGGGGCCGATGCTGGCAGGTCGTCCGGGCTTCACTGAGTCGAAGTCCCAGGAAGATGAGGAATATTACTTCTGTTCCCAAAGAAGGTCCACGAGGGTCTATTTTAATTTTTTTTATTATTTCTTAAAGATTTTATGCATTTATATGAGAGACTGTGCGCGCGCGTGCGGGGACACACACCCACGCAGGCGGAGGGGCAGAGGGAGAGGGTGAAATAGCCTCCCTGCTGAGCAGGGCGCTAGACTCTGGGACCCTAATATCCTGACCTGAGCCCAAGGCAGCCATTTTTTAAAAAATTTTAAACTATTTTTCTAAGATTTTATGTATTTATATGACAGAGATCAGAAGTCGGCAGAAGGAGGCAGAGAGAGAGCGGAAAGCAGGCCCCTGCTGAGCAGAGAGCCTGATGTGGGGCTGGATCCCAGGACCCTGAGATCATGACCTGAGCCGAAGGCCTGAGCCAAAGGCAGAGGCTTAACCCACTGAGCCACCCAGGTGCCCCCAAGGCAGCCATTAAACCTTTAACCGACTAACCAACCCAGGCGTCCCACGAGGTGCAGCGAGCTGAAAATCAACCAGAGGGAAAAAAAAACTTTTGCCGAGAGAGCCAGAGACAGACAGGGGTGGGTGGGGAATGTTACTCGAAGCTTTGAATCTGCTCCCAGCCTTTCCGGTGGTGCCCTTGCACCTCGGCCTCCACCTCCTGCTCCTTCTGCTTCTGCACCCCGGGGACTCGGCTCACACAGCTGCTCCACCGTGCTGGGTGCTTGCCCCTGCCACTGGCTTCTGCTGCTCCTCCTCCCCTCATTATCAAGGAGTGCAAAGCACCCCAAGAGGCTGGGCCCCTCCTTAACGGTGTTCAGGATAAAGCGCCTCCCAAATTAACGTGAAGGAACCCCAGGGGCTCCCTGGGCTTGAATTGAGCTAACCTCAGACCCCCACAGGTGCCCCAGGTAAAAAGTGACAGCGGGGAACAAATCAGTGGTCTTTTAGTGGATGCAAGTGTGACGTGTCCAGTATTAAACCTAATTCAGTGCTGTTGGTTTAATTAAAATAAACATGTTTTTAGAGTTATCTGCATGGAATACAATACATTAGCTTTTACTCTACCTGAGTTTATTAATTAAGATCATTATGGGGGCACCTGGGTGGCTTCGGCTCAGGTCATGATCCCAGGAGCCCCACGTCGGGCTTTCTGCTCCTCGGGGAGCCTGCTTCCTCCTCTCTCTCTGCCTGCCTCTCTGCCTACTTGGGATCTCTGTCTGTCAAATAAATAAATAAAATCTTAAAAAAAAAAAATCATTTTGTATCTGTTGTATTGTCAACAAAAATGACTTTTTTGTCTGTCTCAAAGTTTTCATAAGTAATTGTTATAATCAAGTAGGTTGAATAAATAAAAAGGCATATAGCTTTCAAAATCTTTGGCAACCTTGAACTTTTGCTAAGTTAAATGATAAATTGGGCTGAACTTACTGGATATGTAATTCTTTTCTAAATAAGATAAAATACTAAAACATTATTCGATAAACAGGCTTATCTGCTTCTGGCTTCTTAATACAGAGAAACTAAAGATACTTGGGTCTGCTAATAAACACAGTTTATACTTAATTGAAAGATTGTGCTATAATACATATGTTTTTAGAAATTATGAAATGTATTAATAAATTTGCCCCCTGCAGAATTCTGGTGTAACAGTTCACAATTGGTTACTACTTAATTTTCACTGGAGAGGAAGGTTTCTAAGAGTTAAAATTCTGCCAAGTGTAGTGAAGACTGATGGAAATAAGGAAAGCAACTCTCTATGTAGGAAAGAAAGAGATGTGTAAGAATGGGCGGAGGGGCGCCTGGGTGGCTCAGTCAGTTAAACAAATCAGGTCATGATCCCAGGGTTCTGGAACCAAGTCCCACATCGGGCTCCCTGCTCAGCGGGGAGCCTGCTTCTCCCTCTCCCTGCTGCTCCCCCTACTTGTGCTCTCTCTCTTGCTGTCAAATAAATAAAACCTTAAAAAAAAAAAGGTAAAGTGGCAATCTCCCTGATTTCTCTTAAAAAAAAAAAAAGAAAAAGAAATGAGAATGGGGCGCCTGGGTGGCTCAGTCATGAAGCCTTCAGCTCGGGTCATGATCCCCGGGTCCTGAGCGTCTCTCACCCTGCTCCGGGAGTCTGCTTCTCCCTCATTCTGCTCGTGCTAGCTCTCGCTCGCTCTCTCAAATAAATAAATAAATAAATCTTAAAAAAGAGAAAAGAGAATACACTTTTTTTCAGGTAAAAGAAAGTAATTTTGTCCTAAAAGGAGACTGGTAATTTAGAAAAAAAGGCTTAGGACAAAATCTGAATGAAAAAGTTGTAGAAGGTTTGTGAAGGTTTGTGTTTTTCAAATGGGAAAAACATAATTTTATGTGTGCTCAAAACTAAGATGGAAATGAATGGATTTTAAAAGTATACTTGTATAAGACTGAAATTCTGTTTTTCTTTCTATTAAAAAAAAGTTTTCTGGAATTGTTGGTCAATGTTTTTTTTGTTAAGATTTTTATTGATTTATTTGACAGACATCACAAGTAGGCAGAGAGAGAGGGGGAAGCAGGCTCCCCGCTGATGCCGGACTTGATTCCAGGACCCCAGGATAATGATCTGAGCCGAAAGCAGAGGCTTTAACCCACTGAGCCACCCAGGCGCCCTGTTGGTCAGTTCTTTTTTTTTTTTTTTTTTAAGATTTTATTTATTTATTTATTTGACAGAGAGAAATCACAAGCAGGCAGAGAGGCAGGCAGAGAGAGAGAGAGAGAGGAGGAGGCAGGCTCCCCGCCGAGCAGAGAGCCCGATGCGGGACTCGATCTCAGGACCCCGAGATCACGACCCGAGCCGAAGGCAGCGGCTTAACCCACTGAGCCACCCAGGCGCCCTGTTGGTCAGTTCTTGATAAAATACTTTCTTATACTTGATATGATAGTTACTTGATAAGAAAGTATAAACAAAGTTTTTTTTCTTTGTGCAGAAAACCAAAGTTTCTGTGTTTTGCTTTTATCAGGTCTTTGATTACTTAAGAGAACTAAAACTTCTCAAATATTAAAGGAGCTAAGTTTTGCTAACTATATAACCTTCTGGAGACTCTCTTATTGCCACCTTCGTTAAATAGTTAATCAAATATTAAGTGTTATAGGGGCGCCAGGGTGGCTCAGGGGGTTAAAGCCTCTGCTTTCAGCTCAGGTCATGATCCCTGGGTCCTGAGATCGAGCCCCGCATCGGGCTCTCTGCTCAGCAGGAGGCCTGTTTCTCTTCCTCTCTCTCTGCCTGCCTCTCTGCCTACTTGTGATCTGTGTCTGTCAAATAAATAAATAAAATCTTTAAAAAAAACTTAAAAAAATTAAGTGTTATAATAACGGTCCTATTTAGGCATGTGTTTTAGAACTTAGAGGTTTTTTTAAAATAAACTTCCCTAGATTCAATTTCTAAATGAAGTCTTTTTGACTCATTAAGCTCTTTTATTTGGTATGTCAAGTTACTGATGAGCCTGGTTTGAAACATTGCTAGTTCTCTAATGTTTGCTCTTCCAAATTTAAGGAAATTTTCTCTTAGGATATCTGTGACTGATGGAAATATGATAACATATTCCTTTGTGAATAAATTTAATCATTTAACTTTTCTCCCTACTCAAACCCTCGTGAATTCAGAAACTCTTAAGTATTCTTTCTTTCATGACAATTAAAATTATTTGCATAAATTTGGCAAAATTCTGTTCTTTTTGTAACAGGACATCATTGGAAATATTCATTATACTACCAAGGCTTTGACTGGAATGCCATATTGGAGAGAGACATACATAGAATCAGATTTGACTAGGCAGCTTTAAGGAATTAAGGTTGACTTTACAGAGTCATTAAAGCTCCCTGGGGATGTCAGTGGGATATCTTGCGTAGGAATTCCCCAGCAGCCTTGCTAGGTGAGTCAAGAATGTCTCTTCCTGGCAGGTACTGGAAACTTTAAAATATTTGGGGTACCTCAAGAAGAGGAATTCACCCAAATCTACAGGTATTACAGGCAAATCTGACACAAGTATTGGCTTGGCTTCTGGCCTCAAGACACTATTAGAAGTTCAATCTGGGGGGCTTGGGTGGCTCACTCAGTTAAGCTTCTGCCTTTGGCTCAGGACGTGATCTCAGGATCCTGGGATCAAGCCCTACATCCGGCTCCCTGCTCACCAGGGAGTCTGCTTCTCCCTCACTCTCCCTCTGCTCTGTCAAATAAATAAAAATCTTAAAAAAAAATTAAATTTCAATCTAGAGAATCCTTATGAAAAGTTCTAGCAAAGCAAGTTTTAAAGAATTTATACAGTCAATCACTATTTTTGCTGAGCTTATGTAAATAATTAGGCCAAGGTTGTTAAAATTGGACTTGTTTTTCAAATGATTTAGTCTCAATTTGGCTATCTTTAGAAATGAGGGCGACTTTAGGAAGAAAAATTATGTTTCAATAACACACCTTCGTCGATGTGAAGTTCTAGTCCTGATTATCTTTGAGTGTTTGCCTGTGCTAGACAGTTTGAGTTAAACGTCAGAGAAATTGTCACAGTAGGTGATGTATAGACAGGCCTCATGCTTCTCTGTGGGGATAATAACAAGACCACGTGGGCATATGATTACTCGAACAGCGGGACAATGGGATGGATTCCCCAACAATTATGAAACTCAACTATCACCTTGACCAGTTCTCTGTGGTTGGGATGGCAAAACTGTTCCTTCAAAGCTGGAGCATACCCCATTCCATGGTGTTAACAATGGACTTGTGGAGACAGTGCATGGCCTAACTTACTTATGGTAGGATTGGATGATGCACTTGGGGATACCCTTATTTCCTGGAACAGGCCCCCTCCCACTTGCCATGATTACTCTTAATTAAGGCATTGTTAAGGCTAGGCTTCCAGCAAATAAGGCTTCTTGATTCCCTTATCCCCTTAGCTCTATCTGTCCCAGGAGCTGTCTCTAGCGAATTAAAATTCCAAGTAGAGGCGTTAGCCAAGCATACAGTGCCACCGTTTGGCGAACCTGTCACTCACAAATTCAGAAGGCGGCTCTCTAAAACCAAATGGTTTTTACAGATACTGACTGCAGCTCAAGGAGGACCTGTGCTTGCATTGAGTATTTGTGCATATGTCCCGAATTACTAAAAATTGTAGCTGATGTCACGAAAGAGTTAAACACATCATCACCATAGATGCTCCAGCTCTAGACCTTTTAGCAACTGGCTAAATTTAACTCTTCCTAAATGGAAATACACCCTCTTACGCATTGCTCTATTTCTTGTTCTCCTTGTCTTTGGTTGTTTGAATTTAGGCAACTGTCAAGCAGGAGCTCTCTGTATTCAATACTAGCTTGGAGATGCCCTCAGAGTCTCCCTTAGTAGAAATGCCGGAAACACCCCACCCCCCACTCAGTAAAAGTCTTTTCTCCAAGATCCTTGTGTGGTCCCCAATTAGGAGGAAGTAGCTCCAGAAGAGGACCTTCTTTAATCCCAGATATGGATAGAAGGAACTGAAAGTGGGGAAGGGACGGCTCCCCTACCAGTCCAGCCACACCAGTACCCTTTGAGCTCTAGCAAGCACCCTTAGCCCCTGTGAGTAATCTTTACCTGTACACCATGCGTTCTTTTTAAAAAAAGATTTCATCTATTTATTTGAGAGAGTGAGAGCGAGAAAACCCCAGCAGGGATCAGGACAGAGGGGGAACAGGGAGCCTGATGCCCACCTCGTCCCAGGACCCTGGGATCGCAACCCGGGGAAAGGCAGACGCTTAACCGACCGAGCCACCAGGCGCCCCACCCGCACGGAGCAGACACCGCGAGCCATTCCCCCCGCACAGCTTCGGAGCGCGGCGGTAACGGGGCTGGCCGGTACCGTCGTTCTGCGCCTGGTCAAGAAAAGCGAGGGCCGCTGCCCTCCCGTTAGTGATCAACGGCCCTGAACTCCTATAAAGACGCCGGGGCGGGCCTTCTTCCCGGGGTCGCGCTCGGGTCCGGGCGCCTCGCCCTCCGCGGCCAGTGTGGAAAGAGCGCGCGGGACGGCGCCGCAGAACCGGCCAGGACGCGTCCGCACACCCGGCGGCTTCCGGCCCCTCCCCGGGCCCCGGCTCGAGCCTCCCCGGCCGGCCGGCTCGCGCAGTCCCGCCCGCGGGACGCCCTCGGCGGGCGACCCGACTGGGGCAGAGAGCGACGCCGCTGCACCGCGTCTGAAGGCCGCGTTTCAGAAGCGCGATCCTGCCCCCGCGCAGCCAGCGCCCACCCGCGGGCCGCCCCGGCCCGGGACTGCGGGGGGCGCCGCCCGCCGCTCCTTCCCGTTCCGCCGAGGGCCGCGGCCGCGGCGGAAGTGCCCCTGCGCCCGCACTGCGCATGGCCGCCGCCCCAGTGGGCGCCGCCTGCGGAGGCCGAGGCTGGAACGGGCGGAAGTGACATCATCGGCGCGCGCCAGAAGTTCGGCAGGGTCGGGAAGGGTCGCCGTGGCGGGCGCCTGGGCCGCCCGCGGCTCAGCTTCGTTTCCGCGGGCCTGCGGCGGTCTGTGCGGGGGCTCAGGTAACGGCCGCTCGAGCTTCCGCTCTGCCGGGGGATTCGCGCAGAGGCGACCGGCAGCGAGCGGCGGGGGCGGGGCGGGGGGACGCTGAGCGGGCGCGCAGGCCGCGGGGGGAGGGGGACGTTCCTCGGGCTCGAGCCGCCGCCGCTCCGGCCTCTACCGGCCGCCCGCCCGCCCGCCCGGCCCGCTGCCCCGGTGCCCTCAGCGGCTGGCCTCGGAGGCGGCGTCCGTCGTCGGAGCGCCGGGCTCCGGGAGGCCCGGGCCGAGCAGCGCCGCGCAGCCTGCGGCCGGAGCGCAGGTGGAGCCCGGCCGGTGCCCGCCCGCCCGGCCGCCCGCAGGAGTGCCGCGGGGCCTCGGGCGCCGGAGAGCCCGAGGGGAGGCAGCAGCCCGGGCCTTCGCAGGCCTAGCGGCGCGGCTCCCGAATCCGGACGTGTCGCCGGGCGCCCGCGCGGGAGAGCGCGCCCGACCGAGGTGCGCCCACGCCGGGAGCCGGGAGGCTCGAGGCTTCCCCGTCGGCCATCGTTCGTGCGTCAGCCTGCGGGAAGGGAGCGCGCCCCGCACGCGGCTGCGTGTCTGAGGGATAAGTGGGCGCTGCGGGGGCCGCCGTGAGCGGGGACGGAGGACCGCGCGCGTGCTGCGGCGGGAAAGGCGTGCGGTCGGCGCGGCGAGCGCCCGGCTCCGGGCAGCCCGGGCGCCGCGCCCCAGCCCAGCGGCGCCCCAGCCCAGCGGCGCGCGTTCCCCGCGCGGAGGGTCGCGATGCCGGGCCGGGTCCGGGGCCTCGGCGACTGGGGACGTCTCTTGCGCGTCTGCTCTCGGGTCTCGGCCTCCACGGAGCGTCGCCTGCGGGCAGTTGGGTCTGCCCAGACTGGCCCGGCCCGCGGCGAAGGGCACCTTTTCACGCGCACGTGCGAGTCCCCGCACCGCTCTCGCCGCTGTGACCCGGAGTCGCGCTCGGAGCCCGCGCGCCGCGCCGACGCCGGCCGTGCGGGTCCTGAGCTTGGGTCTCGCGGGCCGCGCGCTCTGGAGTCCTGTCGTCCTGCGGTGATCTTTGGCCTGAAAGTCTGATGCGTGAGTTTCTGCTCAGCGGCCCGCCGGACGCAGTGACGCGGTCGAGCTTTGCGAAGACGCCCGGCTTCACAGCAGCGGGCAGGGTGTCCGGGTCTGCGGGCGCGTGGTGCCTCGGTGCCGCGCTGTCCGCGGGCGCGTGGCGAAGTGGCCGGCTGCGCTCCGTAGGCCCCTCCGGTGCCGGAATGTCCGTCTGGCCGCGGGGATTTGCCTGCCTCCGGACTGAGCGTGATGCTGACGGCCGTGCCCTTACCGTGCTCCTACTTGTAGCACTGCGGTTGTAGGACAGCAGTTTTAAAAATATAATTTTCTTGTGTCTGACATTTTCAGAAGTGGGTGTTCCCTTCTTTCCCCTCTCTCTCTCTCTCTCTCTTTCTTTTTTTTCAGTGATGGGTATGTAGGTTATATAGTCTTTGGGTCCTTTGTCCTCTCAAAGTGATTGTCTCATTCTGTCATTCATTCAAGGAATATCTGAGTGCTCGGTTTGTACCAACACATGCTTGATGTGTCTTTGATATGTAACATGTAACTTTGAGACCAGTAAGTTTTATATGTGACAATATCTTATTAGATAATAATGTTTAAACTGAAATAATAATAGCTAACATTTATCCTGTGCTTACTATGTGATAACTAGATGCTGCTTTTTTTTTTTAAAAAAATTTCATTTATTGACAGAGATCACATATAGGCGGAGGGTGGGGGGAAGCAGGCTCCCCGCTGAGCAGAGAACCCCATGCGGGGCTGGATCCCAGGACCCTGAGATCAAGACCAGAGTTGAAGGCAGAGGCTTAACCCTCTGAGCCCTCCAGGCGCCCCTGGGTGGTGCTGGTGATGTGTTCATCAGCCAGTCCTGTTTGATGCTATCAGTTCTCATAGCAAGTTAACGATCCATCTGAACTAAACTCAACAAAAGGTAGTCGCTTCGTTTTTTTTGTCTAAAAGAAATAAAAAATGTGCAGCTAGTAAAGAGACAACGAGTTAAGGAAAACTAGAGAGAGCACAGTTTGTATTTATGGGTTTTGAAGAGCTCAAGTTACTACGTGTATAAAAACACGTTTTATTTATTTTGGGGTCTGTACAGCTTCTATTACAGTGTTCTATTAAATTAGTAGATCAATAAACGGTCAAAACGTATTGGATCCAATTCAGTATTTATTGAACTTAACACCCAAGACATTGTGGAGAATATAAATGTCTAATAGCACTGATACAGTGCTCAGTAAATATTTCTACTCAGATATGACAGTTTGCTTAGCAATTTGTTTTCCCTGGATATCTTTTCCCTAAAGATTTTTAACATCAATTTTGACACCTTAATCTTGAACAGTTGTAAGTATTTAAACATGTAATAAAACAATTTTTGTTCTATTGATAGTTCTACATACCATCACAGTAAACATAGAAAAAAATAACATTTCAGCATTATAAAGTTAGAAAAAATATTGCACACTAGGTTCATTGTTTTTTTCTAGTTTTTGTGTAATTGTGAAATTGGTTTATAAGACTGTACAGCTTGCCTGTATTCTTACATTAAACTTTGAACTTTTTTCAAAGCAGATTACTGTTTGTTGATGTACATGAAGATAATGCAAGCAGTTGAGGAAGTTGCTAAGAAGCGTGGACTGGGGATGCTCTAGGAAAAGACTGAATGCCGAGGCGCGTTCCAGTGCAGAGGTACTTGATTTTCCCAGAAGAAGGTGAACATCATGGATCAGAACAACAGTCTGCCGCCTTACGCTCAGGGCCTGGCCTCCCCTCAGGTAATACAGCGGGGGGTGGGGGGGGGGAGTAGATGGGGTAGAATCCGCATTATTAGAGCCCTTGTAAAAAGGAAGGAAGGAATTTAACCATTTATTGTTGAAAATGGATTTATATGGTTTTATGTTTCTCTTATTTTCTTGAGAAGTTCTATTAGGCTTTGAGTAGGCATGGCAGTATTTAATTTTGGGAGTTAAAATATGTATCTGTCTATAAGTCTTAATCTTTCCCTAAACATTTTTGAAATGTTGATTATCGGGTCTTTGATTTTGAAAGTAACTGTCACCAGGTTATATTCTGGTTTATCTTTCTCTTTTATGCTTAAGTTTCCAAATAGCATCTACTTTTTTTTGTTTGTTTGTTTTGAGATTTTATTTATTTGAGAGAGAGGTATGGGGAGGGAGAGGAGGAGGATCTCCAGCAGACTCTGCACTGAGCGCAGAGCCCTGTGCTGGGCTCGATCC
Source organism: Mustela erminea (assembly GCF_009829155.1). Taxonomy (NCBI): domain Eukaryota; kingdom Metazoa; phylum Chordata; class Mammalia; order Carnivora; family Mustelidae; genus Mustela; species Mustela erminea. Next base: position 52,541 of record NC_045617.1, on the reverse strand, counting down.
CATGACCCTGAGATCATGACCTGAGCCGAAACCAAGAGGTGGCTGCTTAACTGACTGAGCTCACACCCAGGTGCCCCCAAAACGTTACATTTTTTAAAAAAGTAGATACGTTATTTGTGGGTGCTGGGTGGCTCAGTTGGTGGTGGGTCTGACTCTTGGTTTCAGCTCAGGTCCCGATCTCATGGGTTGTGGGATGGAGCCCTATATGGGACTCTGGGCTTGGTGTGGAGTCTGCTTGGGATCTGCGCTCCCTCTTCTTCTACCCCTCCTACTTGTGCTTTCTAATAAATAAAAAAAATCTAAAGAAAAATACAGTCTATAAGTCAGAGAAAGACAATTATCATATGATCTCACTCATATGTGGAATTTAAGAAACAAAACAGAGGGTCATAGGGGAAGGGAGGGAAAAATAAAATAAGATGATATCAGAGAGGGAGACAAGCCAAGAGATTCTTAACTCTAGGAAACACAGGGTTGCTAGAGGGGAGGTGGGTGGGGGCATTAAGGAGGCACGTGATGTAATGAGCGCTGTGTGTTGTAGGCAGCGATGAGTCACTGAACTCTGCCTCCAGAACTAATAATACCCTATGTGTTCATTCACTGAATTTACATAAAAGATTTTTAAATAAAAAATTAACCTTAGATATGATTTTCATGAAATGGAAACATCTATTTTAAGTGTTTTGATAATTGTGTATGTAAAATACGCATCTGATCTGCTGATTCACAGCTAAAGAGAGTTTTGCCTAGAGTTTCATACAAATGGAATTATATCAGGATGTACTTTAGTGTGTGTCTGTTTTCTTTGCCCAATATAATGTCCGATTGTCTGCAGATTCCTTTTCATTGCCAAATAGTACTCGGTTGTGTGGATGTACCACCTTTTGTGTATCCGTTCTCCAGTTGCTGACATTCGGGGGGCTTCTAGGTCAGGCTTTTATCAGTAAAGTTGCTGTAAACATTTGTGAACAGGCTTTGTGTGTACTGTTTCTGTCTCTCTTGGGTAAACACTTAGGAGGGGGATTGCTAGGTCATATGGTAAGTGTATGTTTCACTTTACAAGAAAGTGTCAGACCATGATCTAGTTCCACCAGCAGCGTGGGAGAGTTCTGGTCCTTCCACATCCTCACTGACACCTGAGGCCTTAACTTTTCACCATTCTGGTGGTGGTATTTCTTCGTGATTTCAGTTTGCATTTTCCTGATGGCTAACAGTCTTGAGCATCTTCTCAAGTGCTTATTGGCCCATTACATGCCTTCATTTGTAGAATGTCTCCTCATCCTTTGCCTGTTTGTTTATTGGATTGCTTGTCTATCTTTTATTGAAGTGTAATTGCTCTTCCTGTGTTGTGGGTATGGGTTCTTTCTCAGGGGTAGGTATTGTAGATGTTTTCCCTCAGTCTGTGGTGTGGCTTACTTGTTAATTTTCTTCTACTCTCTTTCAGAGAGTAGAAGCTATTACTTTTTTTTCTGAAGTCCATTTACGTGTATGTCTGTGGTCCATTCTGTGTTCATTTGTATATGTGATGTAAAGAGGCAGATCTTTTTTTTTTTTTTTTAAGATTTTATTTATTTATTTGACAGAGATCACAAGTAGGCAGAGAGGCAGAGAGAGAGGAGGAAGCAGGCTCCCTGCTGAGCAGAGGGTCCGATGCGGGGCTCGATCCCAGGACCCTGAGATCACGACCTGAGCCGAAGGCAGCGGCTTAACCCACTGAGCCACCCAGGTGCCCCAAAGAGGCAGATCTTTAAAAAACCTTAATCTTTTCAAAGTAACAGAACCTGAATATTTTCTTGCCAGTATTTTCTAGACCTAAGTGTTAGATGCAGCAGAATAATATCTGTACTATTAGGGCTGCAGTATACGTTCATTCTTCCTTCCACTATGCTGGTTAAACAATTCACTGTAAATATCTTAGACAGTTTTGGTTTGTGTGTTCTGCCGGATAAAGTGGTAGAAGTGGGAAAGGGTTAGGCTGTCTTTCGGATCTTGCCCCCATGTGAGAATCTAATGAAGACTATGGATCCCTTCTTGCCAAAATACTGGGTATAGTTTTAAGAGGTCCATGAAGTCACAAGCTCTGCAGGCCCCGTGGGCTCCATGGATTTCGGTGTCTGGTTAGTGCTTTGGACTGGATCTCAGGAGAACGTAGCTGTGATTGTGGCTTCTCCACTAGGGAGATCTGTGGTCTCAGGAAAGTCATTTAGCTTTGTCTCCTGGTGTCAGTTCTCTTTTCCTTAATGTGGGAAAAACAGCATCTGTTTTTCCCCTTCCCCAGAGTTAATAAATGTAACAGTGTCTGCAAAAGTTAAGCATTTGGAAAAATAAATTGATATTGTTCTATTAGAACAATATCTAACAGAACAATACAGTATTGGATTTTCTTGATTTAAACTTCTTGGAGAGCAAATGACCCACGTTTTTGTAGAGTATTCTGATAATTGTCATTATTGTTGTTAACATTTCAGTGTTTTCTTTGTGCCTGTCATTGTGTTGAATTAGTTAAGAGGCATCTCTAGGGTAAGCCTATAATAATCATTCAAACTTGGACAGATCCCTTGAAAGTGAACGGGGAACTAGCCAGGCAGTATACTAGGGTAGCAGTTTAAACACAGATGGGGAGTCACTCTAGTTGTTTCCTTATTCTCTCTGTCGATATTAGAATATTATCCTGTGGATATGCCTGAAGGGCTAAGCAACTTCCTCAAGTTTTCACATGTAGTAAGTCGCAGGGTTGGATTTCACACCTGGGTTTGATCCCAGATACTAAGCTTTTACCTACTGCGTTATGATGAAGAGGAAAGTGATACGTATAAGAACAGCAAATGCCTTTTTACTAAGGCATCATAATCCCACTGATACTCGAAGGCATCTGTCCTCCTACATCTCCCCTCCTCCTCTACTGCACACGTGCCGGGAACACCCATTCCCAGCTGGCCTGACTGTACTGTTCTCCTGATTTTCCACAGGGTGCCATGACTCCTGGAATCCCTATCTTCAGTCCGATGATGCCTTACGGCACAGGACTGACTCCACAGCCTATCCAGAACACCAACAGCCTTTCTCTCTTGGAGGAGCAGCAAAGGCAGCAGCAGCAGCAGCAGCAGGCCCAGCAGCAGGCCCAGCAGCAGCAGCAGCAGCAGCAGCAGCAGCAACAGCAGCAGCAGGCAGTGGCGGCGGTTCAGCAGTCCACCTCCCAGCAGGCCGCCCCGGGGGCCTCGGGCCAGACACCACAGCTCTTCCACTCACAGACTCTTACCACTGCACCCTTGCCGGGCACCACTCCACTGTATCCCTCCCCCATGACCCCCATGACCCCCATTACCCCTGCCACACCCGCCTCTGAGAGCTCGGGGATCGTGCCGCAGCTGCAGTGAGTACTCTCCGTGTTGGGTCTTCTCCCTTGCCCTAGAAGGCTCCCTCGACTGGGTGCTGCTCTTCTTGTTTTCGGGTAGATGAGCTTGTGGAAGGGTGTAGCGCCAGTGGTAATCGTATGCTAACGATTAAGAATACATGCGCTCGTATGCTAACGATTAATTAATACATATTAATTAATCATATGCTAACGATTAATAATACATGCGCTCTCTCATGAGAAAGGGATGCTAAGCTGCCTTAGAGAGTCAGTCCCTTCAGTAAAAGACTTGCATGACCTCTTCAGACATTTGGTAGCTTGTGTTTATAATTTTGGGCCAGATACACAAGCTACCTAGTTGTTACAGGCATTGCCCTGCGGCTGATCTGGTGAATCAAGCCTTGTGTAGTGTCCTTCCCTTGTCAAGTTTTCAGTTTCTGGGAAGGGAAGATGAGTGACTTAGTTTTTGTTAGTTCATGGTGATCCATGTTTATCTTCATTAGTTATTATGAGGGCCGCATATAACGCTTTGGAGAGCTGTGTCCTTTCCATGAGCTGAGGATGTCTTTTCTTGTCCTGAATGGACTTTGCTACATAAATGAAATGGGTTCTCTATGTAACCGAATTGGGTGTGGGGTAGGTGGGAGTAGGAAAAAAAATTATGAAAAGCATACAGATATTCTCATGGGTCTGTCAGTGAGAAGTACATAGCCTTTGGTTTTGGAAAACTTACTGCCGAATTGAGGGTCATTTGCAATAACTACATCATCTAGTTTTCTTGTAAGCCATCTCTGGTCATTTTTAGAGCTAAGTAATATTTACTTATGGATCCTGTTATCCAAATCTTGCCTCGGGTGTTTGACCTGACATAGTTTTAAAAATCAGACACTTTGCATTTTACTGATTTAGAGAGATAATCACTTGTGAATTCATCTTTGTCAACACCACTTCCTGTTGTCTTGCATACTTGTTTGGGTCTTGTGGGCACTTAAGTTTGCACCTCTTGTTTAAATCAAATTATGACTAGTTGTGATGGGGGTATTGGTTTCTTGCTGGCACCTTAAACTTTCTGATACTCTACAGAGCATCTAGTCAGCCATTCCTGAGTTTCCATATCAACTAAGAGCCCTTCTGGGTGAGAATCCAATGGCCTCTAAATCTTAGAGGCTTTATGAAGAATTGGGGTAAATAATTAATATATAAGAATATGTTTTTAAGGGGGGCCTGGCTGGCTCAGTTGGAAGAACATGTGACTCTTGATCTCAGGGTTGTGAGTTTGAGCCCGTGTTGGGTATAGAGATTATTGAAATAAATAAACTTAGAAAAGAAAAGAAAGGGTTCTGGGGGGAGGGTAAAGCAGGAGAAAAGCCCTGGACCACACGGACCACACGGCTTTGGGGAATTCTCTCAGACACTTAAAGAAGAACTAACACTAATCCTTCTCAAACTTTACCAAAAAAATTGAGGAGGGAATGCTTCCTAACTCATTCAGTGAATCCAGCACTGTGCTGACACCAAAGCCAAAGACACTGTAAAAAAAAAAAATCTAAGACCTGTATCTCCATGATCATTGATGGAAAAGTCCTCAACAAAATGCGAGGAAACATCATTAAGCAGCGTATTATACACCATGAGCAAGTGGGATTTTTATTCTTAGAGTGCAAGGGTGGGTCAGCACACAAAAATCAACCAGTGTAATACGCCAGAACAATGAAATGAAGAAAAGTGATCGTCTCAGTTGATGCAGAAAAAGAACGGACAAAATTCAACATCCTTTCATCATAAGAACAGTCAACAAAATAGGAAAAGATGGAAACTATCTTAGTAAAATCCATATGTAAAAAGTCACAGCAAGCGTAATACTCAATGTTGAAAGACTTAATGCTTTTCTTGTAAGATCAGGAATAAGGCACTTACATTTAGCAGATTACTGGAAGTTCTAGTTGGAGGAGTCCTAAGAAATGCAAGGCATCCAGAATAGAAAGGAAGGAGTAAAGTTATCTCTTTGCAGATGTTACGATCTTACACATAGAAAATCATAAAGATTCCACAAAAAAGTATTCAATTTAATAAGTGAATTTATTGAGAAAAGTGGCAAGCTACAAAGTTAACACTCAAGAGTCAGTTGAATTTCTGTACACAGTGAACAATATAAAAAGGAAATTAAGCAATTCCATGAGCAACATGATCAAAAAGAAGGAAATACTCAGGGATTAGATTAACCAAGGATGTGAAAGACCTATGATGAGAACTATAAAACATTGCTGAATTAAGAAGACCTGAATAAGTGGGAAGACATCTCATGTTCATAGATTGGAAGATTTTATATTGTCAAAAGCTTAATATTACCCAAAATAATCTATGTATTCTGTGCTATCCCTATCAAAATCCCAGTGATATTTTTTGCAAAATAGAAAAACTCAGGCTGAAATTCATATGGAATCCCAAGGGACCCTGAATAACCAAAACAATGCTGAAAAAGAAGAACAGCCTGGGACACTGACACTTCCTGATTTCAGAACTTACTACAAAGTTACAGTGATCAAAACAGCATGGTATTGGCATAGACACAGACATTTAGACCAATGCGGTAGAACAGAGAACCCAGAAATAACCCTTGCATATATGGTCAAATGATTTTTGTCAAGGGTACCAAGACTGTTCAATAGAGAAGATAGTCTTTGCAACAAATGGTGCTGGGACAACTGGATATCCACATGCACAAGAATGACCCTAACCCAAGCCCTTAACTAACACCACATTCAGAAACTATGGCGGCAACCTCGCCATAAGAACATGCCTGTCATGAAGGACCTCCTTTACCCGACCTCAGAAGAGCAGAGGAAGTACAAGAAGAAGCGCCTGGTGCAGAGCCCCAGCTCCTACTTCATGGCCGTGAAGTACCTGGGATGCTACGAAATCACCACTGTCTTTAGTCACCATAAATGATAGCTTTGTGTGTCAACTGCTCCACTGTCCTCTGTCAGCCCACAGGAAGAAAAGCCTGCCTTTTAGGCGGAAGCAGCTCTAAAAGCACCATGAATCAAGATGACAGGATTTTGGATATAAAAAACAAACAAAAAAATTAAAAGTAGATCAAAGACTTCAGTGTAAGACTCAAAACAATAGAACTCTGCAGGAAACTTAGGACAAAGGCTTCATGACATTGGATTTGGCAGTATTTTTTTTTTTTTTAAAGATTTTATTTATTTATTTGTCAGAGACAGAGGGAGGGAGAGAGAGCGAGTGAGCATAGGCAGACAGAGAGGCAGGCAGAGGCAGAGGGAGAAGCAGGCTCCCTGCCGAGCAAGGAGCCCGATGTGGGACTCGATCCCAGGACGCTGGGATCATGACCTGAGCCGAAGGCAGCTGCTTAACCAACTGAGCCACCCAGGCGTCCCGGATTTGGCAGTATTTTCTTTGATGTGACTCCAAAGGCACAGATAACAACAGAAAAAAATAGAGAAATTGGACTGCATGAAAATTTTGAACACTGTGTATCCAAAGACACTGTTCACAGAGTAAAAATGCAAACCACAAAGTGGGAGAAAATGCTTGCAAATTGTGTATCTGATAAATGATGATTATCCAGATATTTAGAGAACTAAAAACCGAACAACAAAAAAACAAAGAGCCTGATTGCAAAATGGGCAAAGGGCTGGAATAGACATTTCTCCAAAGAAAATTTGTGAATGGCCAATAAGCACATGAAAGGGTGCTCGAGGTCGCTAAACATTGTTTATGTAAATGCATATCAAAACTGCGGTGAGATACCACCTCATACCCATTAGGATGGCTACTGTCAAAAACAATATAGCTAGTGTTGGGCATACGGAGAAGTTTAACCCTTATGCACTGCTGTTGGTTAAAAAAAAAGAAAAAATAAGAATACATGTAGCAATCGTATGACTTAATTTGTGGTAGATGCCCCACTACCTACTTGATTCCATTTGTAAGGAGAGAAATGCCAAAGGTAGGTGTGTATAAAGTTGATTGGAAGGAAACAGATGATGTAGAAATGAAAACATTCATTGGATTGATCATTCTCATTGCTCTTAACAATTGTGTATTAAGGTACCCAGCTGTCCTCTTATCCAATCAAATTGTGAGCCCTCAGGTTTCCAGAGTATTGCATTTTGACAGGACAGGAAAGGAATCAAAAGCAGCAATGAGCTAGAAACAACTGGAGGTGTATTTGCCCTCTGGAATCAGTATTCACAGGATGGTGATGTTCCTCCTCAGCGCAAGATGGTTTAAGGGCAATTAGTTTCATTCGAAGGGCTTATCAGGGCTTCGTTCAGAAGGCTAAGGCATGGCTCTGGGGATAGATGAGCACAAACCCTGACTCACCTGGCACAAGTAGCCCCATTTAAGCCTCTGCGTCTTCCCCTGAAAATGTGAATATTAATAGTTACTACTTCATAGTGCTTTGTAAGTATTAAGTGGGTAACTATGTAAGATGCTGACCATGGTGTGTGGTAAACACTCAATAAATGTCAACAGTTTAAAGAAATACAGTTAATATAATTTATTCTAGTAAAAGAATCAAATTTCTAGATAATTATCTAACATCTCAACCTATAAAAGTTAAATAAATGATCATGTTTTCTTTTCAAATTTCTTGCAGAAATATTGTATCCACCGTGAATCTTGGCTGTAAGCTTGACCTAAAGACCATTGCACTTCGTGCCCGAAATGCTGAATATAATCCCAAGGTCAGAGCGATTTTAATGTATTTTAAACTGTAATAATACAGGAATTTACTGTTAAAGGTCCCTAAACCAAAATGTTTGTGTCATGCCTACGTTTGTTGGTACCAACAAAATGAGGAATTAGAGCAAAATGCATATTTTTTTAATTTTTTTATTGAAGAGTCACCATGTGAGAGACCCTAGAGTAATAGCAGTCTACATGTTAAACTACTAAAATTTATTTCCCCGTTATGATGGGGATCCTGTGACATTAAAGAACAAAGTCTGTAGTGTGATCGCATCTATGTTCTGAAATCTGTGCAGAGTGGAATGACAGGCTCTGGAATCTACCTCAAAGTGAGCCCGTTGGAGGATGGGGAGGGGCATTTGGGTGAAACAGGGTGGCCAGAAGTTAATAATTTTCAGAATTGGATGGTAAGTACAAGGGAGTTTATTATATTTTTCTAAAATTTGTATAACTTTTAAACTTTTTATAGTAAAAAGATTGTGGGATAACATACCTATAAGAATTTGTTGTTAAGGTAGCAGCCTGAGTACATGGTAAGACTCTGCATTAGTAGATAAGCTGTTTTTTTGCTGTTGTTGTTTTGTTTTTTAATAGTACAGGGGCGTCTGGTGGCTCAGTGGGTTAAAGCCTCTGCCTTCGGCTCAGGTCATGATCTCAGGGTCCTGGGATCGAGCCCCGCATTGGGCTCTCTGCTCAGCGGGGAGCCTGCTTCTTCCTCTCTCTCTGCCTGCCTCTCTGACTACTTGTGACCTCTATCAAATAAATAAAAAAATAAAATCTTAAAAATAAATAGTGCATATTTGCATTCACAGACGAGTGGACATTCTTTGAGGACCAGAGCAGACAGGTGAGGTGTTTGAATGTAGAACGTGATCCGATGGAGGGCTTCCGGGACAGGGCCCAGCAGAAGACTGTTCCCTAAAGTTGAGAACATTTATTATTAGCGTGCTATTTACTTTCTTACCTGGGGAGCTGATACTGAATTTATTTTGTCAAACAAAGAATAAGGTTTTATATAAGAAAAAGAAAAGTAGGCAGAAAGAAAAACTTGAGAATTTAACTGAATTATCTGTGACTGGCCGGCTGGGTAATGTGTGTCATCGTGTGGTTTGTGCCTCTCATTTTTGCCGGGTCAGCACCGTTTCCTTTCCTGATGACTCCCATGTTCCCGCTTTGGTTGAATTCCCAGTCTGGGTTGCCTATGAGGGTTTTACTCTTTGTCTCATGTGGCATTATTTGAATGTTACCTTGAAAAGAGGGGCCAAGTGGCAGCCTTTTAGCACCTGGATACTCGACAGTGGAAGAGTAGCGAAGAGTAAGAAGCATCGTAAGTGTCCTGAGAAATAAATGGGATTCCCTTCATATATCCAGGTTTTGTTTTGTTTTGTTTTAGTTTTCTGATGCCTAACTGAAGAATTAACTCCCAGGAATCAGTTGGGTCAGTTTTAGGAATGAAGTCTTTTTATCTCAAGCGATTGATTGTTCTGTTCTGCGTCCCCCCTGCCCACCCCCTATATTTATCCACTTACTAGCAGTTGTACCAGTACCGCTTGGCTGGCCGGTAGATAGTTGAGGACAGTGTCATGAGCCAGCTCTGTTTTAGCCCGTGAATTTGTGATCGTTGGGGGAGGGGTTTCGTTTGTTGTCTGAGCCACAATCCGGGAACTCCGCAGTCAGGGTAGAAATCTCATACACAAAGTGAAATCCTGTTCTTATACCGTTTTGGACACAGCACAGAATGATGAAAACCAAGGGGAAGAAATGAGAGAAAGGAAAGGCAGTAAATCTACAAAGTCTGTTGTGCTGTCCTTGATTCAGAGAAGTCTTGGGAGGAAGCTGTATTTTCGGGAGGCATCACTTTCTGGAGGCCTTTTAGTAGATTTGGGGTTAGTGCCATTTGGATTCTCAGTACACGCAAACTGGGGCAGGATTCCGTGCTTCTGATCCTGATGCTTGAGAATAGTGTTTCAGGGAGGAGAGCCTGAAACGCTTTCATCTAGGCAGTTTGGAGCCAACTTCCCCGATGTCTCTTTCGTGTCTCCGTCTGCTCCCTGTACGTCACGTAGAGATGTGTGCGGTGATGTTTCCTCTGGAAGTGTAGCTCACCCATAAGCGGGTACGTGACTCTGTATATGACATTGGTTTGACCAGTAGAGGTTTCCCGTGCTATCCAGAAGTTTGCGTTAAGTCACTTTGCTTTTATGAAAGATGGACCTTAGTACCTGTTGTTGCTAACAGAGAGACGTGTGAGGAGAATTTTTGTTTTTACAGAATGGTAATTGTCTCCTCACTTTACTCCATTTCAGCTTTTAGCTGAAGTAACCAAGTGTTGTTGCTTACAGATGCAAGGAAAATTAGAAGGTAGATGACCAAGAAGTGTCTTGCTGTCTCTCCGTCCGAGCACGCTATATATTTGTTCTGTAATTGTTTAAAATGGTAAACATGTAGACCAACATTGTCTTTCCACCAAGAAATTGAATTGTTATTGTATCGAATATTAAAAAAAGTAAATACCAAATAAAAACTTTTTTGGCCAGTGTTTTTATTTTTATCTTAAGAGATTATCTAAATATTAAAATTTTTTAAGTATTTGTCCAAGAGCCCAGGGTAACTAACATCTGGAAGTAACTGTTTATCCATTGTGCTAAGCCTGTAGCATTAGAATAATTAATCATTTATCATTTTATTTACTTTGAATATGTAATTTTACAGTTTTATAGTCTCCAGTGAATTGATACTGTTTGATCGAAAAAACCAGTAGAGGGAATATAAGAAGTGCTAAATGATGAGGCCTTTCCTGGGACTTGTATAAATTAGAATATAGTGCTAGTATGATGGTGAAATCTGACGGGGGACCACAGTTTGTTGTTGTTGTTTGAAGATTTTATTTATTTATTTGGCAGGTAGAGATCACAAGTTGGCAGAGAGGCGGGGGAGGGGGGGAGCGGGGAGGAAGCAGGCTCCCCGCTGAGCAGGACTCGATCCCAGGACCCTGAGATGACCTGAGCCAAAGGCAGAGGCTTTACCCACTGAGCCACCCAGGCGCCCCAAGGGACCACAGTTTTAAACTAAAATTGCTAAAGCCGTCTAATTTGTTGAAGAGTCCTCTTGATTAGAAATGAATTTTTCTTTACCAGATATTAAAATTTTTAGTTATTTGAAAGCTATTTTTTGCTTTTTATCAATTAAGCTAGTATTGGAGGCAATTAATTCAATCCATGGCTGAAACATGTTCCCCTTGAGTTATAATGTTAGCAATAAAAACATTGTTAAAGCTTAAAAAGTAGAAATTAAAGATAAAAACTGATTTTTTTCTTAATTTGGTATTTTGTAAGTGTTGATTCTTTAATACTGTTTCTAAAAGCCAGTTGGAAACATAAGGTCATTTCAGTACCTCTTGGTATGTTTGTAATCTGATTTACTCCCATGCTGGAGGTAGAGAAGGTTTATTAGTCTATCTGCCCAAAAAATCATTAATAAAACAGAAGTTACAATTCTACAAGCTGGCAAGGTAGGAAGAGGTACTGGTATTTATTAAGGGTGTAATAAGTAAAACGTTTTGCAAATATTACTTCTTTTCTTTCATTGGGGGTGCAGAGTGAGTGGGAGAGAACAGTCCCCAGGCAGGCTCCACGCCCAGCCCGAAGCCGGACTCGGGGCTCTATCCCACAACCCCCGAGATTACTGCCTGAGCCGAAACTAAGAGCTGGTTGCTTTACTGCCTGTGTCACAGGCATCCCACAAATGCTGCTACTTGTTGCGCTGTCTGTGAAAGAGTGTGCAGACCTGGGCTCGCCTTACTTAGTAGCCACCGTTCATTCTGCTCCCTGTGCAAAAAGCACGCGTGATGCTGTGAGGGAAGCCTGTGTGGGAACACGTGTCGCACCTTACGAGAACTCCGTATGTGACTCTGTATGTGTGTTTGTCATTGTTCTTCTAAAGGAAATCAGCAGTTGGCCTTATTGACGGTTGTCTCTGACCCTTTTAGCGATTTGCTGCTGTAATCATGAGAATAAGAGAGCCCCGAACCACTGCACTGATATTCAGTTCTGGGAAGATGGTGTGCACAGGAGCCAAGAGGTAGGGTTAAGGAGTTCATTCTCCTGGTCATATGTTACCATGATTATCCAGTTGCATTTTATGTATATTTGATAAAATGTAACATCTAAGCTATGACTAAGGATTCCTGTATGTGAAAAATTTTATATATAGCACAGATTCATCCCCAAGTGAAAAAACAAACTGGTCAGGAACCACAAAATCTCAGAGCTGATGGTGTGAGGGACTCCAGATGGGCTGGGTCCTGGCAGCGGGACAGCCCCGTGTGCGTTGGCCACAGAGCCCTGCTGCCCCTTGTTACAGGCCGTCTGCCTCTACCCAGGAGGGTGGGGTTGTGCAGGTCTTAACGAGTGTCCCCTTTCCAGACAAGGGGTGTTGCCTGTGCTCTGCACCTGTTCAGAGTGATCCTGTCTGTGAAGGTTAACGCTTCGGGCCTTGACTCTAAGGCTTGTGGAGCCGACGCCGTGTAACTGGTAGAAGGCGGTGGTTGAGGGAGGAGTAGATACATCAGCGTCGTAAAGCTTCAACAAATGAAGGAAACTAAACTTCTGAAATAAAAGATAATTCCTGTGCCTTGGAGTTGTCCACACACAGAGCGGACTGTGGATGCCTTTGCTTATTTGATGAAGGGAAGGCCGTTGTTGTGGACGTTGTGGTTCCTGGTCTCTGAGTTTTTTCAGAAGGCAAGATGCGGGTCCATCCCTGGCTTTCACAGAAGTCTTCAGTTAGGAGACTTGTTTCCCCTGAATGGAGCATTGAAAACTTCTGGTTTATTAGTCAGTTCTAGGCAGTTTTTCTTTCCCAGACAGGCTTTTCATGTGCACTGTTCAGCCCTCTTTATCCCTTTGCTACATGCTGAATAGTGTGTGTCTAGTTTATTTTAGTGAAATAGGAAACTGCAAATAAATTTATTTTCCTCCAGAAAAAAAAAAAAAAGCATTGCATATATGTGTGCTGAATTTTTGTCATTCCTGTGGCCCTGCACTTGAGGGTCTTTTGCTCACGATGGTGTTATTGCTTTTATTTTGCTTTTCTTACGTAAGCTCTGCACTACTAAGCCATAGTTTTGTCCAACTGATGAGTAGTAAGAATGGATAGTGAGAGGTTTGACATAAAAGAGGATAGAATTAGTGTATGCAGTCGTCACGTACAAATCGCATCGGAGATGAGGATTTCCTGTCAAAATGAAGTATTTTCATCTCAGGGTTGTGGGGTAAAATACAGGAATACTCATGATAGTGGGGGAGATATGATGCTCTTCTTGTATGAAACCTGGGTGTATCAGTAATATGGAGTGAGCCTGCAGTTCTCTGTCAAGGACACAGGAGGACTTCATAATAAAATAGTTAATGTCTTCTGTTATTTTCTCTTCCTCTTAACGGAGGGTGCCGTTTTTCAGTTTTTTAAAAAATAAGCTTTTCTAGTTTGACCTTTTTATAAGTTATTCATGTAAGTAATTATTTTTTGTGGCTTTGACTATGACCATCTCACTTTTTCCTTTCCCTAGTGAGGAACAGTCCAGACTGGCAGCGAGGAAATATGCCAGAGTTGTACAGAAGTTAGGTTTTCCAGCCAAGTTCTTGGACTTCAAGATTCAGAACATGGTGGGGAGCTGTGATGTGAAGTTCCCTATAAGGTTAGAAGGCCTTGTGCTGACCCACCAGCAGTTTAGCAGGTGAGTCTGAAATGTACTGCCTGTGGCAACAGTTCGTTTGTAATCTGTGTAAACACGGTTCATGATAAAACATGCAAAACAGACAGTATGTAAGCGCAGATGATGTAGTGACCAATGTATGTAATGTTGCGGTTTCTTCCTTATGTCTCGGAAAATGTAGTAATCCTACCATTCTCCTGCTTCCCGCTTCACTTACTAACATCGATTATTCCCCTTGACTGGGATGAACTTGATTCCCTGTTATTTTATTGCTCAATCAATGCATTTTAAATGCATTAATTAAATCTATAACCTCTTCTGTCAATTTGTATCCCCAGTTTTTTTTTTATTTTTTCTGCTGAACATTATATGAGCTCTGCCAGCAAAGTATAAACTTGAGTGAAATGAATATTCTTTGCTCTTATTTTCCCTGCCACTTAGAAGGCCACTGCCCGCCTTTCCAGCCTCTCTGCTCCCTGCGCCCCTCAGACTTGCTGTGCCCCTCTTGGACAAAGGCTTTTGTTTTTCAGTTTTATACCTGGCATCCTCCTGTTGCACTTCCCACCTAGGAAGCTTCTCACATTTCAGATGTCCTCCCAAGTGTACCTTCCTCAGGGAAGCCTGTTCTGCATTTCCCACTAGGTTAATCACACATATTATAACTGGTTGAGGCGGCTGGGGTTCGAATCAGACATGCCACTCATGACCCTTGATAAGGTAAGACACTGCAGAGCGTACACCTGAGGGTCTCATGTTCACTTACATCAGAAGATCCAGACTCATTAGAGATAGGTCTTCACGTGCTGACGACAGATGGCCCTTACTGCCCTTAAGTTCTCGCTCCTTTGGGTTCACCTCCCAGTGAGTTTGTGGCTTAGTCAGTATTTTCCCTGTGCCGGTCCCCATTTTGCCCCAGAGCATGGACAGCTTTTCGTTTCTAAACTGTTTCTTGCCATTTTCCTCCTAGTTACGAGCCAGAGTTATTTCCTGGTTTAATCTACAGGATGATCAAACCCAGAATTGTTCTTCTTATTTTTGTTTCTGGAAAAGTTGTATTAACAGGTAAGTTGTAACAGAAAGTAGTGTCTGAAGGTTTGAAAGAATTTCAAGAACAGCATTTTCTCAGTGCTGAGAAGTAGTTTCACAGATTGGGGACAGGTGGCTAGCAAGCGGTACAGACAGATGCCTTTGCCCCTTCGTTCTCCTCTACCCTAACAGTCTGACGAGAAACGTATCCACCAAGGCAAGGGAGAGCAGGGAAAGGGGACCACAGAAGACCTGTAGTGGGCAGAGCAGGGAAGGTGGCCGTTCCCTCTGTCAAGAGATGACATTTTAAGTTGGAAACCCTCCAGTAGAACTTTGAGATTCATCAGCAGTGCCATTTGGAGACACCAGGCGAAGGTTCAGAAGAGTTTGCTTGAAGGCAGCAGGCGGGAGAATAAGGTTTGGTCCTTCCTTCTGCGCGCTTGGGTCACGAGCTGCTCAGGTCACGTGCCGATGCAGGGACTGACACCGGTCACATGTGAGCTGCTGAGGGAAGCTGCAGCCGTCCAGGGCACAGTTCTTAACAGTTTTAAAAATCCATTTTAGGAAAACAATACTTTAAAAACAAAAACAGCTTTGTGACCAGGGATTCCCTCATTAATGTTTTAATGTCTGTGTCTAACTGGTAATGGAGAGAATTGTGCTTGCAGTTTTAAAGTAATTTTACCTCTTTAACATGTTAAGAAAAGCTTTTTCTGACTCTCTTCTCCAACCTGTCTTCATAGGTGCTAAAGTCAGAGCGGAAATTTATGAAGCATTTGAAAATATCTACCCTATTCTAAAGGGTTTCAGGAAGACGACATAATGGCTGTTCTGTACTCCTGCCTCTGCACCCACTTGTTTTTAAAACAAATCAGTTTTGGTACATGTAAATGGTGGTGTTGCGGACGGCCCCGACTTGGTAAGATGATGTTCTGTGGGTTGCAGCACCCCGTGAAGCTCTCCAGCACGCGTTCCCGGCGGGGTTGCCGAGAAGCGGTCTCACTTCTGCAGAGAGAACGCCGCAGCGTTATGTAAGTTGCTCGTACTGTGCTGCTGTTTGGGCAGCGCTGCCCGTTTATTTATATTTAGATTTTAAACACATACTGCTGTCAGCAAGTTGGTTTGAGGTACAAAACTTCAAGTGTTAAAAAAGCCACCACTTCTACAATTGATTGGACTTTTTCTTTTGTTTAATTTCCTCCCCATAAACCACAGTTTTTATATTTCTACCAGAAAAGTAAAAATCTTTTTTAAAAGTGTTGTTTTTCTAATTCGTGACTCCTAGGGGTTGTTTTTGTGCCAGACACATTCCGCCTTCTCAGTGTTGTAGGCCAGAGGAGCCGTGGTAACGAGCACGGACGGCTGTGCACAGTTTTCTTCCTTCAGAGTACTCTGTACAACAAATGCTGTTTATAAAAGTGTTAGATCGATGTCATAAATGATACCTTGTAAGATTCGTGTGATCATACTGTTAAAGTTGTATTTTAGATATAATTGCCTGAAACCATTTCAGTGTGTGCTTGCTTGTTTGTTTCAATCAACATTTCATTGTGTGTCCAGTGATCATGGATGAGCTACCTGAAAATTTAAGATTGCTCACGAAACATGGGTTTATTATGTTCCATATATCGAGCCCTCCTGTTTCCCAGAGACATTCATTGCCTGTAATTCTCACGAAACCTGTAATTCGGTTTTGTCCTCTTTCTCCGGTGAGCAAACGCTGGCCTCAGCTGTGGTATTTGCCCCTCGGCCAGAGTCCTTCAGTATGAAAGCTGGGCTGTGTGTACAGCCTGGCGAGGGGTTTGTTTTTCTCATGAATATTACCTGGAAATTTGTAAGTTCTTGGGTTTTATTGTTTGGGTTAATTTGTCAAAGTATACTTTCAAGCAGTCAGAAGGAAGAGTTCTTTCCTTCTCTCCCTTTTGCTTAGTTCCCCAGGTATCTCCCAGACCCCTTCTGTGCAGATTCTTTCCTTTCGGTCCGTGTTTAGATCTTACTAAAGCACTTGTTGTTTTATAGCTTTTCTGTTTCTCAGTCCGTATGTCGTGGAGTCTGATAGCATCACAGATGTACAGCACCCTCGCCTACGTACCTTTACGTATTTACCTGTTTCCTTCCGTATCGGCGGTGTTTGAGCATCCTCAGCAGTGCGGTAGGAAGCACCCTCGCATGCCTGTTTGTGGTTCAGAGCAGACATTTCTGTAGTGACCATGCCTAGGGGGGAGCCGCTGCCGTCTGTCAATCCAATATCCTCTCCTCCACGCAAGAAAGAAGTATTTTTCCACATAATAGGTCTTCTCTCAGGTTCTTTCGTCAAGCTTTGTAATTTTTTCATAGAGGGCTTCTGTATTTCATAAAAGTTAATTCCTAAGTATTCTCTGGCCCTGTTATGTAATTTTTTATTACATTTCGATTCTTGTTGACATATTTCTTATTCCCAATCACTTTACTGAATTCTGAAGCTTTTCCCTGTGAAACAGCACACACAGACCTAACAGAACAAGCATTTAGCATAGCGTGTCACTCAGTAGACATCCCTGCAGCCACCATTCAGAACCTTGCCCGTGTCCCAGGGGCCCCTCCTGTGCCGGTCCAGCCACAACACCCCCCCCCCCCCCGCCCACCAATAACCATTAATCTTGAATTTTATAGTTATTACCTAAATTACTAATATGGGATAATCTTCCATTTAAAAAAAATGGATGCGTTTCTGTTTCATTTCTTATAGTCCCGTTCCCTATCTTTTCCTTTATTTTTTTTTTTTAAGATTTTATTTATTTATTTGACAGAGAGAGAGATGACAAGTAGGCAGAGAGCTCTCCCACGGAGCAGAGAGCCCGATGCGGGGTTCGATCCCAGGACCCTGAGATAATGACCTGAGCCGAAGGCAGAGGCCTATTAACCCACTGAGCCACCCAGGTGCCCTTCCCTATCTTTTCCTTAACATGTACAGCCAAATTTACAGCTGGTTGTTTCTTACAGTATGTGTTTTGCTATTTTCAAACACGTGGTGTAGTTCAGCACGTTCCTATGTTCGATTTCCTGCAGATGAGCGGCTGCCTCCAGAGGCTTGGTCCCTCTGTAAAGACTATGCAAGTGGCGTGCTCGGTTAGGAATCCAGTGCCCGGTTGTCTGTCTTCTCATCAGTCTGTGAATTGGTTAGTGGTTGCAAATGATGAGATTCTACTTATTCTCCAGTTGCTCATGGAATACTTTTTATAAAGTGATACATTTCACATAGCAGGATAAATGATTGCTTCTTTCCGTTTGAAAGTTTTTGAGGTAAAATACCCGAGTGCTTACGTGTCCAATTCAAATTCAGGACTATGGAAGTTTCATTTAATCACGTTTTTTACACTGAGAATCCTTAACTTTTTAAAGACCATGGACTGGAGAGTTAGGGAATCCCACGGTCGCTTACTTCACCGTACATTATACACGCAGTCGCCTCAGATCACACGACCACCAAGGTGATGATCAGAAGCACTTACACACACTTAGGTTGCGGCGATCTCTGAATTGTCAAGGGATGGCGAGGCCAGCATTCAGTATCTGACCTGAAAGGACACGTCAGTGTATTGCTCTCTTGGTAGGGGTGAGCAGTTGCGTCAGGCAGCGTCTGAGCCCAACAAGTTTTGGGGGACAGTGGACTCTGGATCAGCGATAGTGAAGGACATCCTTCACAGGAACTTACTGGGTGAGATGTGATCGTTTTAGTGGTTTTCAATGCATCTTGACATTTCTAGAACTGAATTGCTCAGTGTTTTTGTGTAAATTTTTGGTTTTAGGTTATTTCTATTTTGTGTTATTTTGCGTGTGATGGCCATCTTTTAACATGGATGCTAGCTGGCACTGGGACTTTCCTTCTGTTGATTTGGACTAGTCTGTAAGCAGAAAGACCCTGTGAACCCTCACCCTAATTGCCAGAACTTGGTAGGGGTACACATCTCAAGAACAGCTTGGCTGGTTGTTGCCAACAT
The DNA here is from genome assembly GCF_009829155.1 of Mustela erminea. NCBI lineage: Eukaryota > Metazoa > Chordata > Mammalia > Carnivora > Mustelidae > Mustela > Mustela erminea. The sequence goes on along the minus strand of NC_045617.1, from coordinate 33,748 downwards.
GCCTGCGAGAATGTCCTCTGTCCTCTAGTGAGGTCTCCAGACAGCCCTAATGGATTTTGTTCAAATCGTTAGCAGTCAGGGCACTATTCTGCTTTGGGAGACTTACGATAGTTTGCAGTGTGAAGACCCCCACCACTAGCCCAGTTTTCCAGAAGCCACCAAGCTTCCCACCAAGTGTTGATTCTTGCCACCAGTTGATGACAACTTGTGATGTGTCCCTCCACCGGCCACCCGCTCTATCACCGTATGTGGGATTCTCAGACTTTGCTCTCCCAGCTTGAAAACTGTGACGCCTCCCTCTTTACCGCCCAGTAACAAATCCCCCCGTCGTAGGGCGATACTTTGGTTTCTCAGGTGGCGCTATTTCACACACGTTTATGAACTGTATGTATATAGGTACACGTATGACGGGGGCTAATCGACCAGGAGTTCTCCTACAAAAGTGTAGTGACATTAACTAATGGTGACATTAACAAAATGATGCACTTATGGCTAGATTAGCTATTGGTTTTCCAGTGCTGATCAGCAGCAGTGTCCCTGCAGGCTTGCTTTCGTGCTGGGCAGGTATCACTGGTGCTGAAAGAACTGGACGGTCACAGCAGAATTGTGAAGCGCTAGGGCTGGAAGGAGCCTTAGCACAGTCAACAGATTTAGCGGACCTCCGGGCCAGATTTCCCTAGGGAAATTCCAATGGCCAGTTCCTGCCTCCTTACTTAGATTTATTCCCCGTGTGTTCACTGGCATGGGGGCAGGGGGAGGGGAGAAAGGCAGTCGTTCTGGCCTTGCATCTCCTGTCTGGGCCGTGCTGCCGGCTGATCAAGGTCAGTTTTAAAGGAGGGCTTCTCTTCTAGTGTCAGGTGTGCACCACACTCACTAGCCTGCTGGGGTTTGTATTTTTCCAGTGTCCTGGGCTTCCACATATGCTAGAGCTGGAGACACTGACCTGATTACCCGTCATGTCTCCTCAGGTTTTACCCACATAGTTTTCTTGGTTTTAACATTGCAAATTTTAGTGGGGAAAATGCTCCGCATGATGATTATCTTAATTAGGCAATTAACCCATTTTTATTGTAGAAAGAAACACACATAGGCGATTACTTCACTTATTCCCACCATCCTTGGTTAACTTGCTCACGCTAATATGGATCTTTCGATTTCTGGAGACATACACATGTATAAATACTTTCCTAAAAATATAAACATACTCTGAGTATCTTGGTGTCCGTTGAAACCTTTATCTTGTGCGTATAGGTGTGTATCCTTAAGACTGCATTACCTTCTTCTGTAGGGAGTCACCAGAACTTAATTACCTGTCACCAGACATTTTTGTTGCACGAATATTTACATACCGTAAACTCATCTAAAGCAACATCTTTGTACCTTTGTCTCTGCTGCAATTATTTCTTAGGATAAATGGACTTGCAAGGTTTAAGAGACTATGAGCATTTTTAAGGCTTTACATTCTCTTTAGGGTGTATTTGTTATATCTTGCTTCCAAACAAATTCCTCTGTGTAGCCAGTCCCCAGTCTACAGTTTTCAGCACAGGTGAAGACAGCCAGGACACCCCAGTCGATACTCCTGCCCAGTCTGTCGGCCTTCAGGTGGTTGAGCAGCTGGGGCATGACCTGAGAAGATGACACGATTAGAGCCCTGCGCTGAGGCAGGGAACACTGCTTTCAACAGACCTTCCTCACCAGACTGCAGGGCCCCTGGTCTTTCTGCTCGCTGGCTTTGACACTGAGAACCAATTACTGTTGGATACAGTCTTCACAATTCCTTTTTTTCCTCAAGCAACAAGTATTACCGACCCCTCTGTAAGGTTAGCAGATCCACAGGACAAGAGCATTTCTACCTAACCCAAATGGATTGTGACCCTAACAATTCCTTTTGAAAAACCATTTGTCTTAATGACTATATCCACCTGTTTTCCTAACAAATCCACAAACTAAGACCAAAACCTTACTAAGGCCTCTCAAACGCTCCTGTCACCAAGTACAAAGACCTTAACTGCCATACCAAGAAAAGAAGGAATATTTACAATTACAAGGGAACAAAAGGCAGACACTAAAAATCATGATGTAACCACACTGGGAGTCCAGAAGGAAGAAGGAACTACGTGCCGGTCAGCAGATGATGTCCAGAGACGAGCAGACTGACAAGTCATCAGAAAAAGCATTTAATTTAGAGCACTACTGGACGAAACGGTAAGACTGTTCCCTCCAGGGAATAAGCCTGTGGGTGGGACGCACTTTCCGTGGTAACGGCAGGACCCATGTGCATGTATTATTTCAGTGAAGTTTTGCGGCATTTAATAACATCACTTAGGGTGATTATATATTAAAGTAGTCATTTAAGGTCATACCTGGAATTCAAATATTCTCTTGGCACCACAGGGGCAATTTGGAATATCCTTTTCTTGAGGGATATTTTCACCAGAGATCCAGACGGGTGCAATCCCTCTGCCGTATCTGAGAACCTGCAATCAGCCAGCATCGTGAGCAAATCTCCACCATGTCCTCTGAGCTGCCAGCACGACTGGTGATAACCTGGGGGACTGTGATGAACACTCACCCGAAACAGTTTTACTGTCCCCCCACTTCAGACCTGGCACCACTAATGCTTTTTCAAAGTTATCAAATCAGGTATTTTAGCTTATCTGACTCAGGATACCAAAATCCTTTTTTGTAGATGATAATACGGTTAGAATCTGAATCCTAGGAATGTTCTGTGAGGGTCCCACCATAATCCTGTTTCTCCATTACCAGCTTCTGAATCCAAAATGTAGCCCAGAGTCTGCTTATTTTCACAGTAAACGGAACCTCTGTTAAAAACTTTAAAAGGGACCAGGGGTGTCTGGGTGGCTCAGTTGGTTATGCACCTGAATCTTGGTTTCAGCTCACGTCATGGTCTCAGGGCTGTGGGATGGAGCCTCCAGGCTCAGCAGTGTCTGCTTGTCCCTCTCCCCCTCCCCTTGTGTGTGCGCTCTTTCAGCATGCTCTCACGAATGATAAAATGCTCAAATGAAAAATTCTCCCTTGCTCTGCCCCCCCGCCCCTGCTTGTACTGCTCTCAAAATACATACATATATATTTTTAAAGAAATTTAAAGGGACAAATGTTAAATAATACACAGTTGCTTAGATAAATATTAGAGATAAATTGCATTGTAACTGAGTGTCTTTCCTAGGTTTTTTTTTTTAAAGCATGTGCATTATCGGGGCACCTGGGTGGCTCATTGGGTTAAGCCTCTGCCTGGAAGTCAGGTCATGATCTCAGGGTCCTGGAATGGAGCCCTGCATCCGGCTCTTTGCTCAGTGGGGAGCCTGCTTCCCCCGCTCCCTGCCGGCCTCTACCTACTTGTGATCTCTGCCTGTCAAATTAAAAAAAAAAAAAAAAAGGTCTTAAAACAAACAAAAAGGCATATGCATTACTAAAAACTACCTTCGCAGTGTTTAGGACCTAGGTCTGTTCTCATGATGTTCTTCCCCTGGGTATTTATTTAATTCAGTGACTGCTTTTCAGGCATTTAGTTGAACTTTCTTCAGTGATTTAGGTTTAGGACGAATGTCTTTAAGGGGAATGATATTAATGGAAGAACAGAGATGAAGAAGGGAGACATTTGCTGAGCACTTACTATGTGCCTCCAGTTCCCCCTTCATCCTCACAACTAACCTCTAATTTTTTTACACTGTAGATGCAGTTACATCAGAGCTCTTCATGTAACTCTAGAATCGAGGATTCTTCCCAAACCCCAAAGCCATTTTTCTTCTCACAAAACCAGTGTCTGTGTTTACGTATCATGTTGGTTTTACAAGCAAAAGGTTCTTGTTGGATAAATGGGCAAAAATACCTGTTCCTTTCTTGCTGCCACTGGCGCAAACTGCCTGTATTACAAGCAACATCTTACTCATCTGTGTCCAATGATGGACCCCACGTGATAAAGAGCATAACCTCTAGTTTTTCAGTAATTACTGACAGGATCAGCAGACCATCTGGGTGAAGAATTCCCACTCTTAAGAGACTACCTTTATCGTAGCTACTTGTCAGGGACTGTACCCTGAAAACACCACCTGAGAAGAACAGAAAGAAGAGTTTACCTGTTCTGGCTCAAGGGCTATTTTAGTTTTAAACTTCTGGAAAATTTTATCTTCCTTGGATTCGTGTTTTGCCATGGAATCCAATTCCTCCTCAAGTGCTTCACCTGAAAAATACCGGCACAACTGTTAGGGCAACAGAACTAGTGCCCATGACCTGGTACTTCCCACATGCTGAGGGCAGGAAATTCCAAACAACCAAATTAGTGTTAAATGAGATCGCAAAAGCCCCATGTTCCCCACGGGCTCTTTCCTATTTTAATACCTTTTGTTTTCACTACTGCCCTTAAGCTGCCTGGCCCATCCCCATGTCTTCATGTCTCAGTCATGTCTTCTCCCAGCGGGTCTGCTCACTCCGTGTTCTCTCTGCCCACGCCTCTCCTAGGATCCCAGCTCTCTGAACCACTGTTGTCCTCAACAGGATTTAGTCTGTGTTCCATGTACCAAAGTCTATTTTTGTTATCACCAGAATAGGAACTATAAACCAATAAGGAGATATTCTAAAGACTTCAGACTCTAAAACCCAATTTTGTGGTAGTTAAGAGCTCAAATTCTGGAGTCAACAACATGGGAGCTCAAACTGCAGTTTTGAATCTTTAGCAACTTTGGTTACATGACCATGTTACCCAGAAAACCTCAAACTTCTCACTGCAAAATGAGGTACAGTTTCTAACTCACTGTACTGCTCTCAGGATTCTTAATGAGATCGTGCACAAAAAGCCCTTGATGCAGAGTAAGACCTGGACAAATGCTGGCTACTAACCCTTCTCTTAGGTATCTGGTCGACCTAGATACTACATTTAGCATACCGTTAGCACCTCTCGGTAACTTGGAAAATTGGGTAGACGAGAGAAACATTTAAAGGGCACCTGCTCGCCAAACACTACGCCAAGTGTCTCCCATGTTTGACCTTGATCTGAGAAATAGATCTGGGATCCAGAGGAACTACAGGTTTACAGCATCTTGTGGAGGAGCCCTACCCAAATGACCACCTGGATACTTACCCTGACATGTCTTCATCAGAACCAGAGTCTACCTGACACATATACCAAGGAGGAGGAACAGGAAGGATACAGTCAAGTGATCGTGTTTGAGAATCACAGGCTGCAGGACTCCAAAGTGAGTTCACTTCCTGTCAGTACCGACCTCTCTTTCCGGCGTACTGAGCCTTTTCTTTTCAGCCTTTTACTCAGTCACTTAGTGAATCAAGTTCTAAAACTGGTTCCTTACCCATGCTCCCCAAGATTTCTGATTCATGTTCTTTTTCAACAACTTCAGGGGTAATCTCATCTTCTGTTTCTATTACAATTTCAAATTCTGGAAAAAGGAAGTTGTGGTCTGGAATCGTTCTGTCCAAATAATCTGAAACAAGAAAACGTAACTAGCATCATTACCAATCACACAGTTTTAAAGAGGATCCAGTCGTCCCCCGTTTCTGAAGTATACTGCATGCAGCAGCAGTTTTCCCTAATAAATCAACCCTCGCAGTCCCTGCAATTCAGGTCGTAAATTAAACGCCTGTATTAAAGCAAGTTTGGGACATAACTGAGCAGGCAAGACCTCAGGGCTCCTCTCTCAGAGGTGTTCGCGGTATCCCTTACTAGGACTCTGAGAAGCAGAATGCCTTCTCTAATCTTAACTTTTAATCTCAAAACAAAAACCTTGGGTTGACCGAGGCCACGAAACCGAGCTAGGACGTCCGATGCGCCGCTCACCGGACGGTGTGCAAGCCTGCTTGTGGCCGGATCTCCAGTCCAGAGTCTGGTGCTCCCTGCTGCAGTAATGGGCCTTGTGGCATCTGGAGCACGTTTTGGGGCCTAAACAGCCACAAACCCTGCAGAGATGAGCCCCAGACGGGAGCTGGAGGCGCACGCGGTCTCCCGTCTCTGCGGGAGGGTCCTCGGAAGGCGGCTCGTACGAGTAAAAGTCGTTTTTCCTGGGCAGCTGATTCCTAAAAACTGCGAGAGGAGGAGGAGGAATGTCAGTGTCACCGACAGGACAATCCCGCCTGTCGGAGCCTCCGGCCCGGGGCTGAACAGACGCGAATTCCTTCAACACAGAAACAGGAGCTTTTTGACTTCAGGGATCGGATCTTCTGTCGGGGCACGAGGCCAGTTCGGCACCGCAGCAGTCGCAGCCGGTGTCCGTCGGGCTCCGGGTTCCCACTCCGGGTTCCGTCACGCGACGGCAGAAGGGCGGGGGCGCCGTGCGGGCCCGGCTGCGCGGACGACGGTCCCTGCCGTCGGGGGAAGCGCGCCGCCTGCCTCGGCCCGCACGACGCGCCCAGGGGAGGCGGCGGGGGGACCCGGGACCGCGACACTCCCCGCCCCGCCCCCGGCCCCGGCCTCCGCGCGGGACCCCGACACTCCCCGCCCCGCCCCCGCCCCCGGCCGCCGCTCACCCCGCAGGCCCGCGCAGCACGGCGGCGCCCGGCAGCAGAAGAGGAAGAGGCCGCGGTGGAAGGCGTCGGCGCGGCCGGGCAGCGGCGCGTACAGCTGCAGCAGGAAGACCAGCGGGCGGCCGCACAGCGCGCAGGCCAGCTCCTCGGGCCCCGGCAGTCCGGCCGCCCCCAGCCACGCCGGCCGCCCGCCCACCTTGCTCGGGAACTGCTCGCTGCGCAGCCGCCACGCCGGCGCCGCCTCCACGAAGCCCAGTTCCGCCGCACGGGCGGCCGCCATACGGCGAGCTGGGCCGGCGTGCGCGGGGACGCCCTCCGCGGCCGGAAGGCGGACGTCAGCGCAGAACCGGATATCCGGAGCGGGTGGGGGCGGGACTAAGGAACTGTTTCCGGCCCCGTGACCTGGGCGCGGGGCGAGGAGTTGAATGACCCCGGAAGAGGCGCGTGCGAGTTCACCGAGGAGTTCGACGGCGTCTTGAGTGTCGCTTGTGCCCCTTCCCCGCCTTTTGGACGTGGGGCCCTTGGCCACGTCGGACGCGGGTTTTTATTTTTTTAAGTAAAAACTGACAATAAGATTCCAGTTCCAAATGCAGCAAGTCTGGCGCTTGGCCGCCTGCCGCGGAGCCGGTCCCTGCTCCTCCGAGGGCCGCTCCGGTGACCCGCGGGGCCGCTCCGCGCGGGGAGGGCCGGGCCGGCCGGGCCGCGAGCGAGCGGAGCCTTGCCCCCCCCCCCCCCGCTTCCGTTTCCCGGAGTTACTTTGTAGCGACTCGCGTCTCCGTGTCGGCTCTCCCGAGAGCGCGCGTCTGAGTCTCCGCGGACTGGAGCGTGCGGACGCCGTGAGGTCTCGGGCCGCGCCTGGGCCGGGCGTGCGGGTCCCTCGTAGAGCCTGGAGCAACGGGATGCAGTCGTTTTGCTGAAGCAGAGACAACACGAGAATGTTTATCTCTTAGGGACCGAGAACACGAGGGGGCCCGCGGGCTCGCCCTGAGCAGGGGTCCCGGCAGCCCCGGGAGCCCGAGGATGTCTGCTTTCAGCAACTAGGTTCTCGACATGGCGGAAGCCACCGCCCTTCTGAGTAGGGTGTTTGTAGACGTGAACTGCGTTCGGAGGGAGAAGAGCCGGGTTCCTCTCTGTCTGTCGGGTCCGGGAACCGTGCGGAGCAGCACATCGTTGAGGAATGATCTGCTTCACTCCAGGGAGGACTGCCTGCTCCGACCCAGCTTGACCCAACGAGCGTGTGCTTCCAGCGGGGCGGCCCCAGGTGGCTTAGAGAGTCCAGTGACGTTTCACACCTCCCGTCTGTGACATACGCTCCTTTCTCTGATACACATAATTCAGTCATGCGAAGACGAGGTAATGCCAGAGACACTCGTCCAAAACAACCCCACTGGGGAGATCTGTTTCAGTTCCTTCTGGACATCCCTCTGCTCTTGATCTTTAATTACTGAACATTTGTTACTTGGAATCAGTGTGTCACGAATCGTAGCATATGTTTAGTGGCAAATGTTCAGATCTGTCTGCCCTTCTTTTCCCCAATTGACTGTCAGATCAGCCGTAGTCTGTGGCTCAGCTTTAGTTTCTGTCTTCATTACAATGGATCTGAAAACATCAGCTTTCATTTCAGAAATCGATACCATCTCCACTCCTCTCCCAAAGTCTCCAAGTGGATGTTCTCCAGTGTGACCTTTCTGGCTGAAGAAGCCCAGAGCCTGCCCCTTGAAGAAGGTGTACATGTTCACGGCCCCCAGCTCTGGGGTCCTGCTGCCAGCCTCTGGCAGTGAACCTCCTCACACCCTGTCCCCTGTCCCTATAGCTCCCTGGACCTGTTCTTGCAGACAGTGGAGAAACCCTCCATGGTGGGACACAGGGTCACCTACTACATCTTCACCAACCAGCTGCCTGCTGGGCCCATGTGCCCCTCTGGGAGAGGCAGATGTTGGTGGTCCTCATGGTAACCACAGGGTTACCTACTATGTCTTCATCCACCAGCCGGCTGCCCTGCCCGTGTGCCTGTCCGGGAGGGCTGAAAGATAGTGGTCTTCATGGTGAGACACAGGGTCACCTGCTACATCTTCACTGACCAGCTGGCTGCCGGGCCCTTGTGTCCTCACCAGGAGGGCTGGAGGGTGGTGGTCCTCCAGGACGGTGGTGCCCCACACTGGCAGGTTGTGTCTGTGGAGCACATGGTGATGGTCAGCTGCTTCTGCAAGCAGCACTTCCTCCGTGAGGTGGACGACTTGGTGTGCAGGCGTAGACCTGAAGTTCTGTGACGACAGGGGTGTGGAGATCCTGTCCCCCCTCTTTGGCACCCTGTACCCTAGTTCCTACTGGGCAGCCTGCAAGGACTTCAGCTACAAGTGCCAGCCATAGTCCCAGGCCCACATCCCCAGGGATCAGGACAACATTTACTACCTGGGGGCCTTTTTTTAGGGTATTGGTGGTGGAAGTTCACTGATTGACCTTGGCCCGTCACCGTGAGATGTGGGGCGACCTGGCCAGTGGGATGGAGGCCATGTGGCATGACAAGAGCCACCTGAGCAGGTACCTGCTGGATCACAAACTCACCAAGATGCTATCCCCGGAACACCTGTGGGACCTGCAGTGACTGGGCTGTCCTTGGAGGACCTGTGGGACCCACCGCTGCTGGGCTGTCCCTTGGAGGACCTGTGGGACCTGTGGCTGCTGTGCTGTTCTCTGGAGGGCCTGTGGGACCTTCAGATGCTGGGCTGTCCCTGGAGGACCTGTGGGATCCGCAGCTGCTGGGCTACCCACCAACCCCTCCCCCATCATGAAGAAGCTGAGAGACATGGCTGTGCGCAAGAATCACCAGGACACCAGGAACATGTGAGGGGCTGCCCCCGTTTCCATCTGGGGATGCTGCCAGTGGAGCTATTAGAGCAGGTTCCTTCTTCTGTCCCTTTGAGGTAGACTGTGCGGCCCAGATGTCCAGGGCTCCCAGCCACACCAGCATATGGGAGGCCTGCCTGGGGACACAAGTTCCTCTCTTTGTGGTCACTACATTTTGATAACTTCTGGGTCATTGGCAACTGTGAACAGCTCCAGTTATATATCAGATGTTTTTCTGTGTCAATGCTGAGAATCATCTTTAAAAAGAACAGTCAAGAGAAAAGGTTTCCTCCCTGGTTCTAAACAGACACATCTTGGTGGGGCTGGGAGTGGCCCTGCAGCTGCCCTGGAGCCAGAATGGGCCCTGGCTGGGTCTTCCCTCCCAGTCCCATGGGGCTTCAGGGTCAAGGGTGTGCCGAGCCACCTGCCAGACCCCCAGTCCCCTGACTGCCAGAGGCCTTGGCTGCGGCCGCTAGCTCAGCCTCCAGGAGAATGGAACCCTCTGGGTTATATGTGGTTCCTGCCTTGGTTTTGAATGGCTATTTCTGTGCTGGTGTTTGTAAAATGTGGGCACTGGCTCCGTCTGGATGCAGGTCCTGTTGGGACTCCTCAGTGCCCACTGGTGGGTTTGCGCTTGTGCCCCCATCTGCCTGCGCTGTGTCTTCGCAAGCATTCACTGGGTGCCTGCTGTGAGCTCAGTCACCAACAAGGGTCAGAGCGTGAGAGCGAGAACTAAGATACAGGATCCCTGCTCCAGGGCCCTCCTGGGACTCATGATGACCCTGATCTCCTGACTCACTCTTTTCCTATTGTGGTGTATCAGACATACAACCGACTCTGTTAAGCACGTTTCAGTGGCAGTAAGTACATTCGCTCTTCTGGACCTGCCACCTCCATCCACTGCCACAACTTTGTCCTCACTCCAAACCGAACTCGACTCACCCTCACCCTAACCCTCCATCTCCCCTCCCCCGCCCTGGCACCCACTAGCTCCTTCCACCTCTATGAACCGGTGCTCTCCGTCCCTCACAAGTGGGGCCCTTCAGTATCAGTCCTTTGGGGACTGGCTTATTTCATGTAGCATAATGGCCTCAAGGCCTGTCCCCATGAGCCTGGAGCTGACCCACTTTCCCCCAAAGGCGTGGCTCAGCCCTTTCCTGTCTACGCCGAGCCTCCTCAGTCCCCTCTGTCCCCCTCATCTTCCTTCTCAGCCTGAAGATGATCCCAACCGATCTGCAGCTTTGAAGACCTGTTCAGTCCAGATGCCAGGAACATCCCCCAGGGGTCTCGGGCCTCACCTACCCCATCTGCCCATGTCAGGCGCCTGCATCCCGCACCAGCTGGCGACCTGCTCCTCCCACAGGTGTCCCCATCTCAGGAGAGGGAAACACCAAGTCCAGACCTTTGGAGTCCTCTGTGACTTCTCGCTTGCCACCAACTCTCCCAGTAGTGAGGTGGCTGCCTTCAGATGCTCCTCAGTTACTCCTGCGCCTCTGGTGTCTTCCTGGAACCCTGACCTGCACTTTCTGGGCGGGGGATTTGCTGGAATCCGCAGTGTGTCCTGGTGCCCCACCTTTTTGAAGGCACATTGTTGGGGCTGTCCGAGGACCCAAGACTGTGGGTCTGTGGCCTGGAGGGATCTAAGCAGAGCTGGTGGGCTGGGAGGGCTGCAGGGCACAGAGGCACGTTTCAGAAAGCTTTCCATGGTCCCAGGCATCCTACCGTTTTTTGCATCAAAGCCCTGAGATCTTTAAAATGCCAGCAGTGTTACAGTGTGGGCAGAAAATCACATGTCTCTGCACCCAACACCACCTAAACTATTGGCCCTTTCTTGTCACTTGAGCTGAATATAAAAGATTGGGAGTAGGAGCTTGAGGGCAGGTCCTGAGTCAGACTTTGTGTTTGGGGCACAAAGGCCATCCAGACGAGCTTGTGCCAAGCCTGAGGAGGGGGTCTGTGTGGAGACCCCAGATGTAGACACTGCTGTCTCCTGATGCCCCCTCAGCCCACCCCAGTGCACCTGCTGCTGGGAGAGCCCCTGCCCCCTCCTCTCTGCAGAGGGCTCTCTCCTGCTCCAGTAGTGCCTCCTCGCCTGCCAGTCATTGCCAGCCTGCAGCATGGGAGGGTAGATACCCCGATGACCTCCAGTCCTGGGGACAGAGCCAGTGTGGGTGGGGTGTGGTCTTCCAGCTGGCTTGAGTGCCAGGCCCCCACCGTTCTCACTCTCCTATGGGCTCAGTGTACTACGTCCTCCCTTAGGCTCCTTAGACCCAAGCCATCCCCTGCTCAGGGACCATTCTTGGCCCAGGCTCCACACGCTGGGATTGGGAGCAGGTCATCTGGACCTTCTGGACTCGTGCTTCCATGCCCATGGTATGGGCATAGGCTGGCCTCACAGATTCGTCAGAGACCCAGTGCAGAAAGATGCAGGCCACTACATGGGAGATGCCACGTGACCCCAGAGGGAGCACACAGGCCTTGCACAAAGCACCAGGCTCAAGGGACCCAGTGCAGGATCTGGGCACCAGGCCACAGGGCATGGGGAGTCCTGGTGGGGAGGCCCTGGCGGGAGTAGGGGTCCATAGAAGGGTCCCAGAAGAGGCAGGAGACAAGGAAGGCAATAGGACTGAGCTTCCCCGGAGGTCGATGGAAGAGTCAGAGGATCACAGAAACCTTTGGGTAAACTCAGAGGCCCTGGAGATGTTGGCTGAAATGTTGTTATTTGATCAGAAAAGATGTGTCACAAACACCCAATTAACATTGAATGAGTTACTCTTTGTTGTTTCTAGGAATCAATGTGTATGGGCCATTAGAACACACATTGCATGAAGTCTAGGATATATTTAATTTTCTTTTTATTATTATTATTATTTTAAATTTATTTTAAATTTATTTTCAGCAAAACAATATTCATTGTTTTTTGTACCACACCCAATGCTCCATGCAATCCGTGCCCTCTCTAATACCCACCACCTGGTTCCCCCAACTTCTCCCCCCTAACCACTTAAAACCCCTCAGATTGTTTTTCAGAGTCCATAGTCTCTCATGGTTCACCTCCCCTTCCAATTTCCCCCAACTCCCTTCTCCTAACTCCCCATGTCCTCCATGCTATTTGTTATGCTCCACAAATAAGTGAAACCATATGATAATTGACTCTTTCTGCTTGACTTATTTCACTCAGCATCATCTCCTCCAGTCCCATCCATGTTGCTACAAAAGTTGGGTATTCGTCCTTTCGGATGGAGGCATAAGACTCCATGGTGTATATGGACCACATCTTCCTTATCCATTCGTCTGTTGAAGGGCATCTTGGTTCTTTCCACAGTTTGGCAACCGTGGCCATTGCTACTATAAACATTGGGGTACAGATGGCCCTTCTTTTCACTACATCTGTATCTTTGGGGTAAATACCCAGTAGTACAATTGCAGGGTGATAGGGAAGTTCTATTTTTAATTTCTTGAGGAATCTCCACACTGTTCTCCAAAGAGGCTGCACCAACTTGCATTCCCACCAACAGTGTAAGAGGGTTCCCCTTTCTCCACATCCCCTCCAATACATGTTGTTTCCTGTCTTGCTAATTTTGGCCATTCTGACTGGTGTAAGGTGACATCTCAATGTGGTTTTAATTTGAATCTCCCTGATGGCTAGTGATGATGAGCATTTTTTCATGTGTCTGATAGCCATTTGTATGTCTTCATTGGAGAAGTGTCTGTTCATATCTTCTGCCCATTTTTTGATACATTATCTATTTTGTGTGTGTTGAGTTTGAGGAGTTCTTTATAGATCCTGGATATCAACCTTTTGTCTGTACTGTCATTTGCAAATATCTTCTCCCATTCCGTGGGTTGCCCAGATATGGACCCTCAACTCTATGGTCAAATAATTTTCGACAAAACAGGAAAAAATATATGGTGGAAAAAGGACAGTCTCTTCAATAATGGTGCTGGGAAAACTGGGCAACTATATGTAGAAGAATGAAACTCGACCATTCTCTTACACCATGCACAAAGATAAACTCAAAATGGATAAAAGACCTCAATGTGAGACAGGAATCCATCAGAATCCTAGAGGAGAACATAGGCAGTAATCTCTTTGATATCAGCCACAGCAATTTCTTTCAAGATATGGCTCCAAAGGCAAAGGAAACAAAAGCCAAAATAAACTTCTGGAGCTTCATCAAAATAAAAAGCTTCTGCACAGCAAAGGAAACAGTCAAGAAAACAAAGAGGCAACCCACGGAATGGGAGAAAACACTGCTTCGATGATCTGTTTGTTTCTGAGAGAGGCGTGTTAAGATCTCCTACTATTAGTGTATTCATATCAATATGACTCTTTATCTTGATTAACAGTTTCTTATTTAATTGGCTGCTCCCATATTGGGGACATAGATATTTACAATTGTTAGATCATCTTGGTGGATAGTCCCTTTAAGAATGATGTAGTGTCCTCTGTATCTCTGACTACAGTCTTTAGTTTAAAATCTAATTTATCTGATATGAGAATCACTACCCCGGCCTTCTTTTGAGGCTCATTGGCATGAAAGATGCTTCTCCATCCCTTCACTTTCAGTCTGGGTGTATCTTTAGGTTCAAAATGGGTCTCTTGTAGACAACATATGGATGGGTCCTGTCATTTTATCCAATCTGCAACCCTATGCCATTTTATGGGCGCATTTAGGCCATTCACATTGAGAGTGATTATTGATAGATACGTTTTTATTGACATCGTGTTGCCTTTGAAGTCTTTCTTTCTGTAGACTGTCTCTATATTTCTGTTCAATGCTATTCTTAGGATTTTTCCTCTTTTATAGAACCCCCCTTAATATTTCCTGCAGTGTTGCCTTGGTGGTTGCATAGTCTTTTAAGTCTTGCCGGTCTTGGAAAATCTTTATCTCTCCCTCCATTTTGAATGTCAGTCTTGCTGGATAAAGTATTCTTGGCTGCATGTTCTTCTTATTTAGTGCCCTGAATATATCTTGCCAGCCTCTTCTGGCTTGCCAGGTCTCTGTGGACAGGCCTGATGTTATGCTGATGGGCTTTCCTCTGTAAGTAAGGAGCCTCTTTGTCCTAGAGGCTTTCAAGAGATTATACCTACAATTATAATTCCTCAATTTGACTATCAGATGTCGTGATGTTTTTTTTGGAATCTATAATCTTGGGTGGAGACAGTTTGGCCTCTAGTACATGAACGCTGGTTCCATTTGCGAGATTGGGAAAATTTTCATGAAGAACTTGTTCCACTATATCTTCCAGACTTCTTTCTTTCTCCTCCCCTTCAGGAATTCCAATAATTCTGACGCTGGAACGTTCCATGGTATCATTTATTTCCCTGATTCTGTTTTCGTGGTTTCTAAGCTGTTTGCTGCAGGCTTCCTCCTGATCCTTTCTCTCTATCTGTTTGTCCTCCAGATCACTAATTCTATCTTCTGTCTCAGTAACCCTAGCTTTGAGAGAATTTAGATTAGATTGGAACTCATTGAGAGCATTGTGAACCTCAGCCCTGGTAACTTTTAGCTCTGCCCTAACATTGTGAAAATCTTCTCTGGTCGCCTTCAGCTCGGCCCTAATCAATTCCATTTGGTCATCCACGGCTTTCTCCAACCTAGCTATTGCCTGGATAATTGTTAGCCTGAATTCTCTTTCTGACATATTGTCTATGTTGATAGCCGTTAGCTCTGTTGCAGAAGTTCCATCCTCTGTATTTTTCTTCTGTTGGGCATTCCTCCTCCTAGTCATTTTGGTGAGAGATGACTGAACAGATGTAGCTGGATGTATCGGAATGTATTTAATTTTCATTATTTTTCAGGACTAGATTTTTCCTGAGGAAATGCCAAGCATGTGTCTTTCCATTCTTTTCTTTGTGAAATGGGCCTCTGTTTTCAGGAGCAGATTCCTGGTGCTCATCACCACTGCGAGCCCTGAGGACGACCCCCCGTCCCCTCCCATAATGGATGTGACCAAATGGGTGGAGAGGTGCTCACTGATGAAGCCCCAGTGTTCAGTATAGAGCAGGGACCCCAGGTCCTCCCCTGAATGAGGGGGGGCATGAGGGAGGATGGGGGGAGGGAAGTGAGCGGAGGAAAGGGGGGATGGGGGAGGGATGATGGCAGGGCGGGGGGATGAGAGCGAGGGAAGGAGGAGGCCGAGAGGGAGGCAGGAAGGGAGGAGCATGGAGTCAGGGAGGGCAGGGAGGGGTAGAGGGGAAGGACGGGGGGGGGGGGGATGATGGGATAAATAAATGAGTAGGGAGAGAGGGAGAGAAAGCCCAAGAGTCAGGCCACACATCAGGAGTCAGTATTTTGGGTGAGGTCTGAGGAAATCACAGCCAAGCCCTGCATGGTGGCTCGGGGCTGGTCCATCTGTCCTCCCAGTGCTGACCTTCCTTCTCCTTGGCCCTCTGTCATCCTGGATCCTCTCTACGTCCTCCTTAAACTATTATGAATGTCCCCAGGAGCAGGGTGGCAGGAGTGGGGTCTCAGAGGGGCTGCCTCGATCCTGTGCCCCAGACCACACTGAGAAAGGAGCCCCAGGACATTGTGTCAGGAGGACGGGGATGAGGATCCCCTCCATCTCCTTGGGCATGAACACTGTTCCATTCCCTGCTGTCTCACCACTGCTGTGCCCAATCCTACTGAAAACACATCCGTGGCCAACCGAGCCAGAGTTTCTGGGGGTGAGTCCCAGGCTGAGCCCTCCTAGGTGACAGGTGGACCTGTGGCCTGGGATGGGTGCCGCTCACGGTTGTCTCAGACAGGGGTGCCTGTCCGCCTTCTCTCCAGGGGCCCTGCATCGGACCTCTGCTTCCTCACGTTCTCCCCAGGGCTGCTGGTCCCCAGACCAGACACCTGCCAGTCTGAGGGGGACCAGCACTGCCTCCCCAGGGTTTCCTTTGCCTGAGTCCTTCCCCGGGAGCTCCTGCATCTCCTGACTCATAGTGCCCGTGTGCCTCTCCTCCCCCTTGAACTTGCACGTGTCTAGTCTCTGTCCCTGTCTCTGTCCCTGTGGGGCCCAGTGACTTGGAGCATGGAGTGGAGCAGACCCATGGGAGACCTTTCTCTGGCCTAGGGTTGTGAGCGATGCTTTTGCCCTCCGCGGTGTGTCTTCCAGCTTTCTGCATTTCCCTGGTTTCTGTGTGGGCCACAGGAGGAAACAGCCGTGTCCTGTCTGGGGACCGACTGTGGTGTCCCAGCAGGAACAGGGGCCTTGGCCCCGAGATTGTGCCCAGAATTCCTAAAGGGGTCCCTAGGATGACATCTCCTCTGTAATCCATTGGGCGTCTCAACATCCAATAAGGGAAATTCTATGTCAAACAGAGAGAAGAAACAAAAACCAAGCCAAAAAAAAAAAAAAAAAAAGAAAACAAACAAACAAACAAACCCAAACCAAACCAAAGCAAACCAAACCCCAAACAAGGGCCCTTTGAAAATAGGTGCAGACACAAAGGCACCTATTGAGGGATTCCACTTCCAGAAACCTCCAGAACACGTGCAGGAACAGAAAGAGAAAGCAGCTTAGGGCTTGCGAGGGGCCAGGCTGGGGGGAACAATGGGCAGGAGGGCTTGGGCTCAGGGTCTCCTCCTTTGGGGAAGGAGATAGCCTGCAACGATGTTCTGGGGCGTGGTGGCACAGCGTTGGGAATGCTCTTCATGCTCATGATGTGTTCAAGGGAAAACAAGAACTTTTATTTAAAATAAATAATACACAGCATACAGGAGATGGACGGCGACTAGAACGGTGACTCCATACAGGAGAGGAAGAACACAAGGAGGGGGGATGAAACATTCTGGGGGGATGTCGGGGTCAGGGGATGGAACTGACGGCATTTTTCTGGGGAGATCTCCCCGCAGAGTTGTGGGCTCTGGATGCGGGTCTGGGAGTCCCGCAGGAGAAGGTGTTGGGGCAGGGGTTGGGCTAGGGGCGGGGACAGGGTCAGCAGTAGTGGCCAGTGCAGGATCCAGAGCAGGAGCTGGGTCAGAGGCAGGAACAGGAGCACAGGCAAGGGCAGGGAAAGGAGCAGGAGCAAATGAGAGGGACTGGGTCTGGGGCGGGAACAGGGGCCTAGGCAGGGCCAGGGGAAGGGGCAGTGGTCCTGGCAGGGCCAGGGGAAGGGATGGCGGCAGTTGAAGGGGAAGACGCAGGGGCAGGAGCTGGGTCTGGGGCAGGAACAGGGGCGCAGGCAGGGAAAGAGGAGGCCTTCTTGGCAGGGGCAGGGCCAGGGGCAGGGCCAGGGGCAAGACCAGGGGTAGGACCTGGGTCTGGGGCAGGTGCAGGGGCAGTGGCCCTGGCAGGGAAAGGAGAAAGGACAGGGGCAGGGGCAGGGGCAGACGCAGGGGCAGGGGAAGGGGCAGGAGCAGGAACTGAGGCAAGTGCACTGGTGATGACTGGTTCAGGGTCAAGGGCAGGAGCTGGGTCTGGGGTGGGAACAGGGGCCTAGGCAGGGCCAGGGGAAGGGGCAGTGGTCCTGGCAGGGCCAGGGGAAGGGATGGCAGCAGTTGAAGGGGAAGACACAGGGACAGGGCCTGGGTCTGGGGCAGGAACAGGGGCACAGGCTGGGAAAGTGGAGGCCTTCCTGGCAGACGCAGGGGCAGGGGCAGGGCCAGGGGCAAGACCAGGGGTAGGACCTGGGTCTGGGGCAGGTGCAGGGGCAGTGGCCCTGGCAGGGAAAAGAGAAAGGACAGGGGCAGGGGCAGACGCAGGGGCAGGGGAAGGGGCAGGAGCAGGAGCAGGAGCAGGAGCAGGAGCAGGAACTGAGGCAAGTGCCTTGGTGATGACTGGTGCAGGGTCAAGGGCAGGAGCTGGGTCTGGGGCAGGAACAGGGGCACCGGCAGGGAAAGAGGAGGCCTTCCTGGCAGGGGCAGGGGCAGGGTCAGGGTCAGGGACAGGGTCAGGGGCAGGGGCAGGGGCAAGAACAGGGTTAGGATTTGGGTCTGGGGCAGGTGTAGGGGCAGGTGCAGGGGCAGGACCTGGGTCTGGGGCACGTGCCGGGGCAGGTGCAGGGGCAGTGTCCCTGTCAGGGAAAGGAGAAGGGGTAGGAGCAGGGGAATGGGCACGGGCAGGAGCTGGGGCAAGGGCAGGGGTGATGGCCTGGGCCAGGTCAAGGGCAGGAGCTGGGTCTGGGGCGGGAACAGGGGCCTAGGCAGGGCTAGGGGAAGGGGGAGTGTTCCTGGCAGGGCCAGGGGAAGGGATGGCGGCAGTTGAAGGGGAAGACGCAGGGACAGGGCCTGGGTCTGGGGCAGGAACAGGGAAAGTGGAGGCCTTCCTGGCAGGGGCAGGGGCAGGGGCAGGGCCAGGGGCAAGACCACGGGTAGGACCTGGGTCTGGGGCAAGTGCAGGGGCAGTGGCCCTGGCAGGGAAAAGAGAAAGGACAGGGGCAGGGGCAGACGCAGGGGCAGGAGTAGGAGCAGGAACTGAGGCAAGTGCCTTGGTGATGACTGGGGCAGGGTCAAGGGCAGGAGCTGGGTCTGGGGCAGGAACAGGGGCACCGGCAGGGAAAGTGGAGGCCTTCCAGGCAGGGGCACGGGAAGGGGCAAGGGAAAGGGCAGGAACAGGGTTAGGACCTGGGTCTGGGGCCGGTGCAGGGGCAGGTGCCTGGGCAGTGGCCCTGGCACGGAAAGGCGAAGGGATAGGGGTGGGGGAAGGGGCAGGGGCAGGGGCAGGAGCTGGGGCAAGGGCAGGGGTGATGGCCTGGGCGAGGTCAAGGGCAGGAGCTGGGTCTGGGGCAGGAACAGGGGCCCAGGGAGGGGTCGGGGAAGGGGTGGGACCAAGGGAGGATCTGGGTCAAGGGCCAGAACAGGAGCCCAGGCAGGGGCAGGGGAAGTGGGAGTCGCTCTGGCAGGGGCAGGGGAAGGGGGAGCGGCAGGAGCAGGGGCAGGAGCAGGAGCAGGAGCCAGCTCTCCCCGGACAGCATCAGCATCTTCGTGGGCAGGCGCCCCGGCACTTGTGGGCTCCCGGTCTCCCGCCGAAGTGACTCCAGACACCATGTGCCCCTCCGGAGTTGCTGAAGTTGGGAGTGGGTCTAGCTCCTCCACTGGAGAAGCTGAGAGAGGAGAGAAGGTCACCCACGGGCCTGCCTCTCCCTGTGGCTTTGCAGAGACAGAGCCCAGCCCGGGGCCTCCCGGAGAAGCCGCAGCCACGAAGGAACCCTCCCGGGGACGTCTCCCCGACTGCAGTCCACCCCCTGGGTGCTCCGAGCCAAGTCGAGGCTCCTGGCCCCACACCGGCCTGTGGGGGCTTCTCCCTGTGGGGCCCAGCACCGACCCCTCCCCACACAGCCACAGGCACCCCACCCCAGCCTTCTCACCCTCGGACTTGGCCTCCGTGGGCTCCGTGTCCAGGACCGCAGTCCAGTGGAGTACCGCGGGCAGTGTTCTGGGAGGTACCGGAGGCCTTCCCAGGACCGGGGACTCCGGGGTCGGGGAGGAGTGCGTGTCTTCCCGCCTCCTTCCTAGTTCATCCGTGGCCTGCCAAGGCAGAGACGGGGAGTGTGCAAGAGGCGTCAGAGCCCTGCCCGGCCGTACCCACCGTGCTCCTGCCCAGTGCCCCTGCTTCTCCCAGATCCCACGCAGACCTGTGCGTGCACAGCCCCGCACCTGGGTCAGTGACCCGTCCCTGCAGGGTCTCAGGATCAACCCTGGGCAGAAGGGTGCAGCCCCCACACTCCGTCCCACCTAGCCAGCCTTAACCTGGGGTGTGAACATGACCTGCCCACCAGGCATCTGACCCCTCATCAGGCTGCTCCTGCTCGGGGCATCTCCACCCCCCATGAGCTCTCTTTACACACACACACACACACACACACACACACACACACACACACGGGGAGGAGACGTAGGCCTACACGGGTCGGTCAGAAGGTGTGGGGCTGTCTGACTTGAGCCTCCCGGTGTCACCTTTTGATTCTTTTTGCCAAAGGGCCAGAGTCGTCGGGGAAGCCTGACACGACCTGCCCAGTGGGGGGACGTGTTTGGCGGGCGAGCTCTCCTCTGCCTGCATCCTCTGGGCTTCGGTAGGCAGCAGCAGAACATGGCGCTTCCTTCAGGATCTGCCCAGAAATGAGCTGGGCAGGGGGGTTTTCTCTGGAATGTGGGTGCCTGGATACGTGGGTTCCAATTCCGTTGGGCTGTGTCGTCAGGGAAGTGAGGTCACCACTGCCTGGGGGCTCCTTACCCGACTTCCTGCTCCCACCAGAGCTCCCTGAGGGCGCCCCTCCCCCAGCTGCTCAAGGCTCCCCCTCCACCCCATGCCCTGTCCATCCAGTGACCCCCACACAGCCTCCCCACAGCCCCTGGGAGGCCTGGGTGCAGCAGTTGTCCCCGCTGGGAGGGCCCAGAATTGGGTTCGGACCGGGCTCCTGCTCCTGCCCAGGACTGTGAGCCCGCACACACCCTGTGGCTCTCAGGGCTTCCCCAGTCTCCCCATCTGCACACTGGGGGTGTCCTGGCTTCTCCTTCTAGGGATGCCATCAGGGGTAGGACCCCTGCATACATTCCATCCCCGCTCTCCCAGGAGGCTGGTGCACACACTTGGCCAGGCACGGGTGAGCCAGGGGCTGGGCGGGGGCATGGAACACGGCCCAGAGGGGCCTGGATCTGCTCTGGGATCCAGGCAAAGCCACCGTCCTCCTGCCTGGATGGTCCGGGATGGGACCATCCCCCGTGGCAAGGTTGCAGTGCATGGCTTCTGACCTTGGTGACACAGACTTCCCGGGGCTCCCATTAGATGGAGGTCCAAGGGCCTCGTCTGCGCCCATGTGCTGGCCAGCCCCCACAGGGGACCCCGGGCATTCCCGAATCCGTCCTCCCAGGGTGGATGGCGCGTGGGACTGAGAAGGGGACAAAATGTTTGGCTGCCATTTCCCAGCCGATGGAGGAAAGTCTGGGACTTCTCCTGGTTCCCTCTCTCCTGGGTTCAGTGTCTGTCTCTGTCTTTGTCTTTGTCTCTGTGCCTGCGTCTGTCTCTGTTCCTGGGTGTCTCCCAGGAGCCGGATCTGGGGGCTCCAGGGGTGATGGGAGAAACCTCCAAAGTCTCCCTTGTCCCTGTTTCCCTCTCCTGGGCTGGTGCTCGGTTCCTTGCTAAGTAAGGCCTTCTCACCCTGAGCAGAGTTCTGACTCTGGAACCTCTTCTCAGTGGGGACCCTGAGGCTGCAACAAGGAGGGTCCTGACCTGGGTCCCCAGACCAGGGGTCCAGTGCTCTGCCACATTCTGCAAGCCCACAAGGTCAGCCCCCCGAGCCCCCAGGCTGTCTTCTGCTCAGAAGGACCTCGAGGGAGTCCAAAGCATTTCCCAAGACTGGGAGCACAGTGGGTCAGGGGAGAGAGATTCAAGGCCAATAGGCTCTTCTACAAGCCTGTGGGAGACTAGGGACACCCTGTCTCTATGGCCCCACTGATAGAAGAGGAAGGGGAGGCCTTCGGTGCTGTAGCCCTGTCCACACTGGGGGGTACCTCTTCCTACTTCTAGTAGTCCAGGGTGGTGATGGACACCAGGCCCCAGACCCTGTCCCCACCCAGTGCCCTGGCAAAGCCCCTGGGCCCCTTGGGGACCCCTTGACCATCAGCCTGTCCTGTCTCCCCTCCCCATGCTTTGGATCTCGGTCCTTGCCAGGAGTCCTGATGCCCCCGACCCCATGGCCCCGCTGTCTCCAACCTCTTTCTTCTTTCCCCCTTGTTACCCACCATTTTCCCAGGGTGTCTCCCCCTCTGACCCCTAGCTGGGCAGAGTGGGGTGTGTGTGTGTGTGTGTGTGTGTGTGTGTGTGTGCACGCTCAATCACATATGCCTCTAGCTGTCTGGGGATGCCCGAGGTCATGTCCCCACATGGGATGGGGTGGGTAGCTCTCCCCAAGGATCTGAGGAGCTCTCACTTTCAAAGCAAACCTCATGGGAGGGTCAGGAATTGCCTAGGACTGGAGGGAAGCTCTGCTCCTTGGACTCTGTACCCGATTTTTGTCCTGGGCCAGTCGCTGCCTCTCTTGAGCCCAGGTTCCCAACTGTCCCTGAGGGTTGGACATGGAAACGCTTGAACCTGGCTGTTCCTCCAGGGGTAGGTGGAGGAAAGGTGCACCAGGCACACAGACCTCCATTCCGAGAGGGCCAGGTGTGCCCAGGAGACCTGCACACAGCACCTGTCCCATGACCCAGCCTTGTGGTGGATGCGTACCCACCATGGCGCTGTCCATGACTGGTCCCCCATGTTCCCTCACCACTGCCAAGTGCTCTGTGGCCCCAAAGTCTGCTGAGCACCGGAACCGTGCCTATCCTGGGAAGCAAGGCTCAGGGTGCAAGGCCAGGCGGGTTGGACATCTGGGGATGCAAAGGTCATCCAGTACCCCCCACCCAGCGGGCCTAGAATTCAGAATCCGTCCCAGGGTCCTGCTCAATGAGGGCTTGAGCCAGAGGACTTGGAGTCATCAGTGGAGGCCAAATCAGGACAGGGAGATCAGTGGGCCCCTTCCACTTCTCTCTCCCTCTGCTGGGTCTTCCTGGTTGTTCCCTGGGACAGAGGCCCAGCCTGTCCTTGGATAGAGCCCTGGCTTGAGTCGGTGGGTGGGAAGGAGGACAGGGAAGGTTAGGGTTTGAGTTAGGGTTTTGGGTTAGGGTGAGGGTTATAGTTAGGGTTAGGGTTAGGGTCAGGTTCAGGGTCAGGCTCAGGGTCAGGGTCAGGGTAAGTTTTAGGGTTACGGTCAGGGTTAGGGTCAGGGTCAGGGCCAGGGTTAGGGATAGGGTCAGGGTTAGGTTTAGGGACGGGGTCAAGGTCAGGGTCAGGGTCAGGGTTCAGGTCAGGGCCAGGGTTAGGGTTAGGGTCAAAGTCAGGTTTCAGTTTAGGTGCCAGTTTAGGGTAGGGTCAGGGTTAGGGTTAAGTTCAGGGTCAGGGTAGGGTCAGGGTTAGGGTTTGGGGTTAGGGTTAGGGTTAGTGTTAGGGTTGTGGTTAGGATAGGGTTAGACAGGTGTAGGGTCAGGCTTAGGGTTAGGCTTTAGGGTTGGGGTTAGGGTTAGAATCAGGGTTAGGTTTAGGGTCAGGGTCCTTGTTAGGGTCAGGGTCAGGGTTAGGGTTAGGCTTAGGGTCAGGGTCGTGGTCAGTGCTACCGTCTGGGTAAGGGTCAGGGTCAGTGTTAGTGTTAGGGTAGGGCCAGTGTCAGGGTTAGGGTAAGTTTTAGGGTTAGGGTTAAGGTTAGGGTTAGTGTTAGGGTCAGGGCCAGGGTCTGGGTTAGGGTTAGGGTTAGGGTTAGGGTCAGGGTCAGGGTTAGGACCGGGGTTAGGGTTTGGCTCAGGGTTATGTTTAGGGACAGGGTCATGGTCAGGGTCAGTGTTCTGGTCAGGGCCAGGTTTAGGTTTTTGGTCTGAGTCAGGGTTCATTGTAGGTTCCAGTTTAGGGTCAGGGTTAGGGTTAGGTTCAGGGTCAGGGTTAGGGTTAGGGTTAGGGCTTGGGGTTAGGGTTAGGGTTAGAGTTAGGGGTGGGGTTAGGGTAGGGTTAGACAGGGTTAGGGTCTGGGTTAGGGTTAGTGTAGGGGTGTGGGTTAGGTTTAGAATCAGGGTTAAGAGTAAGGTCAGGGTCCGTGTTTGGGTCAGGGTCAGGGTTAGGTTTAGGGTCAGCGTCATCGGTGTTACGGTCAGGGTTAGGGTCAGGCTCACCGTCAGCGTCAGGGTCAGTGTTAGGGTCAGGGTTTGTTTCTTGGTTACGGTCAGGGTCAGCTTGAGGGTATTGTTAGGGTTAGGGTCAGGCTCACAATCAGTGTCCGGGTCAGGGTTAGGGTTAGGGTTAGGGTTAGCGTTTAGGGTTAGGGTTAGTGTTAGGGTCAGGGTCAGGGTCACGGTCAGGGTCAGGCTTAGGGTTAGGGTTAGGGTTAGGGTTAGCGTTTAGGGTCAGGGTCCGTGTTAGGGTCAGGGTCAGGCTGAGGTTTAGGGTCAGCGTCATCGGTGTTACGGTCAGGGTTTGGGTCAGGCGCACCGTCAGGGTCAGGGTCAGTGTTAGGGTCAGGGTTTGTTTCTTGGTTAGGGTCAGGGTCAGCTTCAGGGTATGGTTAGGGTTAGGGTCAGGCTCACAGTCAGGGTCCGGGTCAGGGTTAGGAGTTACGGTTAGGGTTAGGGTTCGGGTTAGAGTTCGGGTTAGGGTCAGGGTTAGGGTCAAGGTCAGGGTCAGGGTCATGTTTAGGCTTTGGGTCAGAGTCAGGGTTCAGTTTGGTTCCAGTTTAGGGTCAGGGTCAGGGTTAGGGTTAGGTTCAGGGTCAGGGTTAGGGTCCGGGTTAGGGCTTGTGGTTAGGATTGGGGTTAGTGTTAGGGTTGGGGTTAGGGTAGGGTGAGACAGGGTTAGGTTCAGGGTTAGGGCTAGTGTAGGGGTTAGGGTTAGGTTTAGAATCAGGGTTAGGTTTAGGGTCACGGTCCGTGTTAGGGTCAGGGTCAGGGTGAGGTTTAGGGTCAGCGTCATTTGTGTTACGGTCAGGCTTAGGGTCAGGCTCACCGTCAGCGTCAGGGTCAGTGTTAGGGTCAGGGTTTGTTTCTTGGTTAGGGTCAGGGTCAGCTTCAGGGTATGGTTAGGTTTAGGGTCAGACTCACAGTCAGGGTCCTGGTCAGGGTTAGGCGTTAGTGTTAGTGTTAGGGTTAGGGTTAGGGTTCGGGTTTGGGTTCAGGTTTACGATTTGAGGTTAGGGTTTGCGTTCGCGTTGAGGTTCGGTGTTAGGGTTATGGTTTAGGGTTCGGGTTCGGGTTCCGATTCGGCTTAGTATTAGGGTTCTGGTTCGGGTTAGGATTAGGCCCTGCATGGTGGCTCGGGGCTGGTCCATCTGTCCTCCCAGTGCTGACCTTCCTTCTCCTTGGCCCTCTGTCATCCTGGATCCTCTCTACGTCCTCCTTAAACTATTATGAATGTCCCCAGGAGCAGGGTGGCAGGAGTGGGGTCTCAGAGGGGCTGCCTCGATCCTGTGCCCCAGACCACACTGAGAAAGGAGCCCCAGGACATTGTGTCAGGAGGACGGGGATGAGGATCCCCTCCATCCCCTTGGGCATGAACACTGTTCCATTCCCTGCTGTCTCACCACTGCTGTGCCCAATCCTACTGAAAACATATCCGTGGCCAACCGAGCCAGAGTTTCTGGGGGTGAGTCCCAGGCTGAGCCCTCCTAGGTGACAGGTGGACCTGTGGCCTGGGATGGGTGCCGCTCACGGTTGTCTCAGACAGGGGTGCCTGTCCGCCTTCTCTCCAGGGGCCCTGCATCGGACCTCTGCTTCCTCACGTTCTCCCCAGGGCTGCTGGTCCCCAGACCAGACACCTGCCAGTCTGAGGGGGACCAGCACTGCCTCCCCAGGGTTTCCTTTGCCTGAGTCCTTCCCCGGGAGCTCCTGCATCTCCTGACTCATAGTGCCCGTGTGCCTCTCCTCCCCCTTGAACTTGCACGTGTCTAGTCTCTGTCCCTGTCTCTGTCCCTGTGGGGCCCAGTGACTTGGAGCATGGAGTGGAGCAGACCCATGGGAGACCTTTCTCTGGCTTAGGGTTGTGAGCGATGCTTTTGCCCTCCGCGGTGTGTCTTCCAGCTTTCTGCATTTCCCTGGTTTCTGTGTGGGCCACAGGAGGAAACAGCCGTGTCCTGTCTGGGGACCGACTGTGGTGTCCCAGCAGGAACAGGGGCCTTGGCCCCGAGATTGTGCCCAGAATTCCTAAAGGGGTCCCTAGGATGACATCTCCTCTGTAATCCATTGGGCGTCTCAACATCCAATAAGGGAAATTCTATGTCAAACAGAGAGAAGAAACAAAAACCAAGCCAAAAAAAAAAAAAAAAAAAAGAAAACAAACAAACAAACAAACCCAAACCAAACCAAAGCAAACCAAACCCCAAACAAGGGCCCTTTGAAAATAGGTGCAGACACAAAGGCACCTATTGAGGGATTCCACTTCCAGAAACCTCCAGAACACGTGCAGGAACAGAAAGAGAAAGCAGCTTAGGGCTTGCGAGGGGCCAGGCTGGGGGGAACAATGGGCAGGAGGGCTTGGGCTCAGGGTCTCCTCCTTTGGGGAAGGAGATAGCCTGCAACGATGTTCTGGGGCGTGGTGGCACAGCGTTGGGGATGCTCTTCATGCTCATGATGTGTTCAAGGGAAAACAAGAACTTTTATTTAAAATAAATAATACACGGCATACAGGAGATGGACGGAGACTAGAATGGTGACTCCGTACAGGAGAGGAAGGACACAAGGAGGGGGGATGAAACATTCTGGGGGGATGTCGGGGTCAGGGGATGGAACTGACGGCATTTTTCTGGGGAGATCTCCCCGCAGAGTTGTGGGCTCTGGATGCGGGTCTGGGAGTCCCGCAGGAGAAGGTGTAGGGGCAGGGGTGGGGCTAGGGGTGGGGACAGGGTCAGCAGTAGTGGCCAGTGCAGGATCCAGAGCAGGAGCTGGGTCAGAGGCAGGAACAGGAGCACAGGCAAGGGCAGGGAAAGGAGCAGGAGCAAATGAGAGGGACTGGGTCTGGGGCGGGAACAGGGGCCTAGGCAGGGCCAGGGGAAGGGGCAGTGGTCCTGGCAGGGCCAGGGGAAGGGATGGCGGCAGTTGAAGGGGAAGACGCAGGGGCAGGAGCTGGGTCTGGGGCAGGAACAGGGGCGCAGGCAGGGAAAGAGGAGGCCTTCTTGGCAGGGGCAGGGCCAGGGGCAGGGCCAGGGGCAAGACCAGGGGTAGGACCTGGGTCTGGGGCAGGTGCAGGGGCAGTGGCCCTGGCAGGGAAAGGAGAAAGGACAGGGGCAGGGGCAGGGGCAGGGGCAGGGGCAGGGGCAGGCGCAGGGGCAGGGGAAGGGGCAGGAGCAGGAACTGAGGCAAGTGCCTTGGTGATGACTGGTTCAGGGTCAAGGGCAGGAGCTGGGTCTGGGGTGGGAACAGGGGCCTAGGCAGGGCCAGGGGAAGGGGCAGTGGTCCTGGCAGGGCCAGGGGAAGGGATGGCAGCAGTTGAAGGGGAAGACACAGGGACAGGGCCTGGGTCTGGGGCAGGAACAGGGGCACAGGCTGGGAAAGTGGAGGCCTTCCTGGCAGACGCAGGGGCAGGGGCAGGGCCAGGGGCAAGACCAGGGGTAGGACCTGGGTCTGGGGCAGGTGCAGGGGCAGTGGCCCTGGCAGGGAAAAGAGAAAGGACAGGGGCAGGGGCAGACGCAGGGGCAGGGGAAGGGGCAGGAGCAGGAGCAGGAGCAGGAGCAGGAGCAGGAACTGAGGCAAGTGCCTTGGTGATGACTGGTGCAGGGTCAAGGGCAGGAGCTGGGTCTGGGGCAGGAACAGGGGCACCGGCAGGGAAAGAGGAGGCCTTCCTGGCAGGGGCAGGGGCAGGGTCAGGGTCAGGGACAGGGTCAGGGGCAGGGGCAGGGGCAAGAACAGGGTTAGGATTTGGGTCTGGGGCAGGTGTAGGGGCAGGTGCAGGGGCAGGACCTGGGTCTGGGGCACGTGCCGGGGCAGGTGCAGGGGCAGTGTCCCTGTCAGGGAAAGGAGAAGGGGTAGGAGCAGGGGAATGGGCACGGGCAGGAGCTGGGGCAAGGGCAGGGGTGATGGCCTGGGCCAGGTCAAGGGCAGGAGCTGGGTCTGGGGCGGGAACAGGGGCCTAGGCAGGGCTAGGGGAAGGGGGCGTGTTCCTGGCAGGGCCAGGGAAAGGGATGGCGGCAGTTGAAGGGGAAGACGCAGGGACAGGGCCTGGGTCTGGGGCAGGAACAGGGAAAGTGGCAGGGGCAGGGGCAGGGGCAGGGGCAGGGGCAGGGGCAGGGCCAGGGGCAAGACCACGGGTAGGACCTGGTTCTGGGGCAAGTGCAGGGGCAGTGGCCCTGGCAGGGAAAAGAGAAAGGACAGGGGCAGGGGCAGACGCAGGGGCAGGAGTAGGAGCAGGAACTGAGGCAAGTGCCTTGGTGATGACTGGGGCAGGGTCAAGGGCAGGAGCTGGGTCTGGGGCAGGAACAGGGGCACCGGCAGGGAAAGTGGAGGCCTTCCAGGCAGGGGCACGGGAAGGGGCAAGGGAAAGGGCAGGAACAGGGTTAGGACCTGGGTCTGGGGCCGGTGCAGGGGCAGGTGCCTGGGCAGTGGCCCTGGCACGGAAAGGCGAAGGGATAGGGGTGGGGGAAGGGGCAGGGGCAGGGGCAGGAGCTGGGGCAAGGGCAGGGGTGATGGCCTGGGCGAGGTCAAGGGCAGGAGCTGGGTCTGGGGCAGGAACAGGGGCCCAGGGAGGGGTCGGGGAAGGGGTGGGACCAAGGGAGGATCTGGGTCAAGGGCCAGAACAGGAGCCCAGGCAGGGGCAGGGGAAGTGGGAGTCGCTCTGGCAGGGGCAGGGGAAGGGGGAGCGGCAGGAGCAGGGGCAGGAGCAGGAGCAGGAGCCAGCTCTCCCCGGACAGCATCAGCATCTTCGTGGGCAGGCGCCCCGGCACTTGTGGGCTCCCGGTCTCCCGCCGAAGTGACTCCAGACACCATGTGCCCCTCCGGAGTTGCTGAAGTTGGGAGTGGGTCTAGCTCCTCCACTGGAGAAGCTGAGAGAGGAGAGAAGGTCACCCACGGGCCTGCCTCTCCCTGTGGCTTTGCAGAGACAGAGCCCAGCCCGGGGCCTCCCGGAGAAGCCGCAGCCACGAAGGAACCCTCCCGGGGACGTCTCCCCGACTGCAGTCCACCCCCTGGGTGCTCCGAGCCAAGTCGAGGCTCCTGGCCCCACACCGGCCTGTGGGGGCTTCTCCCTGTGGGGCCCAGCACCGACCCCTCCCCACACAGCCACAGGCACCCCACCCCAGCCTTCTCACCCTCGGACTTGGCCTCCGTGGGCTCCGTGTCCAGGACCGCAGTCCAGTGGAGTACCGCGGGCAGTGTTCTGGGAGGTACCGGAGGCCTTCCCAGGACCGGGGACTCCGGGGTCGGGGAGGAGTGCGTGTCTTCCCGCCTCCTTCCTAGTTCATCCGTGGCCTGCCAAGGCAGAGACGGGGAGTGTGCAAGAGGCGTCAGAGCCCTGCCCGGCCGTACCCACCGTGCTCCTGCCCAGTGCCCCTGCTTCTCCCAGATCCCACGCAGACCTGTGCGTGCACAGCCCCGCACCTGGGTCAGTGACCCGTCCCTGCAGGGTCTCAGGATCAACCCTGGGCAGAAGGGTGCAGCCCCCACACTCCGTCCCACCTAGCCAGCCTTAACCTGGGGTGTGAACATGACCTGCCCACCAGGCATCTGACCCCTCATCAGGCTGCTCCTGCTCGGGGCATCTCCACCCCCCATGAGCTCTCTTTACACACACACACACACACACACACACACACACACACACACACACGGGGAGGAGACGTAGGCCTACACGGGTCGGTCAGAAGGTGTGGGGCTGTCTGACTTGAGCCTCCCGGTGTCACCTTTTGATTCTTTTTGCCAAAGGGCCAGAGTCGTCGGGGAAGCCTGACACGACCTGCCCAGTGGGGGGACGTGTTTGGCGGGCGAGCTCTCCTCTGCCTGCATCCTCTGGGCTTCGGTAGGCAGCAGCAGAACATGGCGCTTCCTTCAGGATCTGCCCAGAAATGAGCTGGGCAGGGGGGTTTTCTCTGGAATGTGGGTGCCTGGATACGTGGGTTCCAATTCCGTTGGGCTGTGTCGTCAGGGAAGTGAGGTCACCACTGCCTGGGGGCTCCTTACCCGACTTCCTGCTCCCACCAGAGCTCCCTGAGGGCGCCCCTCCCCCAGCTGCTCAAGGCTCCCCCTCCACCCCATGCCCTGTCCATCCAGTGACCCCCACACGGCCTCCCCACAGCCCCTGGGAGGCCTGGGTGCAGCAGTTGTCCCCGCTGGGAGGGCCCAGAATTGGGTTCGGACCGGGCTCCTGCTCCTGCCCAGGACTGTGAGCCCGCACACACCCTGTGGCTCTCAGGGCTTCCCCAGTCTCCCCATCTGCACACTGGGGGTGTCCTGGCTTCTCCTTCTAGGGATGCCATCAGGGGTAGGACCCCTGCATACATTCCATCCCCGCTCTCCCAGGAGGCTGGTGCACACACTTGGCCAGGCACGGGTGAGCCAGGGGCTGGGCGGGGGCATGGAACACGGCCCAGAGGGGCCTGGATCTGCTCTGGGATCCAGGCAAAGCCACCGTCCTCCTGCCTGGATGGTCCGGGATGGGACCATCCCCCGTGGCAAGGTTGCAGTGCATGGCTTCTGACCTTGGTGACACAGACTTCCCGGGGCTCCCATTAGATGGAGGTCCAAGGGCCTCGTCTGCGCCCATGTGCTGGCCAGCCCCCACAGGGGACCCCGGGCATTCCCGAATCCGTCCTCCCAGGGTGGATGGCGCGTGGGACTGAGAAGGGGACAAAATGTTTGGCTGCCATTTCCCAGCCGATGGAGGAAAGTCTGGGACTTCTCCTGGTTCCCTCTCTCCTGGGTTCAGTGTCTGTCTCTGTCTTTGTCTTTGTCTCTGTGCCTGCGTCTGTCTCTGTTCCTGGGTGTCTCCCAGGAGCCGGATCTGGGGGCTCCAGGGGTGATGGGAGAAACCTCCAAAGTCTCCCTTGTCCCTGTTTCCCTCTCCTGGGCTGGTGCTCGGTTCCTTGCTAAGTAAGGCCTTCTCACCCTGAGCAGAGTTCTGACTCTGGAACCTCTTCTCAGTGGGGACCCTGAGGCTGCAACAAGGAGGGTCCTGACCTGGGTCCCCAGACCAGGGGTCCAGTGCTCTGCCACATTCTGCAAGCCCACAAGGTCAGCCCCCCGAGCCCCCAGGCTGTCTTCTGCTCAGAAGGACCTCGAGGGAGTCCAAAGCATTTCCCAAGACTGGGAGCACAGTGGGTCAGGGGAGAGAGATTCAAGGCCAATAGGCTCTTCTACAAGCCTGTGGGAGACTAGGGACACCCTGTCTCTATGGCCCCACTGATAGAAGAGGAAGGGGAGGCCTTCGGTGCTGTAGCCCTGTCCACACTGGGGGGTACCTCTTCCTACTTCTAGTAGTCCAGGGTGGTGATGGACACCAGGCCCCAGACCCTGTCCCCACCCAGTGCCCTGGCAAAGCCCCTGGGCCCCTTGGGGACCCCTTGACCATCAGCCTGTCCTGTCTCCCCTCCCCATGCTTTGGATCTCGGTCCTTGCCAGGAGTCCTGATGCCCCCGACCCCATGGCCCCGCTGTCTCCAACCTCTTTCTTCTTTCCCCCTTGTTACCCACCATTTTCCCAGGGTGTCTCCCCCTCTGACCCCTAGCTGGGCAGAGTGGGGTGTGTGTGTGTGTGTGTGTGTGTGTGTGTGTGTGTGTGTGTACGCTCAATCACATATGCCTCTAGCTGTCTGGGGATGCCCGAGGTCATGTCCCCACATGGGATGGGGTGGGTAGCTCTCCCCAAGGATCTGAGGAGCTCTCACTTTCAAAGCAAACCTCATGGGAGGGTCAGGAATT
The DNA here is from genome assembly GCF_009829155.1 of Mustela erminea. Classification (NCBI taxonomy): domain Eukaryota; kingdom Metazoa; phylum Chordata; class Mammalia; order Carnivora; family Mustelidae; genus Mustela; species Mustela erminea. Next base: position 2,061 of record NC_045617.1, on the reverse strand, counting down.
GCCTAGGACTGGAGGGAAGCTCTGCTCCTTGGACTCTGTACCCGATTTTTGTCCTGGGCCAGTCGCTGCCTCTCTTGAGCCCAGGTTCCCAACTGTCCCTGAGGGTTGGACATGGAAACGCTTGAACCTGGCTGTTCCTCCAGGGGTAGGTGGAGGAAAGGTGCACCAGGCACACAGACCTCCATTCCGAGAGGGCCAGGTGTGCCCAGGAGACCTGCACACAGCACCTGTCCCATGACCCAGCCTTGTGGTGGATGCGTACCCACCATGGCGCTGTCCATGACTGGTCCCCCATGTTCCCTCACCACTGCCAAGTGCTCTGTGGCCCCAAAGTCTGCTGAGCACCGGAACCGTGCCTATCCTGGGAAGCAAGGCTCAGGGTGCAAGGCCAGGCGGGTTGGACATCTGGGGATGCAAAGGTCATCCAGTACCCCCCACCCAGCGGGCCTAGAATTCAGAATCCGTCCCAGGGTCCTGCTCAATGAGGGCTTGAGCCAGAGGACTTGGAGTCATCAGTGGAGGCCAAATCAGGACAGGGAGATCAGTGGGCCCCTTCCACTTCTCTCTCCCTCTGCTGGGTCTTCCTGGTTGTTCCCTGGGACAGAGGCCCAGCCTGTCCTTGGATAGAGCCCTGGCTTGAGTCGGTGGGTGGGAAGGAGGACAGGGAAGGTTAGGGTTTGAGTTAGGGTTTTGGGTTAGGGTGAGGGTTATAGTTAGGGTTAGGGTTAGGGTCAGGTTCAGGGTCAGGCTCAGGGTCAGGGTCAGGGTAAGTTTTAGGGTTACGGTCAGGGTTAGGGTCAGGGTCAGGGCCAGGGTTAGGGATAGGGTCAGGGTTAGGTTTAGGGACGGGGTCAAGGTCAGGGTCAGGGTCAGGGTTCAGGTCAGGGCCAGGGTTAGGGTTAGGGTCAAAGTCAGGTTTCAGTTTAGGTGCCAGTTTAGGGTAGGGTCAGGGTTAGGGTTAAGTTCAGGGTCAGGGTAGGGTCAGGGTTAGGGTTTGGGGTTAGGGTTAGGGTTAGTGTTAGGGTTGTGGTTAGGATAGGGTTAGACAGGTGTAGGGTCAGGCTTAGGGTTAGGCTTTAGGGTTGGGGTTAGGGTTAGAATCAGGGTTAGGTTTAGGGTCAGGGTCCTTGTTAGGGTCAGGGTCAGGGTTAGGGTTAGGCTTAGGGTCAGGGTCGTGGTCAGTGCTACCGTCTGGGTAAGGGTCAGGGTCAGTGTTAGTGTTAGGGTAGGGCCAGTGTCAGGGTTAGGGTAAGTTTTAGGGTTAGGGTTAAGGTTAGGGTTAGTGTTAGGGTCAGGGCCAGGGTCTGGGTTAGGGTTAGGGTTAGGGTTAGGGTCAGGGTCAGGGTTAGGACCGGGGTTAGGGTTTGGCTCAGGGTTATGTTTAGGGACAGGGTCATGGTCAGGGTCAGTGTTCTGGTCAGGGCCAGGTTTAGGTTTTTGGTCTGAGTCAGGGTTCATTGTAGGTTCCAGTTTAGGGTCAGGGTTAGGGTTAGGTTCAGGGTCAGGGTTAGGGTTAGGGTTAGGGCTTGGGGTTAGGGTTAGGGTTAGAGTTAGGGGTGGGGTTAGGGTAGGGTTAGACAGGGTTAGGGTCTGGGTTAGGGTTAGTGTAGGGGTGTGGGTTAGGTTTAGAATCAGGGTTAAGAGTAAGGTCAGGGTCCGTGTTTGGGTCAGGGTCAGGGTTAGGTTTAGGGTCAGCGTCATCGGTGTTACGGTCAGGGTTAGGGTCAGGCTCACCGTCAGCGTCAGGGTCAGTGTTAGGGTCAGGGTTTGTTTCTTGGTTACGGTCAGGGTCAGCTTGAGGGTATTGTTAGGGTTAGGGTCAGGCTCACAATCAGTGTCCGGGTCAGGGTTAGGGTTAGGGTTAGGGTTAGCGTTTAGGGTTAGGGTTAGTGTTAGGGTCAGGGTCAGGGTCACGGTCAGGGTCAGGCTTAGGGTTAGGGTTAGGGTTAGGGTTAGCGTTTAGGGTCAGGGTCCGTGTTAGGGTCAGGGTCAGGCTGAGGTTTAGGGTCAGCGTCATCGGTGTTACGGTCAGGGTTTGGGTCAGGCGCACCGTCAGGGTCA